>NC_143568.1:86804166-87167500 GCF_054136105.1 Typopeltis vanoorti
TTCAGTCTTGTCCTGGGAAGTTGCTCAACATGTGGAATTTTCAGTCAACACATGGAATTTATGTAGAACTACTAAGTTGGCAATTATGACAAACTTAGGAGGCAACGAAGCAATGCCATGGCATAAGAAGCTACATGGAATTAATGTTATTAGCACATGGGAAGCAGTCGAGGATTGTTTGAATGAGGCAGTATCAGAGTGTATACCCAGGGGGCCAGGAGGATAAACCAAGTAGGGATTCAGTGGATGACTAGCTAGTCAGGTATACCGGGGGGGGGGGGGGGAATGAGAAATGAATGGTTTGAATTTTTTTGCAATTTCAGGAGACCAGGAAATAACCTTTCTGAGTAGACTTTTTCAATTTTTTGATCTGAGATTTGATGGGATTGTAATCTAAAGGTCTGTAGGAGAATAAGTCTCAGAGAATGATGTCTATTTTTCTGTTGTATTCACTGGTATTAAGAATAACAGTAGCACTCCCCTACCCGTATCAGCTCTGGTGATTACTATACTGCTATCTTTGTGTAGTTTCTTGAGGGCAGTGATTTGACAAGATGACAGATTTCTTTTAGGATGCGAAGATCAAGAAAGAATGCTGGTGACATTAAGTCTAATATTGTTAGCTATTTCTAGAGCCAAGTTATGGATACTACATTTAATGTTGAACATTAGGCCTGGTGCTGGTACTTGCTTCAGAGCAACAGTAAAATTATGGTCAATCAACCATTTTATTAAGCTTCTATCATAAATCTGTCATCTCTTTGGGACTAGAAATATAAAAATGAATTGTAAATGTTTAGCCTAAGATCTCCATTTAAAGTTACAGTGTGCATATTATAAGGAACTACATGTTTCGTACCAGTTAGTAGTGTTGGCTGTGAGAAGCAGCTAGGAACAAGAGTTAAACCAGGTAAGTGTTTTTGAGTGTGAAGATTATTACACCTCTTGATGGAGACAATTAATGTAGTCTTTTCCATGTTTCTTCAATTCTGTTTTATGTTTCAGTTTCTTTTATGTCCATATTTTGATGGATGTAAAAACGTGTAGTTAGTGTAATGTAGTGGCTGGTAGGGAGATTAAAAGAGATGGATCAAGAGCTACTTATAACAAGTTGCTCTTGATCCATCATTATTACACCATTAAGAAGTGTAATAATCTTCTCAATCAGAACGACACTTAACTGGATTAACTCTAGTTCTGAGATTAACTCTTATTTTTGTTTGTCCTGACATGAAACATATAGTTCGTTACATAAGCACACTGTAATTTTAAATGGAGATCGTAGGCTAAGCCTATACAATATATTTTTATAGTCCCTTTATAATATATTATTATCATTATTATTATACAGGCACCTCCATGGAGTCTGAAGACTCATTGTGGGAGACCCAATCTATTTTTATATTGTGAAAATATAATATGATATGTTTGTAAAACTTGAACAATTTCAGTAAACAGCTGAACAACTGATGGAAAACAATGTAGTGCCTAGAATAATCAAATTTTAAAGAAAGCATCCAGTTTTATAAGCACTTGTTTTAGCTGACATTATCTGAGACCTTCGGGGAGTTAAGGAGTCATCGAAAAAGGCCATACATCACCCACTTCATCTGTTATACCTTCTTTTAAATTCACATACACTCACTACTTCAACAGGCAAACTATTATGCTTACTCACTGCTCTATGAGAGAAAAATCTAGCTCTTACTCCTTTCTTAATCAGTCATAAACTTAACTTCCATGGATACCTCTGTGTTATCTCCCACATACTTTCAAACTGTCCTCATAATATACATTCTATAATCCTGATATAACTCTTCTTTGCCTTTCTACAACTTCAGTTAAGGTGGGTGACATATTAGTTACCTGCCTTTCAGATGGATCACTATCTTTTTCCATTTACAGAAAGCCAACATACACAGGAAGATATCTGCATAAATAATCACATCATCATCCACCCCAACAGTATGGTATTTTAAAAACACTCGCACGCAGAGCCGGGCCATTTGTTCTAATGATGCAGCTCTGTCCACAGAACTCGAATATCTGCACCATACTTTCGTGACCAACAGCTACAATTCCTACAAAATAGATAAATACTACATAGTCCCATTACCATTTCTGTTCTCTATGTCAGAGGCACATCAGAAAAGATAGCCAAGTACTAGTAAAACAGGCTTTCACACCACATTCAAACCTTATGTTAAATTAGCAACTCTTATCCATTCTCCTAAGGATAAACTTCACCCTCTAGCATATCCCAGAGTGTATGAAGTTTCTTATGACTGTGACTTTTCCTACTATGTGCAGACAGGAAGATCTGTTAATATCCACCTGGAAGAACATAAAAAATACATTCGCTACCATTACTATGACAAGTCGGGACTGGCACACCACACAGGATTAGATGGAAGAAAACCGATGTGCTGACTCAAAAAATAATCCGAAAGATTATTTTTTGAATCAGCCATGGCCATGTAAAGAGACAAAATGACTTCGTTATCCTTACATATCTGTTCATTGCAACATTGCAATTATCCCCTGATTTATATTTGCAATTTTGTTTGCTGTGTGATCTTTCAAATTCTTATTCACCATACCTCCAAGATCCCTAGTCTCACCAGTTTCTTGTATCATAATCCTCGACAACATCATATGCCATTGGAAATCTCATCATGCCAAAGTAAATTTACACTAACATTGATTTGACAGCCATTAACATTTGCCCTTATTCAAGTGCTGGATATCAATAGCATCCCTGATTGCCCTCCTATCTTTACATTATCAGCAAACAATTGAACATCTGTCAGATCTTTCCCAATATTATTAATGTATAGATTGGACAACAAGGACTGATCTCTGGGATACACTGTACACCTGTCCATCTTAAATCTGTCAAGAGTTCATATTGTGATCTCATATTTTGCAGTTTATGCAACAGCCTTTTATGTGATATTCTAGCAAATGCCTTAACAAAGTCCAGCAGTATCATAGTGTATCCATTCCTTTTATCCAAATCAGCTGTAACATTGCTATGAAATATGAAAAAATTGTAAATATAGTAAACCCATGCTGTTCCTTGCAGAGTATAACTTGTCTGTCAACCCATTTCTGTAAGCAAATTCTTACCAACCTCTCTAAAATCTTTTGCCATTCCAGAGATACTGGTCAGTTGATAATTATACACATTGGTTTTTGTGCACCACCCTTGTACAATGTCATACATTCTTTCCATGAGCTGAGACTCAAATTATGCAAGCATATATTGGCTAGCCATTTCAGCCCAACATTCCTTTACCATATGTGCTGATATTCCACCTGTCCATATTACTGAATCCTGGTTATGCAATAGCACTTCAACTTCATTCTCATGCACCTCTTTCTCTTTATCTGATTTAGTAGTAGTGGCACCTATGCACCATGTTACACCTGGTTGATATATCTTAGCAAAATGAGCACATTAATTGAACAATCTCATCAGCTTCTGACACAAGGAGACCATCTGCATTCAATAAAGTTATGCATCCACATTCATTCTTTCTTTTAATTTTGACATAGTGATAAGAAATTTTTTGGATTTAGAACAATCTGTTTACAAAAGGATCCAAATCCTTAACTTATCGACAATCAACAAACTCTGGCCATTTCCAACATCGGTTGGGAATTTAACAAAGCAATTCAGGACCCTAGATCATTTAAGTTTATATATATATTAAGAGTTTTTATCTCTGACTAAAGGCAGTAGTGTTCTAAAGTTAGTTAACAGAATTCTTGCAGTTCACTGGTCATGATTGTTTTAAGCTTGTGTCTGTATATATTTTCTTGATGAATCTGGATGGGTACAATACTAAGGCTGAAAAAACATTGAACTTGTTCTTTAGTGTTATTAAATATTTATACTCCAAATAGTAGTAGTGGTATCTGTAAGTATTTGACAATAAATGTTGCATACCATCCACACTTGCAAGAGAGAATTGTTTAGTAGAAGTCCTTACATTTCCCTTAATGACTAAACATTGAATTCTGATTTCTTTTGCCACATGTAGGTTTTCTAAAATGCATTAATAGATATAACATTCAGATTAAAAGATATAACATTCAGATCTTTTTTAAAAATTAGCTACCGTTATGCTTACCAAAAGATCTTCTACATCCCTTGGAGCATCTTGGCATCTACAGGATTCGCCCATCTCTTCCCACCCCCCACTCCTGCACATTGATTTTAGCAAAACTGGAAGAAGTTCCAATATTCATCTTGAACATAAAATTATGGTCAATATATATATATATACACTATGGCAGATTATACCATTAATTTAGACCATTGTATTCCTTGCATGTGTGTGTGTGTGTGTGTGCGCGCGCGCGCAGTAGGGTAGCCTCTTTATTATACAAATGTATACTTGTATAAGAAAAGAGTGCAGCTGTTTTTTGAATCTGCCACAGTCCTACAATATTTCCTTAAACTAAATAAATATGGTTGTCCTTAGACTATCAGAAACCGAGATAAAGTAATTACCATTTATCTGACCACACCGAGAAGGCAATTTGCCATTCCGATAATTGAAGTTCAATTACCTGATGCTGTACCAGAAGTTGGTTGACATGCAAGGATCTGTTAATTGAAGGGTTATCGTTTCAAATATATTAGTATTTATTATGAGGCTATTACTGACAGCCACTAGCAATCTAGTATACAGTATTTTTACTACTCATTACGACTCATTTGGCACTGAATATTGCTTAGTTAGCAAAGACCTAAGAACTCAAATGAATGAACTAAACATCATTCTAGATTGTGGTGATCCTGGAGTCCTTGGATTAAGAAACTTTGTATTATGCTTGTGCTCCAAGAATCTATAGATTCTCAAAAGTACATAAAAATTAAGTTCTTTTATGCCCAAAAGGGGAATAATCTGACCGAACTGTTAGATTTAAAAGTAGTTAGAAACTCGCATACTATTTGCCTTCCTTTTAAAAACAAAACAACAACAAAAAAGCGACAAGTTTTTTATCTAAAGTTGATTGATTATTTTTACAGAAAGTCCTATATATATATATACAGGACTTTCCTCAAAATTTAGTAAGCCTTTTTAATTTCTTCACATATTTTGACTGATTTACATGGAAAGAAAAGTGAAGATACCACCAAGAGAGATCACAGACCTTCTTGGAGTACCTTAAAGAACAGGTGTCTTTTTACTATCAGTCTTTATGCCAGTCTATAGTTAACGTTTTTATATGTGTTTACCATCATCAGAATTGGTGAAACACCTATTTTTATGCAAATGTAAAGTTACTTTAGAGGAAAAAAAAAGCCAAGAGTTACCTTCTTTTAGACCCTCTTTTCAAATAACAATAAAATGGTACTATGAGCTTCTTTGTTTACTTCACAGAATGACACACACACACACTTAAAGATTCCTATCGCTGTCTTTCTCAAAAGAACAAAATGATGAAAACGTTAATACGTCGGGCACATAAATATGGACCAGGTGATGGAAAAGATGGTGGTGACAGTATGCACAAGCAAATAGAAGAAATGGGTGGAAGGAGGGTGATTATTATGGGAGATTTCAACTCTGGTCGCATTGATTGGAGTGAGGAGAGGACACATGGGAGGAAGGAACTGGATTTTATGCGGTTATTAAGGGATAACTATCTGCGACAGCATGTAATGGAAAATACTAGGGGTCAGAGAGTGCTTGACCTAGTAATTACATCTGAGGATTTGGCTGTAACAAATATGACCACATTGCCACCAATCGGTGAGAGTGATCATAGGGTCTTAACTTGGGAGGTGGCTAAAGGTGTAGAATTTTCAATTAAGACAGGGTACATGTGGAATTATCGGGCTGGAAAGTATGACAAGCTTAGGAGTTTGATTGGTTCAGTGCCATGGCATGTACAACTGCAAGGACTAGAAGTTGATAGTGCATGGGAGGTAGTTAAGAAGTGCTTGCATGAAGCAATGGCTGACTGTATACCTAGAGTCCGAATAATAAATCAAGTAGGGGTTAAATGGATGAATAACACCATTAAGCTTGAGTTGCAAAAAAAGAAACAACTATGGAGGGAATTTAAGGAGAAGGGTGACCGGCAGGCACTTGAACGGTATAAAGCGCAGGCCAGAAGGGTGACGAGTGTGGTAAGAAAAGCAAAAAAGGATTACGAAAGAACATTGGCCATGCAGGCTAAAGAGAATCCTAAACAGTTTTTTAGATATGTAGCAAGTAAAAGGAAAAATGTACATGGCAGATTGATTTTAAAGAATGCCGATGGTAGGGAGGTAACTGAATCAGTTGAGATAGTTGAGTTACTGAGTGAGCACTTTGCAAAAGTATATCATCCAGGTGGTGACATTGCAGAAACGAATAAACCAGTAGATTATACGGGAATTGTGGTTAATGAAGTGGAGGTGAGTTGTCTATTGCATAACCTCAATGTCAATACATCTGTGGGATTGGATGGTATACCTGCTCGTGTTGTACGAGAAGCAGCTAAAGAATTGTCAGTACCCTTGACCATTTTGTTTAATTTGAGTCTCGGGTCTGGGTTAGTCCCGAGTGGGTGGAAAGAGGGGAAAATAGTTCCACTGCATAAAGGTGGTTCCAAGACTGCTGTTGTAAATTACCGACCGATTAGCATATCAGGAATCATTGTCAAAGTCTTAGAGAAAATAGTCTAGAGGAAAATACAAGATTGGATAGAAGAAAATGGGATACTGTATCGGGGACAGCATGGTTTTGTGAAAGGTAGGTCATGCATCAGTAACTTGCTCACGTATTATAATACAGTGATGGCTGAACTGGATAAGGGTAATGGGTTTACGGTGATTCTACTGGACCTTGCCAAGGCCTTTGACAGGATTCCACATGGAATTCTAATCAGTAAATTGCAGCATATGGGAATGGACATAGGGTTGGTGAGATGGATAGGAGGGTGGTTGACGGAGAGATATCAGAGAGTGGTTTACTCGGGAGTAGAGTCCACAAGACGGCCTGTGACTAGTGGTGTGCCACAAGGATCTGTTCTTGGACCACTGCTGTTTAATTTGTTCATAAATGATATAGGAAATGATCTGAGAGGAACAGTTCATTTGTTTGCGGATGATGTAAGTTGGGTAGGGCAATAGTGAATGCAGATGACGTCAAAATTTTGCAGGATGATTTGGATAGATTGGAGGTCTGGGCTAAGGAGAATGGATGTCAGTTTAATATGGCAAAATGTAAGGTTATGCATTTTGGGGTGAAAAGATTGGCGGCAGTTTACTGCATTGGTGGAACCGTGCTCCAGGAAATTGATGAGGCATGAGATTTAGGAGTGTTGGTAGATAAGAAATTGAAATTTAGGGGACACATTGCAAAAGTGACCAAAATAGCTCATCAAATCACTTGGTTGCTGAAGAATACGTTGACAAGCAGAGACAAGCAGGTTATTGTTCCTCTGTATCGAGCCTTGATAAGACCCCATCTAGACTACTGTGCTCAGATTTGGTCACCTAGGTTTCTTCTTGATGGGGAGGAGGTGGAGAGGATCCAGAGGCGAGTGACCAAGATGATAGCAGGTCTGTGGAATGAACCGTATGAGAACAGGTTGAGGATTTGTGGGTTGCAAAAATTGGTTGATAGGCGGAGAAGGGGAGATATGATTGAGACATTCAAATTACTGAAGGGTTTCTATAAAATTAATTCAGAAGATATTTTTGAGAACAGGGCTGGTTGTGGGAGGACTAGGGGACATCCATGGAAACTGGGCAAAAGTGTGGTTAGTAAAGGTGTTAGAGCTGGGTTCTTTACTTTTAGAGTAGTGAATGAGTGGAATGCACTCCCTGAGTCTGTGGTGGATGCTGTGACAGTGAATGAGTTTAACGCGAGGTATGATAGATACTGTATGAATGTCAAATAGTTGTGATGAATATGATTTGGGGCCTCCCTCGATGAGTCTAATGACTCCCTGGAGTTGCCCGTAATAATAGTAATAAATATGTTCATTTAGTTTAATTCTTTATCCAAGTGTAAGCAAACAAAGTTTGCGCCTGAAGTATCTTCAGGACTGAGGCAACTCATGGTAAAGGTGGACCAAGCTCTCAACACTACTCCTTGCCTTAGTATCTCCCATAATGCAAAGCACATCTTGCAGATATGTATAATGCTATGCATCAAGGGAAGGGCCACTACCCAGACCGGTTTCGACCTTTATTGAGGTCTTGTCAGTGGGAGCCAGATCCAGAGGTGGTGATACCAAGGTGGAAGCAATGGAGAAGTCATATTTACCTATACGAGTTGCCAAAAAGTGTCTCACCTTATTAAATTATTCTGGATTTAGAGAAAGATGTTGGAAGTTTTTTCCCACTTGGTTAGACAATAATAAATTTAGTTTAATCCTTTATCTAAGTGTAAGTAAACAAAGTTTGCCCCTGAAGTATCATCGGGACTGAGGCAACTCTAAATTTATTATAGTCTAACCAAGTGGGGGGAAAAACTACCAACATAGATATGTTCATTTGATAAGGAGCTGAACTACATTCCTATCCTATCCCCCTCAGCAATATGGCTCGTGGGGGTAGCTTTGTGCTACCATACTAGGGAGATGATTATGAGCAAGGTGGTTTCCCATTGCCTTCCTTTCCATAGTATATTTTATGACTAGTTGTGTGTGTTCACGGGACCAGTTTACCAGTTTTGAGGGATGAAAAACCCAAGTTACCGGTAGATATATGATATGTTGTTATATGATACCGATTAACTCACCTTTAGTCGAAAGATATCCTCACATCATGGATGGGAATCGAACCCAGGTCTTTCTGACAAAAGGGCTTTGTCTATACCGACTGAGCTACTGAGGTTCCCTGAACTACATTATAACAATTATAATTAATAATATTATGATTTGAATTATGTACAGCTAGACAAGCCACTGATGGAGAAAAAAAAAAATAAAAGAATTTCCACTCCTTATTCAAAGAGAACCTCTGAATATGTCGTTAAAATACTGAAGAAATTTAACCTTCGAATTCAGCCTTAAGAAACCATCATTTCTCTGAACCAACCACATCTCTCACATCTCAGAGCTTATCAGTTTCTGTGTTTTTTGTCATCTCTTGTATTTAAATACAGATAGGATGCTAAGATCTACCATAAGTCAGGACTTGTCAAACGGCATCTCCATTGGCCACAGAGTTTACTAGTATCAAAGTTTTACACAGAAGTAGTTTGAAACATCAGTGGTTATTTAAAAAAAAAAAAAAAAAACTTACAAAGCATGCAAGTGGTTGTTTTGAATTACTGAAGATCCTTTTTTTTTTTTTTACATTAACTTGTTTTGTTCAGTCTTTATGTAACACCATAAACTAGGCATTTATTTATTTTTTACCATCTTAATGATAAGAAGAGAGGAAGAATTACAAATGATTTTACTCTGCTAGTTGGAATGAATGATTTGGGAGGTAGTGAAAATGAGGCAGCATGGAATTTGAGAATGTAGATGTGAAGCATAAAAGTGTTAAGGGTAGGGTTTTAAGTATATTGCCCAGGTATGATAGTAAGAATCTGAGAAGAAGAGTGATAATTATGAATAGTATGATAGCAAGAATGTCTAAGAAGCAAAATCTGTGACAGGTACAATGAAAGAATTTTATGCTGGCTGGGGTTCTGCCTGGAAGATCTGATAATGTTGGAGTCTCTTGACAGATAACAGATTGATTTGGAGGAATATTGTTGATAGGAAGTTAGTAATGATATAAATTCTTTATGTAGTACTGTCATAATATCCTGCACACCCCTTGAGGGTACATGTCAGGAATTTGATGATAATGTTTCCTTTGAACTCTAGTATTGGTATTTTTTGCCTATGCACACAGCAGTAGGCCCTGAGCAAGTTATTATACCTTGTTCACATTTATTCTAGCCCCTAAATGTAACATACCTTCATCTGTATTCTAACTCTGTTGATTCTCGATGATACTTTGAGTCAAGTATGTTTACTAATTAAATATTAACTTAATTTTATCACTTCCTGTAATATACATTTTCTCAAATTTTATTAAAGAGGTAAATTAGAAAATTAGACTCCCTTATTAGCAGGGATACTTGGGGGAAAAAAAAATGTTTCAAGTCTTAGATAATCTGTGAATAGCTAATGCAGAATGAAGAGGAATACATTACCATTTGATACTGTTTCTGTATTTTATTTTAATTTGTATTATTTTCATTTTAAATGCATATATTACATGAAATGCTCTTCTTGTTTCATTTATAGTATCTCCATAGCTGTGGCATTACACACAGAGATCTCAAGGTAATGAAAAAATTTTGATAACTTTTATTTGATATATAATTATATATCTTACCAATAAACTAAGTAGGGGTGCTTAAGGGCCAAAGCTGTATAACCGAGAGGAGACCTCCACATAGCCTTTAAAGGAATGCTTTAAAGAAATGAACTGACCAGGGCTTCTGACCTAATGTCAGAAGCCCTGGTCGTATTACATATCACCAATGTAATATGACTTTGGATATCTAATCACGGCAAAGTACATGACATTACATTTATAAATATTGAACTTAATATTTAAGCCAATAAGTCTTCTTATTGGCTTAAACCAATATAGAATGTAGTACTATCATATCCTGTACACCCCTTGAGGGTACATGTCAGGAATTTGATGATGATAAACTAAGTAATTTAGATACTCTATAGAATAACTGATATGCGTACATAAGCATGAAATTATAAGTTATTTTACTCATTAACTAGGTATCGTATAGAATAATGATGAGAATTTCATTAAATAGCGAGTAAGCTAGGCTCTTTTAAAAGTGTCTAGCTTTTGCAGACTGAGTGTTTAATTCTAACTAGCATCCAGTGTAGAGACAGCAGAGAATTGCATCATTCTCAGCTTCCAAAGATGTCCTTTCCCCATCCTCCATAAAATGAAAAATTCTACAAGAATCATTTCAGAAGTTTGTAAGTCTCACTCATACCACCCCTCTTTCTCCTGTTTGCTAATGTCTGCAGTCTACAAATTCTCAATCTCTCTTTCTCTCTCTTTCTTTATAATCAGTATTCCACAATCCTGATATCATTTTTAACACTCTGAGATATTTAGCCTGATCAGTTTTTTTTCTAACATAATCCCACCAATGTAATATGACTTTGGATATCTAATCACACCAAAGTACATGACATTACATTTATAAACATTGAACTGACAGCTATTTTTCAATGCCCACAATTCCACCCTGCATTTCTGATTATCTTACCTATATTTGCATCATCAGCAAATAGCTGTATGTCAAATCCTTCCCAATATCATTAATGTACAGAATGAATAACAATGGACTGAGTCCTGATCCTTGAGGCATGCTTTTGGTAACCTTGAATCTTACAGATTCACACCCCCCATACATGATTTTTTGATATCTGTCAGTTAGCCATTCTCTTATCCATGCAAATAGTCCATAATCCAATCCCATATTCTCCAATTTAGCAACAGTCTTCCATGCTGTATTCTGTCAAAACCTTAGCAAAATCAAAAGTATAATAGTGTATCCAGTCTCCTTGTCTGAGTGGTAACATTATTATAGAATGTGAGCAAGTTGCTAAAATATGACTTTAGTAAACCCATTTGTTTATTGCAAGTAGAGATTCTCTGTCAACAACCCATGTGAGCTCTAACCAACTTTTCCAAAATCTTCACCGCCACTCCTGAGATAATGATTGGTTGATAGTTGGATACATTGATCTTTGCATCACCCTTGTGTAATAGGATTATCATACATCCTTTCCACTCCTGTGGAATTTTCCCTGTTCTGAGAGTCAAATTATATAGCCTGGTCAAAGGAATAGCCATTTCAGCTGAACACTCTTTTAGCATCTGTGCTGATATCCCATCAGTCCCTATTGCAGAATTCTTATTCAGTTTGTGCAACTACTCTAGCACCTTCTCCTTATACACTTGAGTTTCTTCATTCAGTGAATAGGTTAGCAGTGAGTGCAATGTTGCATACACAAGATTGATAGCATTCAGCAAAATGGACATTCATTTGTTGAACAAACTCTTCTGTATCTGTAACCCTTACACCACATGCTTCTAGTAGAGTTATTCTTTCATATTCTTTCTTTTTTTTACTTTCAGCTTAATTATAGAATTCTTTGAGGTTGTGTTTTACTTAAATTATTAAATTACTTAGATAAAGTATGAAATAAAATTCTTATTTCATACTCTAACTAACATGACCTGTTCTTGTTCTTAATTTCCAAGGAGACACACATAGACCAGTGACAATGTTTCTTCAGATGAATAGCCATGTGAATTTATCTACACACACACACACATACACACCTCTCTATGAAGATTAATATGAATATGTAATAACATAATAACAGTTGATTTTGGCAGCTTCACATTGATCTCCTGATTTTAACTAATTGCATTTTCAGATTATGAAGAAGTTATTTTACTTATTGTAACATTGACTATAATAGATTATTTATACAAAATATTGGATAATCATACTTTTGACTAGAAAACCGATTTTTTTTTTTTTTTTTTGTTGCTTTTCAGAGAAATCAGTGCACTTCATTATTCATTTGAGCTTCGCTAAAAGGTCAGAAGGCATTGATTTATATGAACACATTACTATCTATGCTACCTAAGCCAGAAATAGCTTCTTAGGTAGTAATGTGATGTTGGAAGTTATAAATGAAACTATAATGTTGAAAAATGATTTTTTTCCACAAGAAAGGGATCTATGTGGAAAAAGCAAATGAAGATGCATATTTCATAAGACAAAGCCTAACAAACTATTATTTTCTTGTACTGGAAACATGCCTGAAAAGTACTTTTTTCCTAGTAAAGGAGGAAAAACTGATAAAAAATGCTGTTTTCCAACAAGACTGATTCCATACTATTCTTCATAAAAATTTGAGAACTTTATAAAGTAAAACAGCATTCATTACTTAGTGCTGTGAAATTCTTCAGATCTGAATCCAATTGGAAAATCTGTCTGCTCTCTGTTGTTGAAAACTAACAAGAAGAATCGATTTCTTTCCGGATGGCTTTTAATTTACAAGTTTCCGTTTTCAGCTCAAAAGGAAGTGGAAATATGCAGTCACACAATGAGTAATATCCTGATGGGAATAGAAATGGAAGGATAGGAAGGGAGAGTTGCTGATGATGATAGCAGAGGAGTTATGTCTGCACAAAGGTTGAGATACAAGAGCAAAATACTAGGGATGGTTTTGAAGCAGTATAGTTTGAGATGGAGGCTGATAGAATGATATATTTAGTTTGATGTTTCTCTAGGCCAGGAAATGTGGAGGGTGGAGACAAAGAAATCTATAGTCAAATGGGCTTAATAATCAAGACAAGGATGATCATTATGTTTTATGCTAATATGGACTGGATTGAAGAGATGGCATCAGGTAATACAAGGAATCGTTCTTCAAGGACAACTGTGCTAGGCAGTATGTAATGGAGGACGTACGAGGATTGGATGTCTCTATCTGATTGTATCATTAGAGGAATTGATTTTTAATGGAGTGCATAATCGTTTTCAAGTTGGTGAGAGATACTTAAGAAAAAAATATTGACAGCTATCACAGATTGTATACCTCAAATGAAGAGTGTAAAGTAATTTGGAATCAGATGACAAAAGAAATAAAAGAGAGAGAATTGCAGAAGAAAAAGAGATTAAGGAAGGCATATAAAGAGAGAGAGAGAGAGATGTAGAAAGCAGGTGCATGAGAAATATAAGTATCAGGCTTGGAAAGTGACTAATATTGTAAAGAGAGAAAAAATATAATATGAGAGGAGACTGGCACTGTAATCCAAGGAGAATCCAAGGAGATTATTTGCTAAGTGGCGAGTAGAAGGAAAAATGATATTAGATGGAGTATCTTGATTAGTGGAGATGGGAATCAGGTGACCAAAGTAGATGACATAGTTAAGCTATTTAATGATCACTTTACTAGACTGTTTCATTCTAGTACTACAGACTTTATTCCTAGAAGGAAAATGAGTGGTGAAGTGTTCGAATTGAATGAAGAGATGTATTATGAATACTGAGTATGCTATATATCAATAAGGCAGGGGTAAGGGGTAATAAAGTGGAAAGATGATAAGATAGTACCATTGCATAAGGATGGTGGTAGAATGGAGGTATTCAATAGGCCTGTTTGTATTTCTTCTGTAATTATTAAGATTTTGGAGAAATTGGTAAGAACTGATATGCAGAATTGGACAGATGAGGGTAATATTATTTATACAGGCCAGCATTGATCTATTAATGGGTGCTCTTGTTTTAGTATCTGGTTATTTTACATAGAGTAACAAGAGCATTTGATGAATCCACTTTTTTTTTTTTCCCAAGGCATTCGACAGGATGCCACATGACAAGTTGATTTTAAGTTGCATTGTATGGGTTTGGATATCAGGTTAGTGGATTGGATTGGTGATTGACTCTTCCCCCCCCCCCCCATATACAAATCTTTGATATCAAACATATATGGGGGGGGGGAGCAGTAAAGAGATGTTCAGTTGTTTGCAGATGATGTGAAGCTTGGGAGGGTCATTAGTAATAGTGTTGATGTTTTAGTTTTTCACAAGGATTTGAATAATCTGGAAAGGTGTACAAAGAAATTCACAGATGGGATGCTTCATACTCACTTAGTGGAGCTCATACTCACTTACTGGAAGAAGTGGAGGAAGCAAGGGATATTGGGGTTATTATGGACAGAAATTTGAAGTTTTGAGTCCACAAAGGTTGTGAATACATCTCACAGAACTCTGGCAGTATTGAAAACATTGATCAAAAGAGATAAAAGTTTACTGGGCCTGTTGTATAAGGTTTTGATCAGACTGCATCTGGATTTCTCTGCTCAGATCTGGTCACTATAATATGAAGGGGATGAAGTAACCTTGGAGAGGATGTAGAGACAGATAACAAAAATGATACAAAATTATATCAGGACTGTACAATGTTGATTGTGAGGTTAGATTGAGGGCATGCAAACTGTAGAGTTTGATGAATAGAAGGCAAAGGAGGGGGGGGGGGGATATGATTGAGACATTTAAGCTGTTGAACAGTTATTATCCTATTAAGGTGGTGAGTAAAACTGTAAGAAGTAAGTGTTTTGCATGGAGAGTGGTAGGAGCATTGAACACATTGCCTAAGAGGGTGGTGAACATACAGACTATGGATGCTTTTAAGGAGTAGCATGATAGACTTTGTGTTTACTGATATTTACCTTCCATGATGAATCTCGTGACTCCATGAAGATCAAGAAAATAATACACCCTCTGTCCAAAAAGGACCCAACTTTTCGAAAATAGAAGAAACTAATGGCATCACCTTTTGTATCTTTTTGTTGTCGAAAGCGACAACCTTCATTAGTGTTGTGTCAACTGTTTATGACATTTGTTTCATTAGAAGCCAAGTTATGGTGCCAAGAGTGACAGTGTGTTTTGATGAACGGTCGGAAAATGAGCTTCAAACAGAGAGCTGCAATTGACTTTTGTGTTAAACTTGGTAAAAGTTTTACCGAAATGCATCAAATGCTTCAAAAAGCGTACGGTGATGAATGCTTATCCCTTACTCAAGTTTACGAGTAGTTTAAGCAATTTCAAAGTGGTCTTGAGATGATTGAGGACGACAAAAAGCTGGGCTGTCCAAAAACTGGACTGAGCGAAATTAACATCCAAAAAGTGCGTGATTTCATCAAAGAAAACCCGAAATCGTCTGTTCTGTGAGATTGATTGAAGATGAATTGGAGATTCCAAAATCAACTGTGCACAACATTTTGACCGAGAGTTTGGGCCTTCGTAAATTGAATTCGCGATTTGTTCCCCACAAGTTGACTGATGACCAAAACATGAATCGAATTGAACACTGTAAGGACCTCATTAAAATCACTCGTAAGGATTCAAATTTCCTTGAAATAATCGTTACTGGTGACAAAACTTGGTGTTTTTAGTATGAGCCCGAAACAAAGCGCCAGAGTGCTGGAGACCACCAGAAGAGAGGCATCCGAAAAAAAGTCGCTTGGAGAAGTCAAAAGTAAAGACAATGCTGATTTGTTTCTACGATTCCAAGGGCATTATCCACAAAGAATTCATTCCCCCTGGTCAAACAGTCAATGGTGAGTGTTATCTTGAAGTTTTGAAGCGAATGATATCAAGAATTTATGATGCAGGCAGCTGGTCACTTTTGCACAATAATGCACCATCTCATCGTTCGGACATTATGAGAGAGTTTTTGAGCAAAAACCAAGTTTGTGTGTTGGATCACTCACCGTATTTACCTGATTTAGTACCCTGTGACTTCTTTCTCTTCCCCCACTTCATTTGCCGATGAAAGGAAAGCGATACAACACCATTGAAAACATTCAAGCGGCAGTAAACATGGCCCTCAACAGTATACCAAAAATCAATATAAAAAACTCATTTAATGAATTAATTGACCATGCCAAACGCTGTATCGATGCTGAGGGAGAGTATATAAAAAAATTTATTGAAATAATTGATTATAAATGATTTGATTTTAAATTGTTGATAACTGTAGTTTTTTTCTGCAGCACAGTTTACCGAGACTTTTTTCATATGAAAAGTGAATTCAGTTATTAAAGTGTTTTTAATGATGAAGATAAAATATATGCTCTGTTCCTTATTCTGTGATTAAAGATTTAAGAATAGCTTTTTGGAAATCCATGATGCACATATGCACATGATTCTCATAAGAACAATTTCAGTTTTGTGAAAAAAAGTATTACTGGAATCAAGGAAGTGGATTTTTTTTTTCTCTCTCTCTCTCACTTCCATAAATGATGGAGACTGTTTCAAATGGAACAGAAAGCTGAGTCAGAATTTGTAGGCGAAAATGATACTAATTACCAAATAGAAAAACTGATTGTGTTTTAATCTTATTTAGATTGAGTCTGATCAGTTTCAGTACATGTTAATTCACAAGTATCAATGCAGAGAATTATTTGCATGATTGGGATCATATCTTAAGTATATTTTAGTACTTGCATAGTTATATTCTTGGTAAACTATGTGATCAAAAATATCCAGATGCCTACTCATCTCAACTCTCACTTTAATATGAAAGATATTAATGTGGAGTTGATCTAACCTTTGCTTCTATAACAGCTCTCATTCTTCTTGGAAGGCTTTCTACTAGATTACTGCAATCATTCCCTTCCATTCTTCCAGAAGAGTATTAGTGAGGTCAGTCACTGATGTGCGATTTGGCCTGGCTTGCATTAGGCATTTTATCCCACAGCTGTTTTGATGGGCTTGAAATCAGGGTTCTATGCAGGCCAGTCTAGTTCTTCAACACCCATCTCATCTAACCATTTTTTTTTATCACAGACCCCACTTTGTGGATAAGGGCGTTTTCTTGTTGATATAAAAAGTCTCATGTAACTTTTATATGGCGTACAAGGTCATGATTGTACTGTAGGCATTTCCAGTTCACAATAACATCAATGTCCCTTAAGTGTAGCAGAATCTCATTGTCTCTGGTGTGAGACCACCACCCTGCTTCAAGTTACACATCTGGTCTCTAGAGCAGGTATCCAGATTTAGTTCTTAGCCTAATTGTTGATACTAATACAAATGTACTATAGGATAACAGCCTTTTGTGAGTGGGAGCTGCATTAAACAAACAAACAAACAAAAAAAAAAATGGATGCCATGCAGCAAGCTTGTGTTAAGCATAAGATTGCTTAACACATTTTCATTATGCAATTTCAATTAAGTTGTTTTCAACACCAGTAAGTGTATGGGTAAATAGAGAGAATTCTGAAATCAGGGATTTTTTATTTTATTTTATTTTATTTTATTTTTTTGTAAATGAGGCTTTACTTTACAACAATTTAATTTAATTATAAAATATATACACGTTTACACAAGAATATTATTTAATTTGCCAAATATTTCAATCTGAATATTACAGACCATCTTCAGTGGCTACATAGGAATAGTTTTGAAGATGGTCTGTAATATTCAGACCGAAATATTTGGCAAATTAAATAATATTCTTGTGTAAACGTGTATATATTTTATAAAACTAATGTCACAAGTATCTTTAAAGACTTTAATCAATTTAATTTAATATTTGCATAATTGTTTACTGTATAATATGATTTAAATTATTTTATTCTTTATATATTTCTTTATTTTAAATAACATACTACTTATGGTTTTCTTAAAATCATTTTAATAGCCAGAAAATATTCTTCTTGTCAGTGAAGATGATAATGATACATTAATCAAAGTAAGTACTTTTTTGAGCAACTTAAAATATCCTTAAATTTAAAAAAAGAAAAAACCTTTCTACATTATCTATCGATTCATTGGACATCATCATTTGCTGTGTGGTCAGCCACTCCTCGGTGATGTGCTACACACTCCATTCATCTCATTGAGGGGTCTACCATGGCCTCTTTTTCAAGGAACTTTACCTTCCACTACTGTTTTGAGAAGTCCTCCTGTCATGCTTTCATTTATCCAAAATATTTCAGCTTTCTTCTCTTAGTACCCTTAAAGAGCCGTAAAGTTCTATCGATCCTTTATAGCACCCATCCATTTGTCAGCCTTTCAGTATATGATATTATTATTGTAGGGCACTTCCATGGAATCCGAAGACTCATTGTGGGAGACCCCCCAAACTATCCACACAATTTATCATACATCTCTGCCAATCCATTCCACTCATTCACCATTCTCCAAGAAAAAAATCCAGTCCTCACATCCCCTACTAATCACATGTTTATTTAACTTCTAAGATCACTGCTTGTTCTGGACCTTCCAGCCAAGTGCTGAAACATTTCCCCAGCATCAGTCCTGTAAAACCCTTTAAGCAACTTAAATGTTTCTATCATATGCCCTCTTTTACTTCTCTCAACCAACTTCTGCAATCCACACACCTTCAATCTATCCTCATAGGGAACATTCCACAGGCCACTCACCATCTTGGTCACTCACCTCTGAATTCTCTCCGCCACTTCCTCATCCTCAAAAAACCCAGGGGATCAGACTTGAGTACAGTATCAAGGCCTTATAAAGAGCAATTACAACTTCTTTATCTCTACTTGTTAATGTCCTTCACTAGCCAAGTAATCTTATGCGTTACTTTAGCAACCTTAAGCAATATATCCTCTATACTTTAACTCTCTGTTTATTACCACTTCTAAATCTTTAGCTTTGTCTGTTTCCTGGAGTACAGCACCATCAATGTGATACAGTTTGTAATCTGTTTATCTGAGAATGCATAACTTTACATTTCTCCACATTAAGCTTATACCCGTTATCTTTTACCCATATTGACAGCCTATTAAAATCATTATGCAAGCTCTCCATATCACCTTGATTAACTATTACTCTGCCTAATTTTGCATCATCAGCAGACAACTGAATATTTCCTTTCAGGTTATTTCCTATTCAAATGAAACAGCAATGGTCCCAACACCAAACCTTGCTGCACACCACTAGTCACCTGTTTTCGCCTCAATTCTATGACTCCAATATACCACTTTTTGATATCTGTCCAGCAGTCATTCTCTTATCCACTTAACCAGTGTCATGCCCATCTCCATTTGTTAATTTGCATAACAGAGTTCCATGCAGTATCATTACTAAGGCATGACTGACCCTTCACAAAGCCATGTTGCACCTCATACAGTATCGTATTTTTATCCACACATTGAAGGAAATACAGGAACATGGTTTGATATAAAATAATGCTGAAGACAGTGGTGCACATTATCTCCACTGTTATTCATCATCTATCACATTATGAAGGATAGTGACATTACATTTGATATTAAAGTTTGGACTGTTAATCTTAGCTATTTATGCAGTGATGTTATACTCTTAAATAAATCAAGTTCAAGTCTGCAGGATTTTTTAACTAAATTGAATAACTGCTGTAACAAAATTGGTATGAAAGTCAGCAATAAAACATCAAAGTCTCTGAAAATATGTAGGACGCTGAAAACATTATCTGTGTCCTGCAACCTATAGAACAAACAAAATATTTCTGCTATTTAGGCACAATTTTTAGTGATGATGGCAAGTTAAATATAGAAATAGACAACAGAATAAGCAAAGCTGGTATGGAAGGGTGTCAACTGAAATTTATATAGAATAAGAGCAAAATTAGTCAAAATGTAAAGGTAGCAGTATATATATATATATAATATATATATATATATATATATACACACACACATGAGACTCTTCAAACCAGTTTTAAATTATGGATCTGAAGAAGAAATTTGACATTGTTGGTATTCACAAATGCACAAACAGAGCCATTCTCATGTGGTATTGCCATGTAAACAGAATGGGACAGGAAAAGTTATCAGAATGTGTGTTTGATGTCAGGATTGGAAAGAGAACAAAGAAGACCAAATATAGGCGTGCATGTATGCAGTTAGAAAAGCCTTAGAAGACCAAAATATAAGATCGATCTGACAATATTAGAGGTTGATAGATAACAGACTATTTTGGAGGGAAGATTGTCGATAGAAAGTTACTAATAAAGTTTTCATGCAATGGAATTATAGCATCCTATACACACTTGAGGGAACATATCAGCAATGCTATGTTCCCTCAAGTGTGTACACAGATGACAATGTTAAAATAAAAATAAACAAAAATAAGTGAAATAATCCCTCTGTAGTCTGCTTTGTGATACTACTGTATACTACTACTTTGTGATACTACTATAAGTAACAGCCTTTTGTTGGTGAGAATTCAATATTTATTTATTTAATTTAATGTATGGCATAATAAAGACACATGACATCAGAATATATAAATACATATTTGTGCAGACAATAAAAATGATACAAGTAATGCACATATACGAATAAAGTCTAAAATTTTAAGTCAAGTTCAGATAGCCAATCAAGAGCTGAAGGATCTGCCTCAAAAAAGTTTCTCAGGTCACAGTGTAGGCTCTTATGCTGCAGTCCTCCACAATGTGCTGGATGGTTTGGTTTATGGTCCCACAGTCGCATTGGGGTGTAGGTAATCTTCCCCACTTGTGTAAGCTGTCTGCACAGATACCATGTCCAGTACGTATCCTATTTAGGCTTTTCCATAGATGATGTGGAAGCTCAATCCCTTTCGGATTTTGGTTGGGAAGGATATATTTGAAAAGTCTGGTGGCGATTTTTCTTTCCAAGTTTCTAGTCATTTCAAGTTAACATTGAAATTGCTAGTATTGCATAAAAAATATATATTAAGTAAGGAGCTGAATTGATATCAATGATTTTGATAGTTTAATGCCACTTTAATGGGGGTGTGCAGCAGCGAGGCTCTTGTTCCTGCACCCTGTTAGTACCTATTAAGGAAAGCTAAAGCTGCTATCAACCAAATGCAAGTGATCGAACTAAAATGTTCCAAAATTTCTGTCCTAAAGGATCTGAGGCTAGGCTTAAAAATAATATCATTTAATATTGAAGGTTTCTCCAGTGTCAAACAAGATCTCATTGCAAATATTTGCAGAGATAATGACTGTGATGTGCTCTGCCTGCAAGAAACTCACAGAGGAGAAGGTACTGCAAGACCTTACATCCATGGCTGAAACTCATCAAAGAAATACCCCACGATAAATATGGTAGTGCAATATTTACAAAAGAGAACTTGATCCCATCATCAATTGATTCAATGAACAACAGAAACATTGAAATTATTACAATCACCAGAAGAAGCTTTTCCCTTCCCTGACATCCTCCTCAATAATAATGCATACATGACTAATGTTGTATTAGGTGACTTTATCAGCCACAGTGTTAACTGGGGTTACACAAAGTCCAACGAAGATGGAGAACTTGTTGAAAAATGGGCTGAAAACCTTTCTCTAAACCTGATACATAATCCAAAACTCCCTGCATCTTTCAACAGTGGCAGATGGAAGCGAGGCAATAACCCTGACCTCATGTTTGTTAGCTCAAAAATATCCAACATTTGCATTAAAAAGGTCTTAAATCCGATTCACATGCTCAACATAGACTTATAATTCTTCAATTCAATCCAGCAATTATGCCTAACACAGTTCCTTACAGTAACGATTTAATTTCCAAAAAGCTAATTGGAAGAGTTTCATGGAAGATCTCGACCACTCCAAAGTAATACTGGTATTCCAGTGACATACAAGCCCAGTATGCTGATTACTTACAACTTTACAACACCAGCCCCTTCTCAGAAGAGACTATCCAAGCGGGAGAAAAATTATGCTCCAAGATGGCTGAGGAAAGGCGTTCCTCAGCCATCTTGGAGCATAGTAGCAGAAAGGCATGGAACTTTATCAAGAGAATTAGGAAGGATTTCAGTCATTTCAAAAGCACCCAAAACAGAAGATACTTAGAATCCCAAGTGAGGAACAAAATATGATTAACTCAGATTTCACCATCACTGAACTCAACGCTGCCATAAACCTATTAAAACCTAAAAAATCTGCAGGCCTTGATGATGTCTGTAATGAACAGATTAAACATTTTGGAAACAGAATTAAAGAGTGGTTATTAAACCTATACAACACTTGCCTCAGAACCCTAAGGAGACCAACTATCTGGAGGCATGCCAAAGTGGTGGCCTTTCCAGGGAAAACTCCAACAGAAGCAAAAAATTACAGACCTATATCACTACTCAGCAACCTCTTTAAACTCTATGAACAATTAATTTTGAATAGGCTACAACCCCTAATCGAACCCATCTTATTGCTGAGCAGGCTGGCTTTAGACCAGGCAAATCCTGCACATCACAAATTCTCAACCTCACTCAATATGTAGAAAATGGTTATGAGCAAAAACTAGCCACAGGAGCAGTCTTTGTAGACCTAACTGCAGCATATGATACCATAAACCATCTCACACTCAGAAATAAAATATACAGATAACTAGAGACTATCACCTTGTCCTCCTGATCCAATCACTCTTGGAAAACAGATGCTTTTACGTGGACCTGGGGGGGGGGTAGGAAGAACCGCTGGCACCTCCAAAAAAATGGCCTCCCCCAGGGAACTGTGCTATTACCATGACTTTTCAACATCTACGTCAATGATCTCCCCATTTTTCGGAACTAGAAATTTTATCTATGCTGATGACCTTGCCATAGCTACTCAATCAAAAAATTTCAAGTCCATTGAAACTATTCTATCACTTGCCTTAAATAGTCTAACCACATACTATACCAGCAATCAACTAAAACCAAACCCCTTGAAAACCCAGACTGGCCTTTTCCACCTTAACAATAAGGATACCAACAGGAAGCTACAGATTTCTTGGGAAGGCTCTAAAATAGAACATTCCTGGAACCCAATCTACCTCGGTGTGACTCTTGATCGCACCCTCTCATATAAAACCCACATAGAAAAAACAAAGGCAAAAGTGAATGCAAGAAACAATAAAGCTTACCTCCTCCAAATCTGGTGCAAACCCTAACACACTGAGATCTTCTGCCTTGGCCCTTTGCTATTCTTCTGTTGAATATGCCTGCCCAGTATGGTCCAGATCTTGCCATGCTGAAAAACTTGATCCAGCATTGAATGAAAGCTGCTGCTTAATTACAGGATGCCTGAAACCCACACCACTAAAAGACCTATATACTTTGTCTGGTATTGCGCCCCCTTCAATTCGAAGATCTGCATTCTCAGCTGATGAAAGAAGCAGACAAATGAATGATGAATGCCACCCACTATTCGGCCAGACCGCAGCGCCCCAAAGACTATGATCCCGACATAGCTTCCTGGCAACTGTTGAACCACCTAAAAACCTCCCAGAGACTACACTTCAACAATGGCTTACACTATATCCTGAAAGTAATACTGGTATTCCAACACCTGAACATTTTCCACATGGTGCCCACTTGGACTGGAATACTTGGAAAAGCCTCAACAGACTGCAAACGACAGAACGCTGCAAACAAAACTTCATCAAATGGGGCTACCTCACTGGCCCAGACAATTGTGAGTGTGGAACAACCCAGTCCATGGAACATCTTCTTTCTTGTCCCTTTCTTCCATCACCTTGCACAAAAGAGGACCTTATATCCTGCACAGAAAGAGCAGTTGATTGTGCAAGATACTGGAGGAACATTTGACCATATTCATTGTATATAACTTATGTATAGTTTCCTTTTTTTTTATATTTAATTATTATTTCACTGTATAATTCACCTACCAAATCTAAGCTGATATCATTGTAATGTATCCTAATTTGTTGTAAATCATGTTGTACCACTTACTTACTAATGTACCACTTGTGTTTAGATAAGAAATAAAAAAAATGCCACTTTCTTTCATAATGTAATACAAAGATAATGAATAATGGTGGAAATAATATTATTTTACATCACACTGTCTTCTTTCAGTTCTTTCCTCCCTCAGGCTGACTTATAACTTAAGTAGAGCCTATGTGTTGTCCCACATAGCATTCTATTTACACCATATAATAATAGTGTTTTTGAAGTGTCTTTAAATACAGATTATTATATTTCCATTTGCATTTCTTTTTTCTTGCATTTCCCTTAAAAAATTTTCTTATCTTGCATAAATCTTGCCAAGAACACTCAGTACATGAAGTCCTCTATAATTCTCACTAGATTTATTCCTCTTTTTGTTTATAGATGGTTACTATGAAAGCTCTACTCTAGTCATGTGGAATTTGACCTTTTGAATTATGCATTGTAACACTGTACAACTTTCTAACTCCATATTTGAATATTTCTGATTGAATATCATTACTCCACTAGCCTTTTCATATTTCTGGTCTGATGGATTCTTCTACGTCTTCATAGATTGATATGTAATCTTGACTGCATTCTTCTTGAATATTTCATACATCTGTTCTGTCACTGCTTATAATTACTCCATACATCCAGAATATCTTTAGTTTTCGTGTATAGACTTTTATCATTTCTCATTTCTTTTAGTATTCTTTCTTAAAATTTCTAAGGGTTTTTTCCCAACAGCCTCCAGATCATTTTGCCACCTTCATGATATATATATTTTTTTTAACACACACACACACACACACACACACACACACACACACACACACACACACACACACACACACACACACACACACACACAAAAGGCCACAAGTCCTAAAGCACACTAGTGATCTGTGTGTAGGTAAGAGGAACAGAAGAAGGTGGAGTCTGTTCACATTTGAACAGCTAGGGGTTGTAATCTTTGGGGAAGGCAGAGGGGGAGACTGTTCTAAAGGACAGAAGTAGATGGAATAAAAGAGGAGGCAGTGAAATTGGTTCAGTGTGTTTTAAGATGGACTGTAAAAGGGTGTTGGTTAGCATTGGCTCTTGTTTTAATGATTTTGGAGAATAGTGGCCAATTCAGCTGAGCACTGTCCATAAAAGTATTTGTAGAAGAGACACAAGGCAGAAAAAAACTGAACATCTGTGTGTGTAAGAGAGGGATCTTTAATTAGTTGGATTGCCCTCTTCTGGATAGAATCGAGCAATCTTAGAGAGGACTTTTGTGCACTACCCCAAATATGGGATCAGTATTTCCATGGCTGGGAAGATTTGGGCTTTGTATAGAGTTAGCAGGTGTGAAGTAGTGTCTTGTGCGGAAAAGTACACCAAGTTTTTTGTTTTTTTTTTGCAGCTGCAGAAGCTAGAAAAGATTGGAGGTGTGAGTCAGTCCAAGAAGAGAAATGTAATCATGTTTGGATATCTCAATATTACTGAAGGTCAGAGGAAGGGATGTGAGCTTTTTTTTTGTCAGAGATCAAATAGAACTAAGTTTTGGTGGCATTGAAGTTTACAAGGTTGTCCTTTCCCTGGGATATAGCTAGGAGATCTGAGTTCAGGTCTCTGGTCATGGTAGATCTTGAGGATTCTAATACTTGAGTACTAACAGGTTTGTGGAATGAAAAGGAGGAATGGAGTGTACTGTTGCCAGCAAAGCTATGGATAGGATTGGAAGTCTCTGAGAGTAGGTCATTTATATACAAGAGGGTGAAAGAACAGAGCCCCGGGGTACTCCTGTATTGGTGGGGAAATCTGAGGAGAGTAAGCTATCCACCATGACACGTAGCTTGCGACCAGTGAGAAAGTTGGTAATCCAGTTGCAGAGTGAGGAATGCAAACCATAGGATGGCAGTTTGGTGAGTAGACAACTGTGCCAAAGGATCAAATGCCTTTGAAATGTTGAGGGCAACAACGTGAGTTTCTCCAAACTTCTCCACGGCCTGAGTCCATAGGTCGTGGTGAATGCAAGAAGATAATCTGTAGATTCTGAGTGGCAGAATCCATACTGCTATCTCCAGGTGGTTCAAAAGTTGGTTGTTGATGACCTTCTCCATAATTTTTGAGAACAGAAGTGAGAGCAATTGGATGGTAGTTCGTTGGTTGACTTTTACACCTTTCTTTGGGATGTGCTAGATGTGGACCTGTTTCCATGTTGTCGGGTAGATGCCATTCGAATAGAATAGATTGAAGAGGCGATACAGGATAGGTGTTGGTTCTGAGCACAATTTTTTATTCCACAATAGGTGGGATACCATCAGCACCAGATGCCTTGTTCGTGTTCAGGTTATTAAGGATTCTTTGGATTTCTTTTTGTTGGAAGACTATTGGGGACCTGAAGGGAGCTGTTCTTTGTGGAGTAGAGGGAATTTTGCTCAGGTCATCAATGCAGGAAGAGAAGAGTGATGCAAGTAAGTTGGCCTTATCTTTTAGTGAGGTGACAGTACTATCTGGATGTGCGAGTGGTGGAAAACCTGGGTGGTCAGAAGTCGCATGTAATAGGCTTGGCAAAGGACTTGAAGGAGTGACTGCCATTTGGGCAGGAGGCAAGTTTGCAGCATTTGGATCTTTCAAAATGTGACTTGGACTTGGTGATGATTCTTTTGCAACTGTTACGAGCTGCAGTATAGGCAGAGAAGGCAGCTGGAGTTTTGGTCTTATGGTAAGCAGAAGTTTTTTCTTTTATAGCATTGGCACACTTTTTTTGAGAATCAAGGCTTGGATGGTGGCTGAGAATTTGGAGTGGAATAGAGGAAGAAAGCCTTCATTCCTGTGAGGAAGATTTTTGTTATTTGGTCTGATCAGATGTTTGATCAGAAGAACTGAAGCAATAGTCGGACCATGGGAAGGAGGAATAAAAGTCATGGAGGTCTTCCCAGTTGGCACCCTTGTAGTGGCATAGGACATGAGGCTGCGAACTGGTGGGCATAGGTTGTTTTGCAGCAAAAGAGACTTGTACGAGGTTGTGGTCCAAGTTTCCGAAAGGAAACTGACAACCACAGTACTTGGAAGGGGTGCTTGTTAGGAAGAGGTTAAGTGTGTCGGCAAATTGATGATCTGAGATAGGTCATTGCTGATGGTGAACACCTCTTCTTACTAAAGTCTTACTGTGCTCTTGTTGTAGGTATATTTATGCTTCACTTAGTTACATTATATTTTTCTCTGTGTTTTCTTAGGATCTAATATCCTACTTGTCAGGAACTTTCTGTGTAATTTGTCAGGACTGCCTTCAGTCCACTATGAAGTACAGATTACTTTGTAGTGACTTAACTTCACATGATTTTCTTTCTGAATTAATCAATGTTTTTTGAGATTTTGCTACTGATTCCCAAAAAGTTTTAAACTCTTTCATTTTATTAACTACAGTCTGCAGTTCACCTCTGAAAGCTGTTCAACTGATTCTTTTTAAAAATTTTATACTTTTTAGTATGATATTCATTTCTATCCTGCTCAAAACTAAATGGCAATCACTTTCTGTTTCAGATCCCCAGTATATGCTTATGGCTTGAATTAGCGTGAAGACATCACTATCCATAATAACGTAGTGAGATTTTTAAAAATATATTTTGTCTGTTCTTCATGTGAATTTGTTTTAAATTTTTATGATAGAACATGGTGTTAGTAATGACAACTCCGTGTCCTGAACAAAATCTAGCAGGTACTTACAATTATTATTAGCATTGCTCTATTGATCTTTTCTTCAAATTTTTTTAAAAACATTTCTGTATATATCTGGTATTATTTTGATCTCCCCCAAGAGGCAATTTCTTGCTTTTGTGTATGCTGTTCTCTCAAATGAATCAAAATATGTCTCTACTTATATGTGTTCTCCAACCAGCAGACTGTTGGTTCAAATCCCTCCATGAGCAGGAATATTTTGTGATTGTCTTTTGGTGGAAGTTAATTTAATCTTTTTTTATGGAGGCCTGAAGTGGCTTGAAAATGTTCCATGTTTGGTCTCTCGAGTAGGGTTTCCATATTATCTAATACTTATCCCAACCATGGCAATAATATTAATCTTTTATAAGCTATCAGTCTTTCATGGATGGAATTCACATTAAAAAAAAAAATCGCAATTTGCTGACATCACTCGAAATTGCCTTTCATTTATTCACTTTGTTATTCATAAATTTTTTTTATGAATAACATAATTCTTTATGAACTGTATTTGGCATATAATACACTATTCAGCAGGTCTGGAAAAAACTTCCTTGTGGGGATGGTGAAATAATGTCTCCTTGTTCATGTGTAAATGCATGGCCAGAGGAGCCAAAAGTACAATTGTTTTGTGATACCTTTTATGTGCAATTCTTTAAACTGACAATTTATATCTCTTTATTTTTATAATTTTTTTTTTCATAAAGATAATCCCTATATTCATTGTAAAAAAATGTACTAGTTAAATTGTTATATCAGATTTCCATTATTATTATTATTACGATATTGCAAAAGACTGATTTAGAAATTAATTCAGATATTTTAATATTGTGATTTTTTTATTGAGTGGGACTTTATAGATTAATATTTTTCTATTTTTTTCCCTTTTCAAAGACTAGTTAATATAAGTTAATATTTGAGTGATGATATTGTGTGTAGCTTATGCCAACTACATTAACAATGAGAAAAGCATAACTGTCTTTCACTCATATTTCATTTATTTTTAAGAAGATGCCAGTGTGTGTGTGTGTGTGTGTGTGTGTTTATATCAACTCCATATGTACACACACATGGTATGTTTAAGATTCTTCTGAAGAACAGAGTAAGACAGAATGAAGGAAGAGAACAAAAAGTTAGAGTTTGATAAGTTTAGAGCTGAACTATATATAGATTATGACCAGCAAAAAGTAGTTTGTAAATGAGTAGAGGAATGGCAATGCAAATACGAGTTTCTTCAAATTTTTCCATAGCTTGTGTCCAGAGGTGGATGAAGTTAGTTAGGAACAATGTTATTTTGGAACAATGTTCATTATGTAATCATTTAACTAAATATGAGTATTTAAAGATTTTTGTATCATTTATTTAAAGGTAGCAGATTTTGGAATCTCAAAAGTTGTTCATGAACATACCATGCTGAAGACTCTATGTGGAACTCCATCATATGTAGCTCCTGAAGTTTTAAATTTACAAGTTACTGAGAATTATACAAAAGCAGTGGATTGTTGGAGCTTAGGGATTATCTTACATGCCTGGTTAGTAATTATATTAGAATCTTATATAAAGATACCATGTTTTTGTGTGGATTTTTATCATTTCATTTCATAAAGAAAATTATCTAATTTTCACTTGCACATTAGGCTAATTGGCTTGCTACAGCCAAGTAACTTGGTTTTTTTGAATGCTAATTAATGTTCTGAGAGAAACTAATCCTATCTGCATATGTGTCCTTTTGGCTAGTTTGCCAGGAAGAAAAACCTGTCTCCACAAGTACAAACCATTCCATCTTCATATGAGACCAGGTAACTCAATTTCAGTTGAAAAGACCTCAAGCCTTTTCAACAGAAAAAGCACTCACAAGTGACTCTGGCAACCCATCCCACTCATTTACCATTCTCCAAGCAAAAAATCTAGTCCTCACATCCATTCAACTTTCAGGGACTTCCCTTGTTCTGGTCCCTTTAGCCAAGTGATGAAACATTTTCCCCTGCATCTATTCTATAAAATTCTTTAAGCAACTTAAATGTTTCTATCATATCACCTCTTTTTCTCCTATCAACTCACTTCTGCAATCCACACACCTTCAATCTATTCTGATAGGGAACATTCCACAGGCCATTCACCATCTTGGTTACTTGCCTCTGAATCCTCTTCACCTCTTCCTCATTCCTCATTCCCAGGGGACAGACTTGAGCACAATAATCCAGATGTAGGCATATCAAGGCCTTATCTCTACTTGTTAATGTGTTCTTCATTAGCCAAGTAATCTTATGACCTACCATAGCAACCTTAGCAATATATTATCTAAACTTTAATTCTATGTCTACCACTGCCATCACCACTAAATCTCAAGCTTCATCTATTTCTCCTGGAGTATCACTGTAATATACAGCTTGTAATATATTTATCACAAAATGCATAACTTTACATTTCTCCACATTAAACTGACACAATTAACTTTTGCTCATACTGACAGCTTATTTAAATCATCTTGCAAGCTCTCCACATCGTCTTGATTAACTAGCTCTACCTAATTTCACACCATCAGCAAAGAACTGAATATTTCCTTTAAGGTTATTTTCTATATCATTTATGCACAAATAAAACAGCAATGGTCCCAGCGCTGAACCTTGTGGAACACCACTAGTCACCTCAATTCTGTCCCTCTATATATCTCTTTTTGATATCTGTCTAGCAGCCACCCTCTTAACTAGTGTCATATCCATCCCCACTTGCTCTGATTTGTGCAATAGTGTTCCATGTAGTATTCTGTCACATGCCTTTGCAAAATCCAGCAAAATCATCATGTAGCCATGATGATTTTGCCTTTATCCAACTCTGCTGTTACTCTATTATAAAAATATTGCAAATTACTAAGGCATGACTGACCCTTCACAAAGTCATGTTGACCCTCATATAGTATCATATTTTTATCTACCCATTCTTGAATTCTCTTTTTTACAAACTTTTCTAGTACTTTTACCACCACGCTTGAGATACTAATTGATCTCTAATTTTCTACTGTAGTCTTAGACTCTCCCTTATGCAAAGGAATAATTTTACTCTTTTTCCACTCCCTTGGAACTCTACCAGAGCTGAGACTTAAATTAAACAGCTTAGTAAAAAGCTTTGCCTAATTCCCTTTCACATTCTCGCAAAACCCTAGCTGATATCCTGATATCCCATCTAATCCCACAGCGTATTTACATTGAGATTCTGCAATATCCTAAGAACCTCCTATTCTTCCACCACTGTTCCCTCATTAGTGTTTATCACATAGGTTAAAGCAGTAACCCAATGAGGAAGATATATGCTTGCAAAGTGGTAGCTCAGTAACTGAACTATTTTATCCACTTCTGTCTCCTTGTGACCATCATCACTCATTAAGGTTAATCTTTCATAGTCATTGTTCCTCTTACTTTGCCACATAATGAAAGATTTCCTTTTAGTAGGCCAAAGGAAATCCAAAAGAAATCTTTTGGATTTCCTTTGGCCTACTTGGCTAGATTCTTCTCATAATCTGACGTTGCCTTCCTTGCAATGCTGGTCACTCACCTTTCTTGCCTGAGCCTCGTACTCTTCAAATGTTTGCTGGTCACCTTTCTCTTTATATATATATACCCTCCACAGCATTTTCTTCATCTGCAGCTCATGCTTAATGATATCATCCAACTCCTACCTGATTAACCCTCTTTACCCTAGGTATACAATTTAATACTGCTTCCTTACCCTGCAGTGTTTTATGCAATGGTACAGATTTAAGCTTTTTTCGAAACATGTCATAATCACCGTGCATGTAGTTCCACATATACCCCTTCTTCATAGAATATTCCTTATGTTGTACAATCTCCCAAGTCAAGACTGCATGGTCACTTTCACCAGTTGGAGACAGTGTTGTCACCTTGGTTATGGATAGCTCTTCTGATCCTATGATCAGGTCTAATACTCTCCCATTCGTAGTCCCCCTCCATCGCACACTGCCTAAGTAATTAACTCTTAGCAGGCATATAAATTCTGTTTCCTTTCTGCCATGTGATCTTTCTTCTTTCCAGTCTATATCCCTATAGTTGAAGTCTCCCATGATAATCACTCGACCTGTATTAATTGTACTAATTTGGTGATGCATGTCTTCCAGATCATCTGTGGAACTCACAGACCTATAGCAACAACCAACTGCATAAGTTTTAAAAGAGGTAAACCGTGAGTAGACATAACTATACATAATAAATAACGGAAAAACTCACGTAGAAATATTATTTAATAGTATAATTTTCGCCTGTGTGTCACAGGCATCTTCAGTACAATTGAGCACAAAATTTGTGCTCAATTGTACTGAAGATGCCTGTGACACACAGGCGAAAATTATACTATTAAATAATATTTCTACGTGAGTTTTTCCGTTATTTATTATGTATAACCAACTGCATATTTTGTCTTATTAGATTGCTTCAAAGGAACAGAACAGCCACCCTCCTGCCTGTCTCCTATTCTTTTTGGTTGCAATTCATTTGCTATCATCAGCAGTAGTCCTTCCCCATCCTATCTTCTCTGTCATCCCTGAAAATACTAAATCCTTCACATTCAATCCCTGTAGCTACATAACTTGGGTGTTAGCCAAGTCTCACTAATGCCATAACTTTTGGCAGGGTTGCACTAACCAATGCCAAAAACACCTCCCTCTTGTTCCTGATACTTCTGGCATTAGTATATAGAAATGGCAACATCTCTTTATTCCCCCATCCACCTTTACTTTCTCAATTGACTACCATATTCAATATTTTTGCTTGAGACACTAAATTCCTCACTTGGACTTGGTCATTCTCACACGTTTCATGGGTGCCTCCACACAAACTCACTTGCTTCCACCCTAATGCTTAAGTTTCCCTGAATTTGCACATCAGCATGCTCAGTGAACAAAGCTCTCTCCAGACACCTAACACCATATCTATCTATCCCAATGGCTTTAACAGGCCTTTAAGGCCCACAACCTTCCAAGCATGCTTGGATTTCGTAACCGAAATACGAGGATAGTATGGTCACTTCTATGCCTCAAGGTATTCTCGGCTGTATCCCTATGTGTTCACGGGGCCGGTTTGCCTGCTTGCGGGATGAAAAACACTAGATAAACTGGCGGAATAAACCCTACTGCTTGCGCCCAAGACCTGCTAACTTGGCTATGACTGAGGAAGATCCTTCAGCTCCTCACGTCTCCGACAGGAATCGAACCTAGGACACTCCTTCCCCAGGCATATGGTTGCGAAGCGCAAAGCCACTAGGCTAACTGCGCAGACACCTAACACCATATGCATTGTACAAATCCTTCTTTCCATCAAACAGAAACCACAGATCCACAAATTCTACATCATTCCTTTTGCACAATCTACATATAGACTCACTGACTATCAATGCCCTCCTCATCAGTTCGCCTCTATCATAGCATTTAAAATTTTTTTTTTTTTTTTTTTTTATGTTGTGCCCATACTCAAGAGGTTGGTTGATCAACCTATAGTACATTAGTACTGTGTATGGGTATTGGGTTGGGAAAGGAGGAACTTGTTTACATTTGATTTAAATGACTATAAATTGTATTCCTTGGGAAACACAGCAGGTGGGAGACTGTTCCACAGTGCAGCAGTTACAGGGATGAAGGAGGAGGAAAAAAAAAAAACTTGTTCTCTTTGTTTCTAGGTGTATTGTGAAGGGATGTTGAGCAGCAGCTGCACGTGGCTTCTTTAATAATTAAATAATAATTATTATTAAAGAAGCCACAGCAGTTGCCCACTGTATACATAACTTAACATGAACCAAGGACTAATCTTGCCTGTGATCTTGAAGACCCTTATTAGATCTCTTAACTTACTAGAACTGAATCACAGTGCCAACTATAGAACGTTCCTAAATAACAACACGTGAGATCATGCATGCTCTATGCATGTATTGTACACGCTCTGTTCTTTGTCTTTAATAATAATTAAATAATAATTATTATTAAAGAAGCCACAGCAGTTGCCCGCTGTATACATAACTTAACATGAACCAAGGACTAATCTTGCCCGTGATCTCGAAGACCCTTATTAGATCTCTTAACTCACTAGAACTGAATCACAGTGCCAACTATAGAACGTTCCTAAATAATAACACATGAGATCATGCATGCTCTATGCATGTCTCTATCCTATGTCTGCTCCAGGATATGTTTTTGTTTGTGTTATTGCATTTCAGAATCTTTTGCTTATTATTATATAGTCAATTTGGTTTCTATAGATGTCCCCAGGGCTTTTCCAGGTATATAGTCTTCTGGAAGGATGTTTAAACATTGTGTTGGCAATTATTAGGTCATTGATTTCACAGAATTGAATTAATTTTTCACCTCTTTCATTTCTGATTCCAAGCCCTTGGTTTCCCGTGCAAAATGAGATTTTTCTGAGCCCACTTTTGCGTTTAGGTCATCCATCATTATAATAACATCATCTGACTTAGCACTGGAGATTGCTGTTTGGATGCCTTCATAAAATTGTTCCAACTCTTTATCTGGGTGATCTTGGGTTGGCGCATATGCTTGGATAATATACAGGTTGAATGGTTGTGCAGTTATTTTGGCTGTTATGATTCTTCATTTATGGGCCAATATCTCTGTAGAGATTTTGCAATTCTATTACTTAGGACAAGCGCCCAGAGTAGATTATAGTGTGATTTTTTTCTTCTTATTATGCCTGTATCTGTCCATCTCACTTCACTGATACCTGCAACATCGGCCTTCATCACTTCTAATTCCTGGAGTAGGTTATCTAATTTGCCTGCCTCGTAGAGTGTTCTGACATTCCATGTTACTATTTTCAAGAGATTGCTCCTGGTTTTCAGACACGGAACATCTCAGAATATCCTCCCTGGAGGGTTGGATATTATCTTCATACGCTACTTTAGTAGTTCTTGTCTTACAATTCCCAGTTTCAAGCTCTTCTTTCCTGTAGCTATAAGAGCTGGTAGTTGCAGGGGTCTCAACCGCATCTCTAACTTCATATTGTGACATGGTGTGTTTCATGGTTGACAATGGATAAATACGTGGTGAAGCTCTGATCTCTTCCACGACGGCCGGCCACAAGTCCCTTAGATGTCAGGAGTGTGCCCTTGATGCGCTGCACATTTTGCTGTCATGCCCTTGATCAGTCAGTGTTGATTCTTCTGCCATCTTGGCCATTCCAGACTTCGTGCACATAAAGGGTGACATTCCCTATTTACAGCATTCTATATTGCTGTTACCCTCACTTAGTTTAGTCTGCCAGCCGATGCGGTTTACTGGGGTGTGGCCGCTACCTCTCCATACACCTCATTGTTACTTAATTGCATCTAAAAGTTTATTAATAGGCAGAACTCAACTCTGACATAATTAACCTCTGCTCTCGATGAACATGTCCTCATTTTACCTATGTGTCTTTCACATAAAATATTTTTACCCTCTCTTATTAGTGAGTCTGCAAAGAAGAAAAGCCATTATAAAGAAAGGTTCTTCATGTCCTAGATGGAATTCGAACCCAAGGCTTTTCAAGTAAAGGGCATTAATGATACTGAACTAAACTAATAAAAAAATACTGAACTAACTAAACAGTAAGTTTAATAAATCATCTTAATGACTACTAGACTGTTACTATTATTAGATTACTATTAGTCATGAGAAGGATTACTAGACTTACTTTTGGCAGGAATGTGGTTAACTGACTGCTTTCTTTAAGTACCTCTATACCTCAGGCAGTACCAATGATGATGCTCTTTAGTTGAAGAAAAAAACATGTTTGAATCCCATCTAGCACATAAAGAACCTTTATAAGGGATTTTGAATTTTCATCCTGAAAAACAGGCGAACTGGTCAAAAGACCACATGCAGTTTACAGACGGTTAATATACCCTTCACAGCCTTAGTTGCTTTGTCCATAAGTTCAGAACAATCACAGCCTCATTAAGTAAAACTGATTCTTTATCAATATACATTACCTATATCCATTCAAAATTTTAAATCAGATTAAAAACTTTCCAGAGGGCTGACAAGAATATTAACCTTTATATGGTAGTTGCTTTGGTTGCACTAAAGACATGAATTCAGTCCACAAGTCCATCTATTCATTTAGAACATTTAGGTTTTACTGCCTGATATCTATTTCAAACTGCCTTTATTTATTTAATTTAATTTATTTATTTCATATAGTGATTCAATGGCCGTGATCCCTGTAAAAGGGACTCATGACCATTGAATCACTGAAGGTGCTTAGTTAGTATCATAGTATTACAGGGAGGTACGGCACCACCTCAATCTTCTCCCTATTTTATCTGGGCTCGGGACCGGCATAGCTGACAATTCAGAACTATGGCTGGAGGGATCATCTTAGGTATTCCTGGCTGTATCCATGTGTGTTCATGGGGCTGGTGTGCCTGTTTGTGGGATGAAAAACCCTAGCTAAACCGGGGAGAAAAACCCTGCTGTCCACCCTCAAGACTGGCTAACTTAGCTATTTCAAACTGTTTACTGCATTGGTCAAGAAGCAACCTGAGAGGTAAGGCAAAACTCTTATCCAACTATAGCTATCATCTCATATTAGAAAGTTATATTTTTCATAATTGAACTCTCGCTAGGTGCATATATAAATTACTAAAAATAATAACTGATTTCTTATTTTCCCTATTCTCTTCAGGAAGAGTCACTATCCTTCTTTGTAGCATTTCTAAATGAGTATTTAGATCTCTGTGCTGTCTTCACTCCATTGAATTAATTATGAGTGTGAACAGCACATAAACCTAAATATTCACTTAGAAATGCTACAAAGAAGGATAGTGACTCTTCCTGAAGAGAAGAGTCACTAGGAGTAGTGGAAGGAGTTAGACTATAAGGGGAAGAAGTTAGACTATTTTAAGCTTAAAGTCCTCTGAGGGTCAGTCTATGGGTCATTTGGAAGCCTAAGAATTAAAGTTTCCCAAATCTTGAAAAGTTTAATACAACTATATTTATTTAGATTAAGTTGGTTTTTTTTAAATCTGTTGCTGATTCTAAAAAAAAAAAAAAAAAAATCTTTCAAGTTTGTATTTGCTGTGATGAAGCATAGTTTTTTTTTTTTTTTTTTTTTTTTTTTTTTTTTTTTTTTTCCATCTGATCCTGTGCAGGGTATCAATTGCATGGTCATCTAGACCTGACTGACTGACTGACTGTAGTTGTAGCTTCAGATGTATTTCTTGTGTTTGCTAAGGCAGATGTTGGCAGGTCTTCCTGTTTGACCATAATATGATAAGTTGTAAGAACAAGGGACCTTGTAAACACCTTCAATAGAGAGGAGAGGAAGGGGATCCTTAGTAAGGTGAAGAGAAGCTACCTTCAAATGAGATTTGAAGGTAGTGAGAGATAGAGCTTATATATATATTTTTAAAGTTCTGGATATTTTTTTCTGAGGTGCTTGGATATAGGGAATCCTAATAGCATTACTGTCGATATCAGTCAAGAGGAATGTGAAGAACAACTAATTTGTTGTTTTGGCATTGTGATCATTAGACAGGAAGTTCTAGCAAATAAAGGAGAGTTCAGCTGTGTGGGAAGCCTTGGTGGAACAGAAGTTGGAAACTGTTGACAAGGATTTTGATGATACCATATTGTTGAGAGGGGGGGGAGATGATGGGAAAGTTTATGTATGTATCTACATATATGGATCGATTTTCTGTAAACTGAGAAAGAAAGGGGGTGCCATTGGGCAAACGTGTGATTAGAGAGAAAAGACAGTGTATTGTTCTTTTCTTTTTCTATAGTGAACTGGATTCTGGGGGTGCTGGCTATTGAGGTGGAGGAAGAAGGAATCCAATGTGTCTGAGCCATGTGACTAATTAGAGATCACATCATCAATATATCCTAGCCAAATAGAAAGTTAGAGAATGGCAGTAACAAGAGCATGTTTTTCAAAATGTGCATAAAGACCTTTTCCAGAGGAGCAGAGAGATGAATGTAACTTCTATCTGTTTATGTAAGGTGTCCTTTTGAGAGAAGTAACCACTATGGATGGATGGATGGATGGATGGCAAAGTTAAAGAGATCAATAAAGTTGGGGAAGGGGGGGAGGCATTTTTCAAAAAATTTAAAATGTGTCAGAAAGAGAGATATTTATAAATAAGAATGTCACATCAAAGCTCACCATGATATCATTATTGTTTAAAGATTTGAAATGATTAGAATATTTTATACAAGATGAAGTGTGGCCAGTAAATGGAATTAAAGATTTAGCTAACTCTTTGGCTAATTTAAAGGAGAGGAGTCAATAGCATCTAGTATGGGACAGAGAGGCAATTAGGTTTATGAATTTTCAGCAGTCCATATATATATGGGGGGGTGGGGAGAAGGACTAAAAGAGTTGGATTTTTTAACAACTTCAGTAAGCGAAGATGTGACATTTTCAGAAGCCTTTTTAATGTTTTTTTCTGAAAATTGGTGGGATCCTCACCTAGTAGTTTATAAGTAGTGCAGTCTCTGAGTGGCACATTCATTTTGCACTTATAATCACTGGGATCTAGGATAACAGTAGCATTACCCTTGTCAGCTCTAGTAATGAATAATTATGTTGTCTTTGTAGAATTTATGCAGAGCATAGAACTAGTTGTTGGAGAGATTTATTTTCAGCAGCAACACTTGTGAAAGGATGTTAGCTGCTGAAGTCTGATGTTGGCAATGATTTCTAAAGTAAAAACTTGACATGGTGCCACTGCAAAGTTGTAACCAAGGTTAAGGATGCTAACAGCTGTTTTGTCTAGTCTTTTTTGATGAAAGGATAATGACAGCTTGAAGATGCTAACTGCAACTGAGAAAAAAGACCTTTGAAGATTGTCATTTTTTATTATGTTTATCCTTTATTTTCTAAAATTCTTTTCAGGCAGACTTATCTGAGATATCAGAGAGGATACTCCAAAATTCAGGGTTGGGAATAGAAGAGAGTTCAGCTTGGAGAAAACTAATGGCTGCATTAATAACAAATAAGCGAGTACAAGTTGTGGTGATCATTTCTCAAAACAACGCTAGTGCATCTGTAGATACAATGAGTTTTAGGTTAGTGAAATTTTATTTTAAACTTCACACAAGTGGGTATAATTCCAGTGTCCCTGCATCTTTTTAAGAAGACTAGCCAATTAAATCCTCTGAATATACATGGTTTCCACTTACTGTGAAATAGGGGGGATTGAGGTGGTGCCGTACCTCCCCATAATAGGGGGCTCATGGCCATTGAATCACCATACGAAATAAAAAATAAACTTACTGTGTCAACTCCATGCAGAATTAGTAAATGACTATTTAGGCTTAGGTGCAGGTTTATGCTCATAATTAATTTAATGGAATGAAGACAATACAGAACAATAATTAAACAACAGGTTTAATTGTTCTGATATTTCATCTCTGTCAGAGCAACATCAACAGGAATGTGATATTAAAATTGTAATAACACAACAATAAGTGGAAGATGTTGGAAGTTTTTCCACTTGGTTATACTATAAATTAAAGATGCCAAGAAATTATATTTTTGGTCTAATCCTTTATCCAAGTGTAAGCAAAGTTTGCACCAGAAGTAATTTCAGGGCTCGGCAACTCATATATAAAGGCTAATGACTTCACAGTGCAAAGCACATATCTTTATGGACGTGTATGATGCTATGCATTATGGGAAGGTTCACTAACCCAGATTGGTTTCGACCTTTATTCGGGTCTCATCAGTGGGAGCCAGACCCAGAAGTCATATTACCATATATGAGTAGCCTTATTACTGGCATCTTTAATTTATAGTATAACCAAGTGGAAAAACTTCCAACATCTATCTCTAATCCAGAGTATTTTAGTAATAAGGTGTGACACCTTTGGGCTACTCGTATATGGAAATAGCACTTCTGCATTACTTCAACCTTGGTATCACTTCTGGGTCTGGCTCCCATTGATGAGACCTCAATAAAAGTCGAAACCAGTCTAGGTGGTGATCCCTTCCCATAATGCATAGCATCATACATGTCCATGAGGATATGTGCTTTGCATTATGAGATACCAAGGCCAGTGATGCGAAGTCATTAGCCTCTATATATGAGTTGCCCAGTCCTGAAATTACTTCGGGTGCAAACTTTTTTGCTTACACTTGGATAAAGGAATTAAACCAAGAATATAATTTTTTGGCATCTTTAATTTATAAGCATAAGAAGTTAGACTATTTTAATATGAAGTCCTATGATGGGATACTCTCCAATGTTGTTGTTTGTTAGCCTTAGCTGTTGGGCAAGAGGCCTAAGAATGAAAGTTTCTCAAATCTTGGGAAGTTTAACACAACCATATTTTTTTAGATTAGGTTGATTTTTCAATCTGCTGCTGATTCTTAAGTCTTTCAAATTCGTATTTTCCATGATGAAGCATAGTAGTTTTTTCTGACCTGATCCTGTGCAAGATATCGAAGGCATGGTCACATAAACCTGACCATAATTGTCGTGGTAAATGTATTTCTTGTATTTGACAACATCTGTCAGATCTCCCAATTTGACCATAATGTGATAAGATGCAAGAACAAGGAACCTTATAAGCACATTGAACTGAGAAGGGTGGAAGACGACCCTTAGGAGAGTGGAGTAGGGAAGCCAGCTTAAAATGAGGTCATATATGAGATTATATTTCTTTAAAGTTCTAGCTATTTAGATATAATAGCCAGAACTTTAAAGATTTTAGGAACATAATTCTTAGGCCTCCTGCCCAATAGCTAAGGCTAGCCATCAGCACTCATAGAGGGTGCCTCTCATAGGACTTTAGGCTGAAAATAGTCTAACTTCTTCCACTTATTCTTTTATGTGTGTGTGTGTTATTTCAATTTTAATGTTGTATTCCTGATGATATCTCTGTTGCAGTTCCGAAATATCAGAATGATTAAACTTTGTTTAATTATTGCTCTGTGCTGTCTTTATTCCATTAAATCAATTATGAGTGTAGCATTTCTACTTCTTTTACTATTATTTTGAATTGTTTTCCTTTATCTCTTAAATCTTTGTTTTTATTGCAATCAGCACATGTAGATTATTTTCATAGTCAGATTTTTGTGTTGTTAGTAAAATTCAACACAATGCTAGAAGTACGATTCTCACTTTTCTGATTAATATCTTTGGACTGGACTGAAGGGAAGTTAAGGTAGTATACCAAAATTTATTTAAAATTAACCTGTAATTTCTGTTGCAGTTAATGGAATTTTATAGAACCTGAGCCACTTTCAGTTTCCAAGTGGTTTCACATATAGTGGTGTGGGTAAATATCATAATACGAAACTAGACAGTGAGATTTATTTGTGCCTGTGATCCCACAGAAGGTGGGGAAAAAAAATAAAGAAGTGAAAGAATTTTTGAAGTAATTTGGTCCTTGTTGGAGAAACAGCATGATAGGAAATGAATACTAGACATATAGAAATGTTTTGAGAAAATTTGGTGAAAAGAACAGAGTGAATAATAATAATAATGCTATAATGGTAAGTATCTGTTGAAGTTCTGTACAAGACATAGACTAGTCAATACAATATTATGTTCCAACATTATGCTGTGTACAGATTTTCAGGAGAAGAAGACACTAGAAATAAGAAAAATCTCATTGACTATGTTATTGTTAATAGTGATATCTATCTTCACACTGGTCCAGGTCACAAAAATATAGGGCACTTGAAATCGAAAGTGATGACCATTAGTTTTGAGCAGGATAAAGTTGATCAAAAAATACACAAAGAAGTTTTAAAAATGATCAAAATCAAGATGGTTTCAGAGGTGAATTGAGGCTTAGGTATAAAAATATTATTTTTAAAAAACAAAAAAGTTTAAGAACAAGAATTAAACCTTAGTATCAAACTCTTCAAAAAACACTGATTGATTCAGCCAGGAAGGCATGTTTTGAAGTTGTCTGCAAGGAGGACAAAAATAATCAAAATACCTTGGTGGAGTGCAGAAAGAGGATAGAGTCCTTGGAGGCAGGGGGGAAAAGGCATATCAAAAGTTGTTAATAAGTTATCAGCATTTGCTCTGAGAGCACACATAAAAAACAAAAAAAAAATGAATTTATACCAACATTTCTGTAAAAGAAGTTATTGACATTAGTGAAATCTGGCTCTAGTCAGATGAAATACCACATTCTTCCAACTTAGTGCAGTTATTCCATCTGACTAAAGCCAGATTTTAGGATGGACAGAGGAGAGCAGGGAAAGTATTACTAATGACATTAGATGATTTGGTTCCACTTAGAATAGATGAAAAAATTAAGCACTGAATGGATAAAGGTTGCCAAAGAACATGATGGAGGGATAATTTACAAAAGTTTGATATTAGATAGTGGACATTGGCTAAAGACAGAAAAAATTAGAAAGGGGCAGGCCTGTGGATGAAAAGAGGCTAAAGAAGAAAAACAGTAGAAATGATGAAAGCAATAATAGTAATATCTCATGTGGTTTGAGGCTATCTGGTGTAAAGTGGAGACTACGTAGTGAAATATATGGTGGGATGTTGCTACAGACCTGACAGTTTGGTTGCTGGGGAAGTCGAAATGCATTACCAAATTACCCTGATTGGTGGCTTAAATTATCCAAATATTGATCAGCTAGCAGACAAAACTCATGATAAGAATGAAGGAGAATTTATTGAACTGCTATGAGACAACTTTTTCAAGTAACATGTGCAAGAAGGAACTTGAGATCATAGCATGTTAGATTTGAATATAGAATTGAGAGATCTCAAGACATGAATGCGACTGTTTTGCCACCAGTTGGTGACAGTGACCATTCTGTCACTTAGAGAGTGACAGAATGAGAAAGATATTAGCAATGCATAGGAAGCTTTGAAAAGGCTCTTAATTCAGGCAGTATCTGAGTGTGTCCTTAGGGTTCAAAGAACAAACAGAGCGAAAGTGAAATGGATGTGCAATCTTATTAAGCAAGAGATCCATAAGAAGAAAATAATGTTGAAGGTATATCTTGAGAATAAGGGTGAAAGGCATTATGAAATATATAAAGCTCATGCTGAAAGAGTTACAGGTATTGTATGGAAAGCTAAATCAATGTACGAAAAGAAATTGGCTATGTAGTCTAAAGGCAACCCAAAGGATGCTGCAAGTAAAATAATGAATGTGGAATAACTTTACTGAATGGAGTCAGTACCCTTGTGTTAGAAGCTTATGTGATTGTTCAAATGAGTATTCACTTTGCTCAGATATGTCAATTTGGTGTATGCAGTATGGTTTGCAGGACTACCAGTATGCTGCATGAAGAGAAATAGAAGCGTATGAGAAGGAGGTTCTAGAGTAGTTACATAACTTGGAAAAGACATTGACAATATGAACAAATGGATAGCAGCATATATTCCAATGAAATATTCAGCTGAACTGGTTAGGTCCATGACATGTTTGTACAACTTGGGTCTCAGCTCAGGAAGTATATTACAGGAATGGAAAAGAATGTATGATAGTTCCATTGTACAGGGTCGTTGAAAAACTGATGTGTCCAGTTACCAGCCTCTCAGTATCTCTGGAGTGGTGAAGATTTTAGAAAGGTTGGTAAGAACTCGCATACAGAAATGGGCTGACGAACAAGCTATACTTTTTTTTTTTTTGCAATGAACAGCACGGATTTACTAAATGGAAGTTGTTTGAGAAATTTGATAATTTTATAAAACTGAGTTGGGTAAAGGGAACAGATATGCTATAATACTGTTACTCTTTGCTAAGACATTTGATAGGATACCTCCTGAAAGGCTGCTTGCATAAACTGGAGAATTTGGGATTGGAATAGAAACTATTGATTTAGATAAGTGGATAAATGATGGACTGGTATCAGAAAGTGTATATGGTTGGTGTGAATCTGCCAGATCTAAATTGACCAGTGGTATGCCTCAAAGGACTATTGTTTTCTGTACATTAATGATATTGGGAAGGACATGACAGGAGGTTTTTCAGTTCTTTGCTCATGATTCAAAGAGAGGGAGGGCAATCATGGATACTACTGATATCTAGCACTTACAGGGTGATTTGAATAGGCTGGAACTGTGGATAAGAAGGTTATTTTTGCCTCTTTTACAAGGCCTTGAATGGAAGAAAACTGAATGTTGGCTGCAAGTAGTGTGCACAGATTTAATCCCCATGGTTTCTGAATGGATAAAGAAGTTGTAGAAAGGGTGCAAATAAAAATTACAAAGATGATATCAGGATTATGGAATGTAGATTATCAGGACAGATTGAGAGTATGTGGACTACAGACACTGGTAGACAGGAGGAGAAAGGGGTGATATAACTATAAACTTCTGAAAGGGTGTTATAGGATATCGACTAATGAAATTTTTTGTTATATGGAAGGTGGGAAGAGGACAAGGAGGATTTGTAAAATTAAAGTTTGTATTGTTAAGAAAGGGATGCAAGCTAAATTCTTCTCTCATAGAGCAGTGAGTAGAACACTTTGAAGTTGTGAGCGCATCTAATGTGATTGAGTTAAAGCATGACGGCTGGTGTGGATGATGTACAACCTCCCTCAGTGAGTCCTTGACTCCCTGGAGGTGTCTGATGATAATAATAATAATACAAAAGATAAATGTAAGGAAGGTAGGAAAGTGTTCCAGAGGCATTTAAAAATCTTAGAAATGGTAGAGAGAGAGTACTGTAAAAGGAATCAGAGATGATAAAGTGACATGAAAACTGAAGATATTCAACATGTTCCAAGTAATTATTTTGAAATATTGTTAAATGAAACAAGAAGTGACAAAATGGTGATAGAACATATTCAAGAGGAGTATAGTTAAGTGTACATATTAATACTTGAGATATAAAAAAGTACTCAAAAACCTGGAATGTGGAAAAAAACTTCAGTAAATGATATTTGACGAAAAATGCTGAAATATGGCAGTCTAAAATTTTACAGTTATCTGTATTGATGATGGATAACAATGTAGATAATGTTCATTCTCGTCTCACACTTGAATTTATATCAAGCCATCTTCATGTACAACCTTCAATTCTAAACTACTGATTTACAACCTAAATATAGACTACACACTGCTATATGGTCCCACTTGTGCTAATAATTATAGTTTTGAACAGCTTTTCTCTTTGTCATATCATGTCATATATTTCAGAAGTCATGGATAGAAGGTGTAATTCCCGGTGATTGGAGTGGACTAGTTGTTTTACCATACCCATCTATTAAAAATGGAAATAAAACTGAATATGAGAATTATAGAGGAATATTCCTACTGACTTCCATGTAAGATTGATTCAGGCGTTCTTGAGCAGAGGATAAGAACTATATAAAAGAAACTTTAAAAACAAACTGGGTTCAGGCCAAATAAAGGTTGTCAGGATCAGATTTCACTTTAAGACAAATACTTGAGAAATCATGGGAATATGACAATGATCTGTATTTACTTTTTTTTTTTGCTGATTTGGAAAAGGGATATGACAATGGTGCCAAGAGAAAAACTGTTCAAAACTATAATTATTAGCACAACTGGGACCATATAGCAGTGTAGTCTATATTTAGGTTGTAAATCAGTAGTTTAGAATTAGGTTGTACATGAAGATGGCTTGATATAAATTCAGGTGTGAGACGAGAATGAACATTATCTGCATTGTTATTCATCATCTATATGGATTACATTATGAAGGAAAGTGGCATTAAACTGGATATCAAAATTCGTCATTATCATCATCAGTTTCCTGATATGTACCCTCAAGAGGTGTTCAGGCTACTATAACAACATTACACAAATAATAATCTCCTATCAACAATTTTCCTCCAAATTAGCTTATTACTTGTCACAAAATTGCCATATCCAGCATTTCATTCTTCTAAGGCACTTCTGATTGAATCAATTTACCTAGACCCTGGTCTTCCTACGGGTCTTTTTCCTGCCATCTTGGCATCAAATACCTGTTTTGCTAATCTTTCTCTCCCATTCTATTTAAGTGACCATACCACCTTAGGTTAGCCCTGCTCACACATTCTTAAATGCAAACAATGTCAAGTTAATGTCTTCACTTTTAATATGATTCTGTCATTGATGCCATTAGTTAACTTCTCTAATTTTTCTCATAACCCTCATATCTGTGGTCTCTAGTTTTTGTTCAGGTGCTTTATTTCTAACCCAACTCTCAAATCTGTAACTTAAAACTGGTTTGAACACCATCTTGTATACTGCTGGTTTGGTGTTTTGGCTATTTTCTTTCTTATTCCATATAAATTTATTCACCTGGCTTCTCACCTTACCAGCTTTGCTTATTCTGTTGCCTATTTCCACATTTAACTTGCTCACCGAAAACTGTGCCTAAATAGCTGGGATATTTTGCTTGTTCTATAGGTTCTTCATTCAGAATTTAGCTGAAGTTTTCTATGTTCCTGCCTATTTTCATAGTTTTAGCCTTTTTATTGCTGATTTTTATTTCAAATTTGTTGTTCAATTTAGTTAGAGAATCCTGGAAACTTGCACTGGATGTGTTTAGGAGTACAATGTCATCTGCATAAAGCAAAGAGCTAAGTTTGATATCTCCAATAAAGCCACTTTCTTTCATAATGTGATCCAATATAGATGATGAATAAGAGTGGAAATAATGTGCATTCTTGTCATACACCTGATTTTACATGAAACCATCTTTCTGTACTCCCTTCAAGTCTAACTGCTGTCTTATTACTTAAATATAGACTATATATATTGCTCTGTATAATGTTCCATTTGCCCCATATAACTGTAGTGGTTTGAAAAGCTTTTCTCTAGACACCTTACCATATGACTTTTCCAGATCTACAAAACTTAAGTACAGATCCTTTTCATATTCCAGAACTATTTGTTGTAAAGTGAAGATATCAAAATTGGAGATGTTAATCTCAGCTTTTTAGTTTATGTTAATGATGTGATACTCCTAAATAAATCCAACAAAGCTTTCAGCATTTTCTGCCTAAATTGAATAATTGCTGTAATTAATTTGGTATATAAAACAGACTATGAAAATAAGCAAGAACATTGAAAACATCAACTGCATCCTGAATGAGGAACTTGTAAAACATGAAGAACTTTTTTTTTTTTTTTGCTGTTTAGGCACACTTTTTAGTGAAGATAGCAAATTAAATATGGAAATAGACAACAGAATTAGCTAAACTGCTATGATAGGGAGTCAGTTGAATGAATCTATCTATCTGTCTATATATTTATATATATAAAGCAAAGTCCATTTTTGAGGTTCGCTTATAACTCAAGAACAAATTCACAAATTTTGATGATGTCTTTGCCAATAGAGAGAGGATGTTTCAAAGATCTTTTATGTGCATTTTTATTGATGTACACCTCCAGATTATGGAGCAGTGATTTATTTATTTTTAGCTCCCTGCCACAGTTCATACTGCAATTTAACAATTATGACTACTATTTTGTGGCCAGATATTGTTAAGTTCTAAAAAATGGGATTGCCACAAACTCACATATTGATTTGGTTTGAAGATAAAATCAGGAGTCATGAAATCAATTCCATTATAAGTGTCGAGATACCTTCTCCTGAATATGACAAAGAACTGTTCGATATCATAACAAAACATATGGTGCACAGTCCATGCAGACCAATTCATCCAGACTCACCATGCATTAAGTCAGGAAAATGCACGAAGAGATATTCAAGATCATTTATCAATGAAACTCAAACAGGTGAGGATGGATATCCATGATATTGTTGATGTGCTCTTTCAGATGGTGGCTGAATTGCTACCATACCTAATAGCCAAGGATCTTTTGAAATTGATAATCGCCATATAGTGTCTTATAATTTGGTTTTGTTGCGCACATTTCAACATTAATGCACACATAAATGTTGAAATTTGTAGTTCCATGAAATCCATCAAATATGTATGCAAGCATATCAACAAGGGCTCAGACCAAACTATCTTTTGTTTGAAAAATGAACGTAGGGAAGTAGATCTATACCAAACTGGACGATACATTAGTACCTCTGAAGCCTTTTGGCAGATTTTATCTTTTCATATTCATGGGCACCTTCCAACCATAGTTCATCTCACAGTTCATGTCTAAAATAATCAAAGAGTATACTTCACAGAAAGCAATGCATTCAGCATAGTGGAGTCACCACGGGACGCATTAACAGCCTTTTCTTTTAAGCTATGCATCGAAGATAATTTTGCCCAAACACTGAACTTACTACACCTGGCATCAAAACAAATTTCAATGAAGAAGACAGGGTGCCATCATGGATGGTTATCCTGGTGTGAAAAAGAGTTTTGCTCTATGTCATATTTATAGTGTACATCCCAATAATGTTAAATGCTTTTATTGAGGAATGCTCTTGATGCATATGAAACAAATTAAACAATTCAGCAACATAAGAACAGTAAATGGGGTAGTACATCTGACCTACTGGGATGCATGTAAGGCTTTGAATTTGATAGAAGAAGATTCTCATTGGTCCGATTGTCTCGTCTATGCAATAATTTCAAACTCAGTGTCATCTTTTCACCTTTTATTCACTGTAATGTTGGTTTACTGAAACATGACTGACTCTCTATCACTATGGTCAACTTACAAAACTCATATTTGGAAAATATTTTACTGATTCTCAGGTTCAGTTTAATGAAGCAATATATGATGAGGCAGTACATAGACTTGAATCAGTTGTTAAGTCAATAAATGAAAAAAGTCTTAAAGATTTCGGTCTTTTGGTACCAAACAATTCTTTGCCTCTAGGTACAGATTTAATCTGGGAAACCTTATACAATTTCAATGAACTTTGGGATTTATTACATCAGCACGAACAATCACTAACTTCAGATCAAGCTGAAGTTTTTCACAATGTTTTAACAAGCTGTGAAAATCAATCAGGAAAAATGTTCTTCTTGGATTCTCCAGGGTGGTACTGGTAAAACATTTTTATTAAATTTGTTATTAGCTAAGTTGAGAAGCCAAGGTAGTTAAACTGCTCATTCTACTTTCAAAGTACCACTTACAAATGTGACTAATGATGCACTTATGTGCAATATATCAAAACAAAGTAACTTGTCAAAATTATTACAAAAGGTTTCTTTGATTGTTTGGGATGAATGTGCAATGTCCCATAAAACATCTGTAGAAGTGGTCGACAGAACACTGAGGGATATCAGATCAGATGATCGAAGAATGGCTGGAATAACTGTTTTATTTGCCAGTGATTTTCGACAAACACTGCCTATCATATCTCACAGAACTAGGGTGGACAAAGTGAATGCCTGCCTAGAAATTGTCACTATGGCATGATATAGAGAAGTTTTCTCTCAAAACCAATATGCGTGTTCACCTACATGGAGACTAATGCACATTCCTTCTTCTCAAATATGTTAAAAATTGGCAATGGTAAAGTACAGCAAAGAGATGGAAAAATTATATTAACACACCTAAATATTGGGAAAATTGTCCGAATTGCAGACAAATTGTTGTGCAGTGTTGACCCATCTATTGAGAACTTAACAAAAAAGTCATCTTCTTGTTCAGGGAGAGAGCTATCCTCATACCTTGAAATGACAGCATGTCAACAATGAACAAGTTGTTTCTTACTAGGGTTAATGAATCTGTTGGTGTTTACAAATCAGTAGATACTCATTTGGATGTAGATGATGCAGTTCATTTTTCCATAGAATTTTTAAATTTGCTTAATCTACCTGAATTTGCCTGGTCATGAAATTAAATTGAAAATAGGTGTTCCTATTATGTTGCTCGGAAATCTCCCCCCTCCCCTCTACCAAATCTTTGCAATGGAACTAGGCTTCAAGTAAAATTGTTGAAACCAAATATGATAGCAGCTGTAATATTTACAGGTCCTAGTATCAGTGAAATTGACTTCATTCCTTGGATACCCCCTCATTACTTCAGGCTATCCATTTGCATTCAAACAGTTACAATTTCCAATAAGAGTTTGCTTTGCAATGACGGTTAATAAAGGCCAAGAACAGATCCTTAGATATGCAGGTTTAGATTTAAGAGGTGAATGTTTTGGACATGGGCAGATATATGTAGCATGTTCTTGAGTTAGCAGTCCTGAAACTTTAATTATTTTTGTCAAGGATGATGGAACTTCTAATGTTGTTTACAAAGAAATGCTATTATTATTATTAATATTACGGGCAATTCTAAGGAGTCCTTAGACTCATCGAGGGAGGCCCTAAACTTCATGTCAAGAACTATTCAGCATTTGCACAGTATCTATCATACTTTGCTTTGAATTCATTCACAGACATGGCACCCACAACAGACTCTGGCAGCTTATTCCACTCATTCATCACTCTCCAAGTAAAAAAACCTAGTTCTAACACTCTTGCTCAGTTTCGATGGATGGCCCCCTAGTTCTCCCACCACCAGACCTGTTCTGAAAAATTTCCTCTGAATTAATCTTGTAAAAACTTCTCAGTAATTTGAATGTCTCAATCATATCACCCCTTTTCTGCCTATCAACCGATTTTTGTAACCCAAAAATCTTCAACTTGTTCTCGTTCATTCCATAGACCACATACCATTTGGTCACTCGCCTCTGGATCCTCTCTACCTCCTCCCCAAGAAACCCTGGCACCTATATCTGTGCACAGTAGTCAAGATGGGGAGTCTTATCCAGGTTCGATAAAGCAAAACAATAATCTGCTTGTCTCTGCTCGTCAAAGTATTCTTCAGTAACCAAGTGATCTGATGAGTTGATTTAGCCACTTTTGCTATGTGCCCCCTAAACTTCAACTCTCTATCCACAAACACTCCCAAGTCTCTGGCATCATTAGTTTCTTGGAGTACAGTTTCACATATGTGGTGTACTGCTGATAATCTTTTCACCCCATAATACATAACCTTAAATTTTGCTACATTAAACTGACTTCATTCTCCTTTGCCTACTCTGCCAATCTATCCAAATCATCCCTCAAAATTTTGACATCATCTGTATTTACTATTGCTCTACCCAACTTTGCATAATCTGCAAATAACTGAACAGTTAGATTCTTTCCTATATCACTAATGAACAAATTAAATAACAGTGGTCCAAGAACAGAACCCTGCTGCACACCACTAGTCACAGACCTTTTTGACTCTACTCATGAATAAACTACTCTTGATATCTCTCCATCAACCACCCTCTTATCCACCTCACCAACCCTATATCCATCTCCATGTGTTGTAGTTTACTGATTAGAATTCCATGTGGTATCCTGTCAAAGGCCTTTGCAAAGTCCAGCAGTATCACTATAAACCTATTACCCCTATCCAATTAAGCCGTCACTGTATTATAAAACATGAGCAAGTTACTGGGCATGATCTACCTTTCACAAAACCATGCTGTCCCCCCATACAGTATCCCATTTCCATCTATCTATATTTCCATCTATTCCTGTATTTTGCTTTTGACCAATTTCTCCATACCTTGACAATGACTCCTGATATGCTGATCGGTTGGTAATTTGCAACAACAGTCTTGGAGCCTCCTTTATGCAATGGAACTATTTCCTCCTCAGGACTAACCCTGAGCTGAGACAAATTAAACAATATGGTCAAGGGCACTGACAATTCCTTTGCCGCTTCATGTAAGACTCAAGCTGGTATCCCACAGATGTATTCACCTCCATTTCATTCACTTCAGTTCCTGTATAATCTGCCAGTTCCCTCATTCCTGCAGTACCACCTCGATGATATACTCTTGCAATGTGTTCACTTAGTAATTCTACTATTTCGACTGATTCAGTTACCGTCCTACCATCAGCATTCCTTAAAATCATTCTACCATATACATTTTTTCTTTTACTTGCAGCATATCAAAAAAACTGTTTGGGATTCTCTTTAACCTGCATTGCTAACTTCCTTTCATAATCCGCTTTTGCTTTTCTTACCACACTAGTTATCCTTCTGGCCTGTGGCTGCAGGTCGCCTTTCTCCTTAAATTCCCTCCACAATTGTTTCTTTTTTTTGCAGCTCCAGCTTGATGGTGCCAATCATCCATTTAAATCCCACTTGATTTACTCTCCTGACTCTAGGTTTGCAGTCAGCCATTACCTCTCTCAAGCACTTCCCATGCACTATCAACATCCAGCCCTTGCAGTTTTAAATGCCATGACACTGATCCAAGCAATCTCCTAAGCTTGTCATACTTACCAGCCTAGTAATTTCACATATACCCTGTCTTAACTGAAAATTCCACACATTTAGCCACCTCCCAGGTCGACACAGTATGATCACTCTCACCAGTTGGTTGCAATGTGGTCATATTCGTTATAGTCAAATTCTCAGATGCAATTACTAGATCGAGCACTCTCGAACTACTAGTATGTTCCATTACATGCTTCTCAGGTAGTTATCCCTTAGTAACTTCATACAACACGTTTCCTTCCTCCCATGTGTTCTTCCTCCTTCCAATCTATGTTACCAATGTTGAAATCTCCATAATAATTACCTATCCTCCACTCATTGAGTCTATTTGCCAATGCATAATATTCCATCCCCTTGTCTATAGCACTGAACTGTATATTTTGTTCTGCTGGCCCGAATCTCACACCAGATAACCTCAAATGTGCTATTTTCACTATTCTGCAGTTGAACTTCTATTCTCTTTGGCTGCAGTTTATTGGCTATCATCAGTAACACTCCTCCCCCCATTCTTTTCTCTCTATCTTTCCTGAACCAACTATACTCTTCACATTCTATCCCACTAATTATATCATCTTCTGTTAGCCATGTCTCACTAATGCCAATAACCTTTGGCCAGGATGAGCCAACCAAGGCCATTGTAACCTTTGTTGGCTTCAGTGCACATAATATAGATATTTCATGAAAGGACTGAATGTGGGTTCAGAGAAACTATAATTCGCTTATTTCAATGTTTTAAAACCTACAACAGAGTTAAGACATGATGTAATATGCACCAAATGGACTAGAACAGAAAGGATCCAAATATCAGATATCCTGGATATCCAGGTCTGGATTGAACTGAGACCTAGAACAGGTGAATGATGATAAGGTAAATTATTATGCCTCTAATCTGGGTATTAAAAGACATTATGTAGAAGAAAATGGCCAGTTGTTTTTTTTTTTTTCTCTTTGCTATAACCATCTGAAATAGAGGTGTATGGTATGTAAAGTCCTATAAGAATAGCAGAATGAGCTGGCATGAAGATACTGACTTGTACAAGTTGACTTTTTGAGTAACTAGTTTAATTAATAGTTAATTCCTCCTCCTCCTAAAAAAAAGTACCCTGTATAATTTATGTATCTTTTTTTTTTTTTAATGTTACTCCTACACACAGGTTTTAGAACCAATAGCAAATTGATGCTGTGTGTGGACAGTTGTTAAGAGGAAAGATTCTGTTGATCTCATTTTTTTGAAGAGTCTTTTGGGAGGATTTGATAGGGTGGCTGTGGAGAATTGAGACAGCTGTAATGAAAGATGACTGGGAACAGGCAGGTTTGATAAGTTAGCAGTTGAACTGTAAAGGGATATTGAACAGCTGCAGTTCATATTATTGTGTAGGTTTACCAGTATACATAGTTTACTGTTTACCTGATATACATAATTTTCCACACAGGAAAATTATGCATATCAGTTATATTAAAGAGTATTCATAGAAGTATTATCTGTAGAAAAGGCAACTGCAGAAACAGATTGTCTATGTGTATGAGAGAGAGATCATCAGTTAGCTGAACTGCCATCTTTTGGATGAAATAAGAATTTTTAGAGAAGCTTTTTGTCTGCACAACCCCAGAAAAGTGAGAGTGGCATCCCAAAGTTGGGAAAATTTGGGATTCATACAGAATTAGTAGCTGACATGTGAAAAGTAACATTTTTATCAAAAAAAGGATACCAAGTCTTTTGGAGGCTAAGGATGTAGTAGATTGTGTGTGTGCACGCGTGCGTGCTGGAAAAGGCTACAGGTAAATGTCAATCCAAGAAGAGAGATCAAGTTTTGACCATTGAACTTATTGTTACTGAAAGCTAAGAGATGATGAACTGAGATTTTTATTTTTATTTTTTGTGTGTGTGTGTAAAAAAAGATACAGGACTGTGTTTTGGAAACATTTGAAGGTGACTAGCTTGTCATCACCCCATTGATGGTATGAAGATCAGTGTGTAAGGTACTAATTATAGAGGATCTTAGGATGTTTGAGCACTGCAAAGATTTGCCATATGAGTAGGAGGAATGGAGAGTGCTATCAGCAAAAGTACGGATTTGGTTTGATGTCAGCTAGAGAAGGTCATTTGAGTATATGGGGAAGAGAGTGATATAACTGCCTTGAGAAATATGTGCATCAGTAGAGAAACTTGAATAGAAAATATCACCATTACATGCAGCAAATGATCACAGAGAGAGAGAAAATTAGCTACCCAGTTACAAAGGCAGATCATAAAATGGGAATTTGTTGAGCAGCTCTCTATTCCAGACTTTATTAAATGCCTTGGAAAATATGGAATATGGATGATATAATATTCAGAAAACTACTACATGCTATCACAAATTCCAGATATGAGAGGATTCTTTCTTTACCATGCTTATGTATTACTTCAAAATACACAGTTTCTATGCACCAGTCTCTCTTATTATCAGAGCCTTTATGACCTCATAAAGATGATATCCTTGTCAGATAATCTGTACGTTTTTAAATACTGCTGTTCGTGTGGCAAAGTTTACTTAGGCTAGAAGTTACAAAATTGCTTATGTCTTTGCAGAAAACCATTAAATGGATTGTCGTTAGTTTCAATACCTTATCTCAAAAATAACTTCCCATCTCTTCGAACAGTCTAGTAAAGTTGTTTGCACATATGGCAGCCTGAACAGGAACCGCTGTCTCGTTTTGCATGATATTTAGAAGTCACTTGGTTGATCTTACAGCACATAATTTTGTATAGATTATTGGTGTTAACAATCACCAATGATCTATATCGGGAGTCGGCAACCTTTTCAGACTCGTGGGCCACATTCAACTTTTATTTTTAATAATCGGGCCACAAGCATTTAATTAAGAGAAAATAGTGAGTGAAAAAAAATACGTAAGTTATCAATTTTTATTATATCAAACTTAAAAAACACAGAAATATTTAAATTACGAGATTACAAGATAAAGTATGACATTCTTGTAATGACATCTGATATTGCATTCTTTCATAACAGCAACACTTTTATACAAATAAGACAAAGGGGCTTACTCCCATTTTCAATAAAGAAGTGCTTGCTGTTCCGTTCATCATTAAACCTTCTTCCTTCATCTGCAGTTTTACATTTTCTTGAACCCATTTCTGAAATTATTTTTAACAAATATATATCCTCTGAAAATAATAGTTAATGTTATTGAATTATATTAAGAGATGGACTAGGGAATGCGACTGCAAAAGTGTGCCAAAATCTCGGTTGTCGTCGGATGAAGCAGCCTTTGTTATCCCTACTTGTGATGACTGGCGCCAAGTTGCACGGCAATATCATGAAGTATAGGTATAAAATTATTTTTAGTTTATTATTCATATTATAAAATATATTATTTAAATAATTTAACATACAGGCCACGTGGAATGTAAGTATGGTTCAACCTTTTATGGGCCGTGAAAAATGCACGTTTGGGCCACATGCTGGCCGCTGGTTGCTGACTCCTGATCTACATGAAAGACTGAACTTAATGTGTTAGATGCATCATGCATGTTAGTTTTACTTAGCTTAATTGTTATGTGTTTTTAAAGAAATGCAACTGTTTTTGGTAAATATTCCTTTTTTTTTATATTACAGTTGTTTTCTAGTTATTATTCACTTGAAGATGCTACTAAATAAATGACAGTGAAACAACATGTTCATTTTGTAGAATTTATTATTATTTTTTTCCCACCTGGTTACAAAATTAATTATATTAGACATGAAATTATAGTCTTGTTTTAATCCTTTACCCAAGTATGAGCAAACAAAGTTTGTGTGTGATGCATCTTCACAACTAGGCTACTTGTATATGGAGGCAGATGACCTCACATCACATTGCCCAGCACACTTCCTTTCAAACATGTATGTTGCTATGTGCTTTGGGAAGAAAGTGTGCTGTACATTAAAGGATACAAGGACAATATGATGTAAAGTCATCTTCTTCCATATACAAGTAGCCTAGTCATAAAGATGTTCACATGAATGGTTGAACTTTTCTCAAGCTTGGATATAATCAAGAATATAAATTTTTGCATAGTGTCAGTGTTCTTATTTAAAATAAAATATTACTGAGACCATTTTCTGGTGTTGTTAATCTGATGAATTCCCCCTTCCGCCCTTTTGTTATAATTCTATTGGCAAAATGATTATAGTGATATATTAATATAATTTAGATCCTTTTTATTGCAGAATTTAGTACACTTCCATGCAGTAATTCCCACTGTTATCTACCTTCCCTTCCTCCCTCCTTTTCATTATAATTCCAGTTTTATTGGCCAAGTGAGTTGCAAGGAAAGTAAAAAATTTTCCCACTTCTTCTTCTTTTGGGTGTGATTTGTTTATTTGGAACGTTTCAAATGATAATTCTTTCTTGGTATTTAGGATCACTGTTAAAATTTTTTGCATCATTTCAGTTCCAATTTAATGGTAGATTTATATCTACAGTTCATTATGTCAAAGATGACACTGGTTAAATTTTGATAATGGGTGGTATCACTACATAAGAATGAGATTATGAAAAACACCATTATAACATTGTCTACAATCATTTCATTTTTTTATATGGTAAAGCTATTGAATAATTACTATTTTCATAGGTAAACATGTAATTGCTGTGTATAAAAATTAAAAATGCACTTTAAAAAATTAATTTACAGCCTTTTAATTATTATTGTCAGTTGCATTTAATATAAAGTTAAAATTAAACTTTACTTTTTGTTTAGCCTTGCAGGATCCCTTCCATTTGATTCAGAATCTCCAACTCCTCTTATTGAACAAATGAAAGCACCAAAGTTTTCCCTTCCTGAGGAGGTATCTGATGATGGTAAGATAATCTAGAATGATTTTTTTAGATACAGTTCCTACTATATCTAAAACCCAATGCTATTTTTAAGTTCACTATTACAAACCGTAAGCTCGAAACCTTGATTGTAGTGAACTGAATTTCCTTGTATATGATGTCACAATTAGTAGAGGAATAGAACAATGGAAGTCACAAATCTTGACAAGAACACAGCATGCGAAAGCATACAAATGGAAAAAAAACAATGGGAGAAATATAAGAAAGAACTGGAAGAATGTGGAATTAACATTTAAAAAATTTTAATTTCAAAATGTTGCATTAGCTCAAATTAATGTCATCTTACTTGAAATCATCAGTAAACTGTACAGACTGTACCATTAAAATCAAAAATTCTAAATCAGAATAGTTTTTACCTTGTGGATAAAGAATCCTTCAAACACAAAAATGAGCTGTTATAGTTCGCCCACTGTGTTGTAGGTCTCTCCTTGGCATTTTGCCAAGAATAGTCAGTTCATGCTGAAGGGGAGAAAGAAATGAAGGATGTACGAATTGGTTGCCAACATGTGAAATAACGTGCTTTCTTGGCTGTCGCTGTACTAGCTTGATTTTTGTTGTCACTTTTTTGGCATTATTTTTTTATTATTAATTTGTATGATGGATCCAGTACAGTCAACAAGTTCTGTTGTTAAATGTTTCAGCAGCTCTTGCAAAAGAATATTGAATAACGTGCTGACATTCTGTGAAAAAGAATCGTTAAAAGGCAGTCTCCTTGTTCCCCTTTCTCAAGTCATAAAACGTGCAAGTGCAATTGCGGGCGTATCGGGGTCGACTGTTAAAAGAATTCGTAGGGAATCAAAAGGTGAAGGTAAGTCAAAATTTAAATCAGAATAAAAGGAAACTTATCATGGAGCGAAGTGACATTGTTTTATCTAGAACGCAGTATTTGAGAGCAATAAGACGTTTCAGGGAGGAGAAAAGACCAATTGTGTATCTAGATGAAACTTGGATTGATAGTAATTTAACTTATGGAAAATGTTAGCAGTCTAAAGAAGAATGTGGAGTGCTACAAACTGGAAAATGCCTCGCGGTGCATAATAATTTTGTGTGCAGGTGGAGAAATGGGTTTTTTACTGAATTCAAACTTACTATACAAAGCCAATTCAACTACTGGAGATTATCATGGGCAAATGAATTCTACGATCTTCAAAAAGTGGGCAGAAGAAAAATTGATTCCAAACTTCCTAAAAATGCTGCTGTTATAATCTATTCAATTAAACAAAGTTCCAAATTGGTCTAGTAAGAAGCAAGTTCTTGTGGATTGGCTCTCTGCAAATAACATTTCTCATTCCCCAGATATGCGAAAAATTGAATTGCTTAATTTGGTCAAAAGAAACTCGCCCACAACTAAACTATTTAAATTTGACACAATGCTCAAAGAGCATGGATTTCTAGCTTTGAAGCTACCACCATATCATTGCGATATTAATGCTATTGAGTATGTTTGGGCAGAAGTGAAAGGTTTCATTCGCCATCGCAACGTAACTGGGGAAATTGACATGCCCAATTTTTTAAGCTTTCAGAACAGGTGATTGAAAGTATTACAGTTCAAAACTGGGGAAAATATTGCTCTCATGTCACCTCATTGGAAAATATGTATTGGGACGGAGAAGGAATTATGGAAGAATTATGCGAACCTTTGGTAATCAGTTTAAGTGAAAGTGATGGTGATTCGGACTGATTCAGGTGACTCTGAAGATTAAAAGGATTTGATAATGGTATTTTTTTTTTCATGGGTTTGTTAAAAGAGTCACAACAAGTCATAAATAATTAATCGGTTTAGGACTTAAAGTGTCTCAGTTCTCTCAACTGTAAGTTTAGAATATTTCTGTTTTTTGTATAATTAGTTTTATTTTATAGAAAACTTTCTTAAAAATAAACTTAGTTAAAATTTTCGTTTTATGCTATACCTTTTTTAATTTTGTTAATACTCTACGTACATTTTTCAAACTGTTATACAAGCAGAATAGTTACACTTTAAAAACAGCAATGTTTGTAATACAGGTCATCCTTTGTAAAAAAAATTCTCTTCAGTTTTAAACTATATTAAAAAACCATATCCTAAAAAGTTTTTAGACAATGATTAGTTTCAATATCATTTTATTCTTTACTGATTTAGTGCTAATTGAAACCCTTGATTTGTTAAAGCCTTATTACCCCTTAAACATATTTGAATTACTTGAATTCATCATCATCATCAAATTCCTGCCATGTACACTCAAGGGGTGTACAGGATATGATAGTACTACATGAAAAAAATTACATCATTACTAACTTCCTATCTACAATTTTCCTCCAAATCAGTCTGTTACTTGTCAAAACTCCAATATTATCAGATCTTATATTTCTATCGTCTAAGGCACTTTGTACCGTATCAATCCACTTATATCTTGGTCTTCCTCTGGGTCGTTTTGCTGCCAGAGAACACTTGTTTTGCTAATCTTTCCTCGCCCATTCTGTTTAAGTGACCATACCATCTGAGATTAGCTCTGCTAATGCATTCCTAGATGCTGACAATGTCAAGTTCTTTCCTAATATCCTCGTTTTTAATATGATATTGCCATTGATGCCATCTGTTTATGTCTATAATCTTTCTCAGGACTCTCATATCTGCAGTCTCTAGTGTTTGGTCAAGTGTTTTACTTCTGACCCAGCTCTCAGATCCATAAGTTAAAACTGGTTTGAACACTGTCTTGTATACAGCTAATTTAGTGTTCCGTCTAATTTCTCTCTTATTCCATATGAATTTATTACTTGAATTTACAGTGTATATTAATATTTCATATGGAAAGAAAAAATACACTAACAACTGAATTGGACAACAATGGAACACTTAGAGAACCAAGCACTAAACACAGCCATCTGCAAACTGTATGTCTGCCTTATGTAGATGATCTGTTTGCTATTTGGTGTCTAGAGCCATTAGATACATTTTTAGTATATTTTAATGGCCAACTAACATCAAAAAAATCTACTTTACAGTAGAAAAAGATTCAAATAACTGTGTATTATCTTTTGTGTGCCTTTTCTAGACCTACTAGTCACATGCCTTTCAAATGGTTTAATATCTTTTTCTGTATATAGAAAGCCAACACAGACAATCACACCATCCTGCAGCCCAGTGGTACAGTATCCTAAAAACCCTGACATACATGCGCGTGCACACACACACACACAGAGCCAGGGCTGTTTGTTCCAATGATACTGCTCTTACCACTGAGTTTGCCTGCCTTTGCTATACATTTTTAGCCAATGCCTATATATACCCCTGTCCCCAAAAAAAGAGAATAAATACTAAATGTCCCAGTACACAAGATTGCAGCAAAATTTTTACTAACCTATAGACTCAGGGTACATATGAAAAGATATCAGAATATTGTTACATAAGCTGGAGAGAGGGCATACTAGGAATGTTTTTGCCAGTATTACCAGAGTGAAGAATCAGAAAGTAATGATGGAAATGAATTAAAAAGAAGGGATATGATGACAAACAATTCAATGTGTACGGTACGCTGTGTCGAAGGAATGGATGCAAGTTTTTGAATATATGGAGTGTTTGAGGGAAGATTGGATTTCTATAAGAGGAGTGACCCTACACTTGAATGCGTTTGGCATCAGGAGTCTTGAAAAATTATTAATTGATGTGAGACCTAACACAGAAGAATCAAGGAAACTGAATTCTGATGGGAGTTATCATGAGAATCTGTGTGTATGAGCGACAATGTGTTAACGAGGGGAACAGTTATTATTATGGAAATTATTAAAGAGAGAATGATTCTTTGTTTGTAGTATGTGTTTTTTACGTGAGTTTGAAGTCATCTGGTGTGAGGTTGGGTCTAACAAGATGAAATACATAGTGGGATGTTGTTACAGACATGGTGGATTGGTTGCTGGTGCCAAAGAAATATGATAGGTATGACAAGAGTAATCAATGGAGGACTTTAATTAACTGAACATTGATTATGTAGCTGTGAAACCGCATGAAAAGAATGAAATTGAATTTATTGAGCTGTTACAGGACAACTTCCTCGAGCAGCATGTGACAGAAGGAACTCATGATCAAAGAATGTTAGATCTGATTATATTGTCAGAGAGGGTTTCATTTAAAAATGTAACTATTCTCCTCTTGATTGGTGACAGTGACCATGCTGTACTCACTTGGGAGGTGAGTATGTTTATGAATATTCCATTCAGAAAAGGTTACATGCTGAACTACAAAGCCGAAAATTTTGAAAACTTGAGGAGTATGCTGGGTTCTCTGCCATATTATTAGTTATTGGATGAGAAGGATATCGACAGTGCATGGGAAGGGTTTTAAAAAATACTTAAATGATGCGATATCAGAATGTGTCCCTAGAGTTCAAATAATAAATAGAGTATGAGTGAAATGGATGCATAATCTAATTAAGCAAGAGATTCGTAAGAAAAAGATAATGTGGAAGGATTACTGTGTGCATAAGGATAATGATGTCAGTTATGATAATTATAAGCAGCAGGCCAGAAGAGTCACAATTGTTGTAAGGGAAGATGAGTATGAAAAGGAACTGCCTATGCAAATTAAAGACAACCCAAAAGAATTGTATCATTATCCCACAAGTAAAAGAAAGAATGAAATTGAAAGATTAACTTTACTGAATACAGATGGTATGTGGGTAACTGATGCAGAAGAGGTTGTTCAACTAATGATTTCCAATTTTGTTAAAAGCTATCAACCTAGTGTATGCAACATTGAGCTCACTGCTACCTCTTCACTGGAAGAAACTCTAATGTATGAGGATGAGGTATTAGACTTATTCAGTTTGAGCTATTGCACAAACTGAATAAGAATTCAGCAATAGGGACTGATGGGATATCAGCACAGATGCTAAAAGAGTGTTCAGCCAAACTGACTATTTCTTTAACCAGGCTATATAATTTGAGCTTCAGAGCAGGGAAGCTTCTGTAGGAGTGGAAAAGGTGTATGGTAATCCCATTACACAAGGGTAATGCAAAGACTGATGTATCCAACTATCAACCAATCAGTATCTCAGGAGAGGTGGTGAAGATTTTGGAAAGGTTGGTTAGGGCTCGCATTCAGCAATGGGTTGACAGAGAATCTTTGCCTGCAATGAACAACACGCGTTTACTAAGGGAAGGTCATATTTTAGCAACTTGCTCACATTCTACAGGGTGTTCGGGATAAATTTGACAGTTTCGTAAGGAAAAAGAAAATCTTCTTTGTATCTATTAAATTTAATGAATTGACAAAAAAACATTACAGGCAGAGTTAATTACAATACTATCAACAAGATTTACTCAAAATAACCACCATTAGCATCGATCACAGCTTCAATTCTGCTTCGGAACCTCGAACAAGCTGATGCTACAGTCTCCCTGGGAAGGGCCGCAAAAACTGTTTTAATTTTATCCATTAACTGGGCTTTTGTATTACTGGAAGTGCGATTGGTGTCTTTTTCAACTGCGCCCCATACAAAATAATCCATGGGGTTAAGGTCTGGGGAGTTTGGAGGCCAAACATTTGGACTGGTGAAGTCGTAGAAATTTTCAGACAACCATTTTTGACTTTTCCCAGAGGTGTGGCAAGGGGCCGAATCCTGCTGCCATACATACGGCCTACCATTGGCTACCCTTGTTATCCAGGGCTTGACTACAGTTAGCAACTCCACGAACAAAGCCCGAATTCCAATGCCAGGGTTCTTCAACACCTGTTCCTGCAGATTTGCGAGGAATTCTGCTGTACGAACGCAATCAGATCGTCTGCTAGGGATCTTTTTTCTTGCTACATCCTCGTAGTCACCATTGCAAGTCTCTAGTTCATGCCTGATTGTTTTTACTGTATTCAGGGAGCATTGGGCAGCAGTCGTAATATCCTTATTTTGATGGCGGGCACGAATCATCATGATACAAGTTATTCTCTTCCATGATTCAGGTGGGTTCCAGCTATCCATCCTTTCTGACATCTTGTATATGAATGAAGAAGGGTCCAAACTTTTAAATGAAGAGAAGTGTGTGTTAATACATGTAACTTACGGAAAAATATAATTAATTATAAATATGTCAAATTTATCCCGAACACCCTGTATAATAATGTTACAACTCAGTTAGACAAGGGGATACACCATGATACTTTTGGATTTTGCTAAGACTTTGGACAGAATACTGCATGGAAGACTGTTGCATAAATTGGAGAATATGGGATTGGATTACGGGCTGTTGGCATGGCAGATGGCTAACTGACAGATATCAATATGTCATGTATGGGGGGGGGGGTGAATCTGTAAGACTGAAGATAACCAGTGGCATGCCAAAATGATCAGGCCTTGGTCCATTATTATTCAATCTGTACATTAATGACATTGGGAAGGATTTGACATACAACATGATGCAATGATAGGGAGAATAATCAGGAGTGTTGCTTATATGCAGTACTTGCAGAATTATTATTATTATTACGGGCAACTCCAGGGAGTCATTAGACTCATCAAGGGAGGCCCCAAATCATATTCATCACAACTATTCGACATTCATACAGTATCTATCATACCTCGCCTTAAACTCATTCACTGTCACAGCATCCACCACAGACTTTGGCAGCCCATTCCACTCATTCACCACTCTAAAAGTAAAGAACCCAGCTCTAACACCTTTACTAACCACTTTTGCCCAGTTTCCATGGATGTCCCCCCTAGTCCTCCCACAACCAGCCCTGTTCTCAAAAATATCTTCTGAATTAATTTTATAGAAACCCTTCAGTAATTTGAATGTCTCAATCATATCTCCCCTCCTCTGCCTGTCAACCAATTTTTGCAACCCACAAATCCTCAACCTGTTCTCATAAGGTTCATTCTACAGACCTGCTATCATCTTGGTCACTCGCCTCTGGATCCTCTCAACCTCCTCCTCATCAAGAAGAAACCTAGGTGGTCGAGATGGGGTCTTATCAAGGCTCGATACAGAGGAACAATAACCTGCTTGTCAACGTATTCTTCAGCAACCAAGTGATTTGATGAGCTGATTTGGCCACTTTTGCAATGTGTCCCCTAAACTTCAACTCCTTATCCACCAACACCCCTAAATCTCGTGCCTCATCAATTTCCTGGAGTACAGTTCCACCAATGTAGTAAACTGCTGCTAATCTTTTCACCCCAAAATGTATAACCTTACATTTTGCCACATTAAATTGACATCCATTCTCCCTAGCCCAGACCTCCAATCTATCCAAATCATCCTGCAAAATTTTGACGTCATCTGCATTCACTATTGCCCTACCCAACTTCACATCATTCCCAAACAAATGAACTGTTCCTCTCAGATCCTTTCCTATATCATTAATGAACAAATTAAACAGCAGTGGTCCAAGAACAGATCCTTGTGGCACACCACTAGTCACAGGCCGTCTTGTGGACTCTACTTCTGAATAAACCGCTCTCTGATATCTCTCTGTCAACCACCCTCCTATCCATCTCACCAACCCTATATCCATCCCCATATACTGCAATTTACTGATTAGAATTCCATGTGGTATCCTGTCAAAGGCCTTAGCAAGGTACAGTAGAATCACTGTAAACCCATTACCCTTATCCAGTTCAGCCGTCACTGTGTTATAATACGTGAGCAAGTTACTGAGGCATGACCTACCCTTCACAAAACCATGCTGTCCCCGATACAGTATCCCATTTTCTTCTATCCAATCTTGTATTTTCCTGTTGAATATTTTCTCCAAGACCTTGATAATGATTCCTGTTGTGCTGATTGGCTGGTAATTTTCAACAGCAGCCTGAACTACCCTTATGCAGCGGAACTATTTTCCCCTCTTTCCATCCCTGTGGGACTGACCCAGACCCGAGGCTCAAATTAAACAAAATGGTCAAGGGCACTGACAATTCTTTAGCCGCTTCACATATGACACAAGCTGATATACCATCCAATCCCACAGATGTATTGACATTGAGGTTCTGTAATAGACTAGTTACCTCTACTTCATTCATCACAATTCCAGTATAAGCTGTTGGTTCTTCCATTCCTGCAATGTCACCACCTGGATGATATACTCTTGCAAAGTGCTCGCTCAGTAATTCCGCTATATCGACTGATTTAGTTACCTTCCTACCCTCAGCATTTTTTAAGATCATTCTGCCATGAACATTTTTCCTTTTACTTGCAACATATTGAAAAACTGTTTGGGATTCTCTTTAGCCTGCATGGCCAATTTTCTTTCGTAATCCGCTTTTGCTTTTCTTACCACCCTTGTTACCATCCTAGCCTGAGCTTTATACTGTTCCTGCACCTGCTGGTCACCTTTCTCCTTAAATTCCCTCCACAATTGTTTCTTTTTTTGCAGCTCAAGCTTAACTGTGTTATTCATCCATTTAATCCCTGCTTGATTTATTATTCGGACTCTTGGTATACAGTCAACCATTGCCTCCTGCAGACACTTCTTAACCACCTCCCATGCACTATCAACATCCAGCCCTTGCAGTTTTACATGCCATGGCACTGAGCCAAGCACACACCTAAGCTTGTCATACTTACCAGCCCGGTAATTCCCATGTACCCTGTCTTAATTGTAAATTCCATTCCTTTAGCCACCTCCCAAGTCATGACCTTATGGTCACTCTCACCAATTGGTGGCAACATGTTCATATTCGTTACAGCCACATTCTCAGTTGCAATTAGTAGGTCAAGCACTCTCTGCCCCCCCTGGTATTTTCCACTACATGCTGCCGCAGATAGTTGGCCCTTAATAACCGCATAAAATCCAATTCCTCCCATGTGCCCTCTCCTCTTTCCAGTCAATGTTACCATAATTGAAATCACCCATTATAATTACCCTCCTTCCACTTATTTCTTTTATTTGCCTATGCATACTATCCCCACCATCTATTCCATCACCTGGTCTATAGCAGCACCCAATTGTATATTTTGTTCTGCTAGATTCTATCTCACACCAAACAGCCTCAAATATGCTCTTTTCTCTATCCTGCAGTTCAACTTCTATACTCCTTGGCTGCAACTCATCAGCTATCATCAATAACACTCCTCCCCCCTTTTTATTCACCAAAAACTCTTCCTTCTTGTTCCTAATACTCCTGGCATTAGTGTACATGAATTGCAGAAGCCCATTAGTCCCATCCCTACTTTGATGCCTTATACTAACTATCCCATTCTGATTTGTTGTCCTTCATACTTGCTTGGGCATATACTCATTCATACACTCAACTGCCTCCCTAAAGTCTGCATATCTACTCTTCCCTCCCCCCGCTTAATAAATCTAGTTTCCCTGAGTCTGTACATCCACTTCCACATCATTCATCAACACTTTTTCAAGTCTCCGTATACCAACTCCATTCAAATGTAACCCATCCATCTTATATAAATCCTTTCGCCCATCGAACTCATTCCACACATCTACAAATTCCACACCACTCTCCATGCATAACCCACGCATAAAGTCATTGGCAATTATGGCCCTCCTTCTAAACACTTCACTGTCATACTGCGGTAAAATACTCACCATCCTAACTCTCTCACTCTTCTCTTTTGCTATCTCAAGTAATTCCCTCACATCCTCTGTCATTTCCATTTTGTCTTCTTTCAAATCACTTGTTCCTGCCACGATTATCATCTCTATCACCCTCTGTTTTTGCACTTGAATAGATTCGCTGATGTCCTTTATGTTCGCACCCGGCTGGTACGATTTCATCAAACTCTCAACTATCAAACCTCTTAATAGCAAATCCCCATACAGCACTCGCTCCTTCATTTTATTGACGTTTACGAACATTCTATTATTTTTCATCACAGACTTTCGCCGTTTATTAGTCGGTACGTTCAGCACACTTTTTTCCATACGCTCCAGTTGCCTTTTTGCTCTGTGTATCGCTCCATTCAAACGTGCGATTTCACTACTCACATTTATCTCGCCATTTTCATTATCAATCAAATCATCCATTCGTTCTGTATTTCTACCTTCATTTACACTTTCAACGACGCTCTCACACCTATCTAGTACTACTACGCAATTCTCTATCACACTGTCATTTTCTACATTCTGACTATCGTTAACGATATCACTCTCGCCACCCGAGACACGCTTGAGATCCTCATTTTCCTTACACTTTCCGCACATTAACTCCACTATCACCATCTAACCAGACTCCCACTGCTCTTCGCAAAGCATACATCTCACAGACAGCACATTGCATAAATTCGTTTACATCAAAACTCTTAAACAAATATGGCGACCTGGTCGCCATTTTTTTTTTTTTTTTTTTTTTTTTTTTTTTTTTTTTTTTATCGCTGCCATATGTACACTATCTTATCTTAAAAATAATAATTAAAATAACACAGAAAACACACAAAAATTGCATAGACACACCAAGAAACAAAAAGCAAACAACTTTACGTAAAATTCTAGTAAAATTGCCAATGATAACACAAAATACTACTAATCTTTTCAGGAGATCTCGACAAGCCGACGATCATATCAGTGCAACACCAAACAAATCAGAATGATTTGAATAGGCTGGAATTGTGGGCTTGTGAAAATAGCTGTTAATAAATGTAAGGGCATGTGCTTTGGTATGATTAGAATCCGATGTATAATATATTGGAAGGATTATGTTAGAAGAAACTGATCAAGCTAAGCATCGTGGAGCTTTCATAGACAGGAAGTTGAAGGTCAAGGGTCACATAGCAAAAATTGTAAATACAACTCAGAAAATATTGCAATGCTGAATCCAACATTAACATGTGAAGATAAAGAAGCCATTTTGCCTCAAGCTAGATAAGACCTCACTTGAACTATTGTGTGTAGGTCTGGTCTCCTGGTTCCTGTGGTGATTCTGATACAGTGGAGACGGTGCAAAGGAGAGCATCAAAAATTATATCAGGATTTTGGAATATTGATTATGAAGAGAGAAAGAGAGAGAATTTGTAGACTGCAGACAGGAGAAAGAGGATTGATATGATTGAGAGTTACAGACTTCTGTTCATTTCAAGCAGTTTGGTGTGAGATTAAGACCAGTAAGAGAAAATATACAGTTGGTTGGTACTATATGCCAGGGAGTTTCACAGGTGCTGAGGAAGACATGCATCGACAAATTAGTACGTTGAGTACAGATGGAGATATAGACTGGAAGGAATCTGAGATTGGATTCGAAATAAACTAGTTGATCAAAGTCTAAAGACCACAAATATGTGGTCTTTAGACTTAATTTATTATAATATGAATAATAAATTCTTATTATTCATTAATAAGAATCATATTAAGAATGAAATCTTTAACAAAGAATTATTTTCCTGACCTCCGTGGAATCACAAAACTAATGGTGGAAAGTCAACAAAGTCTATCATAACACTCTTTAAGCTCATCCACAGTCTGCACCTTCTCAGGTAATGTAATGCCACCTTCTCAGGCAATGCATTCTATGCTCCTACCACTCTCCTTGCAGCCAGCTGGCCTGGTTGGCTGAGTGGTTAGTGTATCTGATCTCAGTCATGAGCTGTGGATTCAAATCCTGCCAAGGGCATAGATGTTTGCGATTGTCCCGCTAAACAATTACCATATGTACTGCTATGACCTGTGTCCTGGTGCAGTATGACTCTTGATGTCTTTGCACCAAAAAAAAATTAAAAAAAACCTCTTACAAAAAACTTCTTACTCTTTTACTCACTACCTACTTTTGCAACTTCCAGAGATGGTGACTTATCCTTGCTATTTTCACTTGGTCTACCATATCATAACATATGAAAAATCTCCTCAGTGTCACTACAGTAATAACTCTTCAATAGTTTAAATGTCTTGATCATATCCCTCTCCTTTGCTTTCTATCCACCAAACTCTGCGATCTGTATGCTCTCGGTCTATCCTCATAAACACTATACAGTCCTGATATCATTTTTATTATTCGTCTCTGCACCTTCCCCAAGGTTACTACATCCCCTTCAAATTATAGTGATCAAAATCTGAGCACAATTATCCAGATATGGTCTGATCAAAGATTTATGAGGGTGGTCTGAAAAGTTCTCGACCATAGATGGCAACACTATCGGCAAGATTTTTTTTTTCCAAGTTGGTACATCTGTCTTAAGCATCCATGTGAAATTGCAAGTCATTCTATCCAGTACTTTGTTTTATACAGCTGTCTGGATCAAAATTGTTGTCTGTATCCCTTGAAATGTATGAAATTGAGTATCGTGCGGTTATATAAAGAAGGTTTAATGCCAAAAGAAATTCATTCAAAGTTCATGGGCACTCTTCTTCATTTTCAACAATTAAGAAATGGGCTGCCAAGTTTAAATATGGCGGAATAGCCTTGAAGATGACCCATGTGAAGGATGTCCAAAAAGTGTAACAACACCAGAAATCATTGATCAAGTGCATGTTATGGTATTGGATGACTGGCGAGTCAAAGTGCTTGAAATTGCTGAGACTATAGACATTTCAAGAGCATGTGTAGGATATATTTTGCATGAAGAATTGCAAATGAAAAAGCTTTGCGCAAGATGGGTGCTGCACTTGCTCACAGAAGATCAAAAATGCATTCACATGAAAATCTCTGAACAGTTCTTGGAGCATTTTAACAAGAATAAAACTGATTTTGGGTGTCAATTTATTACTATGGATGAGACTTGGATTCACCATTACACACCAGAATCCAAGCAGCAGTCAAAACAGTGGACAGAAGCCGGTTGTTCAGTGCCAGAGAAGACAAAGTCAGTTCCATCAGCAGGAAAGGTCATGGCATTGGTGTTTTGGGATGCTAAGAGCATTTTGTTTATCAGTTATCTTGAAAAGGGTAAAACAATAACCGAGGAATATTATTCTGATCTTTTAACCAGACTAGTCGAAAAAATTTGTGAGAAAAGACCCGATTTGCAGAAAAAAAAATCATCTTTCATCAGGACAATGCACCTGTCCACAAAAGTGATTTGGCAATGGGAAAATTAAAGAAGCTGCACTATGAAGTGTTGAAACATCCACCCTAATCCCAAGATTTGGCTCGCTCTGATTTCTGTCTGTTCCCAAAACTAAAACTCTTCCTCGCTGGTCAGTTTTTTTCTTCGAATCAAGAGGTGATTGCAGCTGTAGAGGAATATTTTGCAGATATTGCTGAGAACCACTACAGGGACAGAATAATGCTCTGGAGCATCGCTGGAATAAATGTATTAGTCTTAAGGGAGATTATGTTGAAAAATAAAAATAATTTTGAAATTATAAATTCATTTTTTTGTTTAGGCTGAGAACTTTTCAGATCACCCTCGTATACTTTGGGACCAGAACACTTTTATCTCTTGTGGTAAATGTTCTCCTCAACATTGCCACAATTCTCAGAGATGTTTTTCACAACCTTTGCAATATATCCTCAAAACTTCAAATCTCTATCTGCAATCACCCAAGATCCCTTGCTTCCTCCACTTCTTCAGTGTAAACTCGAACAAGTGAGTATAAAACATCCCATCCGTGGATCTCAAATTTTAAAAACTTACAATTAGTTGCATTAAAACTGATATCTCCATCCATTAGTCCACCTTTCCAGCTTATTCAGATCCTCTTGAAAAACTAGAACATCAGCACTATTACTAATGACCCCAAGCTTCTGAACTTCTCTTGTAGTCCTGTGATAATCTTGTTGAGAAAGATTGAACAGCAACTGTCCCAGTACTGAATAGTGTGGAACTCCACTTGTAATATTCCTACTTCCTGATACTGCTGCCCATATACAAATCTTTGATATCTGTTAGAGAGTCAATCACCAATCCAATCCACTAACCTGATATCCAAATCCATACGATGCAACTTAAAAATCCATTTGTCATGTGGCACCCTAACGAATGCCTTGGAAAAATTAAAAAAATAAAATGAGTGAATTCATCAAATGCTCTTGTTACTCTGTTGTAAAAGGTAACAAGATTACTAAAACAAGAGCACCCTTTAACAGATCAATGCTGGCCTGTATAAATAATATTACCCTCATCTGTCCAATTCTGCATATCAGTTCTTATCTATTTCTCCAAAATTTTAATAATTACAGAGGAAATACAAAGAAGCCTATTGAATACTTCCATTTTACCACCATCTTTATGCAATGGTACTCTATTGCAAGATTTCATTAAACAGCCAGTTTAATGGCACAGTTAGTTCCATGGCACATTCCCTTAAAACAACTTAAATTCCATTTAGTCTCACTGCCTTTTTGACATTTAGCATACTCAGTATTCATGATACATCTCTTCATTCAATTCCAACACTTCACCAGTCATTATCCTTCTAGGAATAAAGCCTGTAGTACCAGGATGGAACATGCTGATAAAGTTTTTGTTAAATAGCTGAACTATGTCATCTACTTTGGTCACCCGATTCCCATCTCCACCAAGCAAGATAATCCATCCACTATCATTTTTACTCCTACTAGCCACATAGTGAAAAACCTCATTGGTATTCTCTTTGGATTGCAGTGCCAGTCTCCTCTCATATTCTACTTTTTCTCTCCTTACAATGCAAGTCATTTTTCTAGCCTAATACTTGTATTCTTCATTCAAAAAAAAAAAAAAAAAAAAAAAAAGAAAAGAAATTTTTCTTCTGCGATTCCTCTTTTATTCCTTTTGTCATCTGATTACAAATTGCTTTATCTTCTTCACTCAAGGTCTACAATCTGTAATTGCTGTAAACAATTTTTTCTTAAGTATCTCTCATGCACTAATAATCCCTCTTCCTTCAAATTCTTTCTTTCATTGTACTGGTGCAAGCTTGTAACTATCAACTTGTTTATAAGTTGATAGTCACTTTCCATAATTCCATATACATTTTTTCTATTTTGTTACCTTCACATACCTATTCATCATTCAAGTCAGGACCACTGGTCACTCTCAGCAATATCTCAGTCAAATCAGATCCTCTGATGCTATGACCAAATCCCAAATTCTTGATCCTCATGTTCCCTCCTCCACGTGTTGCCTAAGGCAGTTTTTCCTCAAGAAATCCAAAAATTCAGTTCCCTTATTATTGCAGGCTGTCTTCTCTGTCCAGTTTATATTGTTATAGTTGGAGTTATCCATAATGATTGCTCACTTTGCATTTGTCAAAACATTTCCTGCCCATCACCATCTATATTCCCTTGTCTGAGCCACTGAATATCTTGTCTTATAAACATCTTTCTCACGCCACATACTCTGAAAGCCATTAGTGAAATGAATGCACAGTTCATTTCTTAGCATGAGTAACTCTCCATCACAATGTTCACCTTCCCTATCCTGCAAAAATATGCTGTATCCTTTAATTTCTATCCTTGTTAGAACATCCTCCTCAGTTAACCAAGTTTCACTGATATCAACAACCTTTGGAGAGACTCAGTCAATAAATGCCACGCTGTCATTCCCTTTATTCCTAATGTCCCTAGCATTAGGAATAAAGGCAAGTATATACTGAAAAACCAGTATATTGCTAGTATTCTTATAACCATTATTATTCCCCTCATACTACACCTGCCTCTGTAATATAATGTATATTCTCTCATTTCTGAAGCCACTATCCACACAGGTGGAATATTGCTGACCATCCCTGCAACAGTCCACCAGTGTGGTTCTGGTTTACCTGTCCTGACATACTCACTTGCCTAGAAAACAACAGTCTTTCCAAATGCTCCACCCTTCTGCATTCAAATGTAATCCATCTCTTGCATACAGCTCTGTTCTCAGACTTCTTTTCCTGCACATTCTTGTTATAATTTCATTCGTCATCACTGCTCTTTTCTTCCACTCCATATTATCATACTGGGGCAACATGCTCACTATCTTCCCCCTGGGCAGATTTCTGCTGTACCATCTCATGCTACCTCTCAGGTCATTTGTCTCAGCCATTACTATCATCTCCTCCACACTTTCACCCCTCTTCACTGCCATTGCCACACTCTCTATTGTTCCAGGCAGGCACTCTTCTGGCACTCTACTCTGCATGTGGCAAATCATTGAATCTCCATACATGACTCTCTGAACATATTCATTCATCCTCTTGCTGGCATTCCTGACTCTTATGGCTTCCAGTCTTTCTCTCCCACTCTTTCTCCTACCTCTCACTTGTCTATCCCTTCCTTCCACACTCTCTCGTCTTTCCTCTTTTCCACTGTCTCTACCATTCTCTTTCCTTCCTCTCTAATGTCTTTCTTCTACATGCCCATGACTTTCTGCAATTTCCTCTCTTCCCCTTTCTCTCCCATTTTCTGGTCTTCCTCTTTCTCCCTTGCTCTCTAATGTTGTTCTCTTACACCTACTCTCATTCTTCTCACACTAGCCATTCTCTCTATCCTCTTAAGATCTTCATTCACCCTCCTCCACTCAATCTTCATTCCTTCCATCTCCTTTCTCAGCAGTTCTGTTTCTCTCTCCACACATAATCATGGCCATCAGACAAACATCGCTGCTAAACTGCCAAAAGCTCAATTCATACATACATACATACATCTTTAACATTCCCTCCACCCTCCAACACACTACTGGCATCCACAAACTGAAAATCACCTGTTTCCAAACCACTGTCTCTGCTGTCACTAAATCCTCGAGATTGGGACACTTGGGAGGTGCTGTGCTCCCAGCACTTCCCATTGCCTACATTTCATGTGCACACACACACATTCTCATCTCACACCTGCAACATTGTTAAATAATGGTATGTATGCATGCATACTGCATATGTAGCAAGCTACAAAATCATTAATTAAGTTATGAGTCTTTAAATGGTGCGATGCTAGGTATAGTGCTAAACTGGCAGTCACCATGGTGAATATACATAGAGTTGATACTCATGGAGACAATACAGAGACAGTATTCTAACTAAATCCTAGCGAAAGACCAGTATTCTCATGAAATAAACACAATTAAAACAAGATAAGTATTACTACTAATACTTTTCTTATTTTAACAGCTTGTGTCACGCGTTGCATGCATTCTTTGAAATCTAGCTGTTCGTATTCTGATATGTGTGAAGCAGCAGTTACAGTATTTTCTATATGCTACAGATTATGTCTACAGTAGAAAATGCTATTTACTCTATTTAATCACTTTTTTTATATAATGTATAATGGCTCTGTATGCTTTATTTTTTATATTTTTAGCTGCTGATCTGATGAAGAAACTTCTTACTCTTGAAGTGGAAAAAAGGCTTACCCTTGAAAGTGCATTAAATCATCCTTGGCTCCAGGTTGTATTTTGATTTAAATCTTACTTCATTATGTGTTTGAATGTAATAAGGGCTTGAAATATGCACTAATCTGCTCAACCATGACTGAGAATTTTTAGTTCACAAGTAAAAAAAAAAAATCAGAAGAGGTTTTTTTTTTTTTATTTACATTATACCAATTCCCTGTCATGTTTTATTTTATAAACATTTTTTATTTTAATTTCACTTATCACACTTGTTGGGGCATGCCATAATCTCATGGTCAATATATGAATAGGATATGTAGGCATTACAAATATATTTAATATCAGACATAATGCAAAGTAACTAGTTCTTCATGACATGGTAAAATGTTTTATTTTATTTGAATTATTATTATATTAAAGTGGATATGGATTTATGCTTACTCCTGACACTCAACACCACTGTGAACTGGCCCTTGCTTAAAAAACCTATCTAGAGTTAAATGTAAGCAAAATAAACTAATCACTCAAAAGAGATTCCCTTAAAAGTGCAGGTGTAAATAATTAAATTAGCATGTGCAAATGCACTGCCATCTGTGGCAGCCCATTGAATTAGTGAGGTAGTCGCTGGAATTTCAAGCATGCTCTCAGAATTTTTGTCTGATATAAGAGGATACAGACCACCCGTTGCAGGAAAATTACTGGTGTATACTTGTACTATTATTTAATTTATTATTTTTCACAATAGCATAAAATAGAAATAAACCAATTACCAATAGTGATAATTTGCTTATTTTGTAACCAATGATGGAATATTCAAAATTTGAACTATTAACTGGATATTAAAACTTGGACAGATGAAGAAATATTAGAGAAATTTTTTTATATATATTTTCCCAAAATATAGCATTTCTTTATATTCATTCTAATAATGTAGCTTAAATGTTTTTTCAGTGTTTTCTCAGTTGTCACTACATCATATGCCATCACTGGCCCTGTCAGTTCAAAAATGTTTCAGAACAATTCAGAAAACCCACTGTAGTAGTTGAATATGAGTGTGTAAACCAAAGGGTTTAGTTCTGTTAAGAGTTTTTCATGGTTTTACCCTCTACATTTATTTATATTTGCACAGAAGAAATTTTTTGCCTCTTTTTCATAGAAGTGATTCAAGATAAAAGTGTTGAAGTTAAGTGTTAAACGAAAATGTGTGATAATGATCATGTATCATTAATTAATAAATAAATAATAATAAATGAGATAACATAAAATCAAAGCTGGTTAACTGGGAGGAGATCTCCACCTAATCTTTTAAGGACTGTAGATAATTAACCAAGTCTTCTGATTTAATATCCAATCCTCACCTTGTGGAGCATCCCATTAGTAAGTATTTACCTAGATACTGAATGAATAAGGATGGGTTAGCAGTTTGGGATTCAGCTGACCAAATAATATTCTTATTGGCTTAAAATCAGATAAAATCATGAGACAATAAGAACAAAAATATGCTGACTAACGGTATCACCCACTTAGAAAAAGTCTACTATTTTTGTCAGGGAACCAGGGTGAATGGCAAAAAACAGCTAGTGTAACAAACTCCATCTTAACATCACTGGAGTTCATGATTGGCACCATCAGCAGGAAGATATGAACAGAAAAATCTTCTGATACCTATCCAATTTTTCTTCTAGAAGAATTGGATAAGTATCAGACTGACATTATAGAAAGTTGCCAAAACAAGAAGACAAAAAATCAGCTGAGATTTTTGCAAGCAACAGATTCAGGTGATAATGATCAGGGAAAAGAATACATCATGAAGGAAAGGATCAGGGAAAAATAAATGAAAAATCTTTCTTAAATATGAGAATAATAATCTTGAATGGCAGGCAATATAAAGTAGAGTGATGTGGATAAATATCAGAATGAGGAATTGGAATACTTATTTGTCATATGATCCCGCTGAGGATTCTACAGCAGAAGAAAGTGGAGGCTTTTTGAGCTTTTAGAGAAGGCAAATGACACACACAAAAAAAGGAAAAGTTGATCCTTCTAGGAGATCTAAAAAAAGCAGAGCAGGAAATGATTGGCACATATATAGAAACGTCTGGTAACCATGAACCAGTCCTTGTTCTGTTCAAGAAACAAACTGGTCATCACTAACATAAAGATGCACATGGAGAGAAAACACAAGAAATAAGTGTCATTGACTATTTTATTGTTGATAGTGATATTGTCATGCTTGTTCAGGACACAAGAATAACAGGATTTGAAATAGGAAGGGATCATTTACTTTTGAGCAAGATAAAATTGAATATCATGCTGAAAAGAGAAGTGTGTGAGAAAGTTTTAAAAAATCGAAGTTGAGCTGCTTTCTGATGTGAATTTTAGACTCAAATATTATTCAAGAAAAAAAAAATAGTATGAAAAAGAAAACCAAACCCTGGAGTTTCATTGGTAGTAAAGTTGAAGTAAACATTAATTGATTGTCATGTGGTAAGGTTGTCTACAAGGATTGAAAACTCAATATATGCAATTCTGTGAAAAGTAGAATGATATGAGATGTGAAAGAAACACTTGCAAAAATTGTGAATAAAAGTTTACATTCATTAACAAATGGGTACAAATGGATACTTGTGACTCACCGACAACAATCAACAACAAGTTCAAAGACACTTGCCCCTGAACACTCATACGTCCTCAACCAGACCTAACATTTGACCAGAGGGAATAAGGATGGCATCATCGAAGACAACTTGAAGAAAAATGCCAAAATGGAGACAACAGTTGGATCATTGACTACAAACAAGTTAAATTAGTGCAAAAATCAAGTGTTGTAACTAGTAGCCACCATGGAGACCAGTATACAGACACTGCATAGGAAATGTGCAAGACTCTTGTGGTCAAATATACACCTCACAGAACCTTGCATATCCACTTCAACATCAGTGGCCTAAACTCCAACCTTAATAGTGTCCACTACCATTTCCAGTCTACCAAACCCCACCTACTCTTTCTGGCAGAAACTCAAATCCACCCCCCCCCCCCCCCAAAAAAAAAAAAAAACTACACACTCTTTAACTCCTTCCGACCTTCTGGTATCTGTACCTACATCCTTTCTGACATACCTTGCCACCAGAGAGCACCTAACCTAGAATCGCTTAACTTAGACATTCTTTGGTTGAAAATATCCCTTCCCCACTTAGTCAAATTCATTTGCTGTCTCTGTTGCTCTTCTAATGCAACCAACCACTCTGAGCTCTTTAATTTCCTCTCCTTAAAAATTGATTTTCTCCAGTCCCACTTTCCCAATAGTAAAATCATCCTCCTAGGAGAATTTAATGTCCACAACACCAACTGGTTTTTCTCCTCCAGTTGTACAGATCCTGCAGGCAGAGATGCTGAAACATTTGCCATCACTAACCTTACACAACTTGTTCAGATGCCAATCAGAATACCAGATAACCCGAACCACACCCCCACATACCCTAGACCTCTTCCTCACTAACAACTCTTCCAAATATACAGTGAATGTAGTAGGCCCCCATAGGTAATTCTGACCACAATCTGGTACTCATCTCCTCCTCCATGCAACAACACTTATACAGCCACTCCTATACAAGAGTAGTTTGGCATTATAACAGTTCTAAGTAGGACAGCCTCTGTAACTTCTATGCCTCATTCCTATGGTTGGACTATTGCTTCCAGCATTCCAACCCAAACATATGCACTGATCTTATCACCAAAATAATTCTCACCAGCATGGAAACATACATTTCCCATACTACTCTGAACTGCCATCCTCTAACTAAATCCCTGGTTCTCCAAAAGATATGCCAAGGTGTACAATTGAAAAATCAAGCATACCATAACTGCTTCACATCAAGAACTCCGACATCCATGGCCTAAAACCAACCTTAATAGTGTCCACTACCATCTCCAATCTACCAAACCCCACCTACCCTTCCTGGCAGAAACTCAAACAAAACAGAAATTGGCTAAAAGTGGAGATGGAAGTGAGACTAAAATTCTCAAATTTGGAACCTGGCTCGTGTCTGAAAGAACACAGTGCTCTTCTTCATATTAATGTACTTAAAATATTTTATGTTTTTTAATACTAAATTCATTCTTTGAATGCATGAACTTCAGTAAACAGTTAAATTCTTTATAGGTATCTCACTTTTTAGTATAATTCGCAATATTTTTACAGTTCTTTCGCCCATGAAAAGTTATTGTAAATTTGTAGTGCATTAGTACTGTGGGTAGGCTAAGGATTTCCCCCCCCCCCCCCAGAAACCAGACATGGTCTCTAGAGCAGAATTTAGGGCCGTGAAGTTCACCTATCACCCAATAATGCATAACCTAATATATCCTATTCCTATCCTCATTTTCCTCTGACTTAATTTTCTGCCAAAAAATATTAAGGTTGTGTATGCTATGCCAGCTAATCCAGAATTGTATTGTATTGTATTTAGGGGTGGAATATGAAAGCTCACCTCTGGTAAAATATAACCTATCAGTGAAGTGGGGAGTATGGGACTAGTGAGCTGCAAGAAAAGTTTGAGAAAATGTTACCTTAGAAGACCAAAATAGAATATTAGACAATATTGGAGTCCTTACAGATAACAGATGAATTTGGAGGAAAATTATCAATAGGAAGTTAGTGGCAATGTAAAGTTTTCCTGCAGTACTGTTGTAATATCCTGCACATCCCTAAGAGTACTTATCAGGAATTTGATAATGATGATAAGTGGTCATATGTCACTAATAAAAAACATAATATTTTTTATTCATGTCTCATAGTCTGATCAGTACACTAATATATTGGTTTCAATGTTGCTAGTGAAACAGCATAAAAATTTTCCATATTATCAACAAAGGCTTTTATATTGGTCAGGCCCACTACTGTTGGCACTTTACTATTGATATATTTGTCTTAGTGATGATCAATCACAAAATTTTTCAAGCCCTGAATACAGTATTTATCATAGTAAACATATTAAAACCACTTTAATGTGCACGTGCAAAAGTTGTAAATATACTTAAAATAACAAGTATGTGGGAATGTTGGAAAGTATTGTCAATGTATGTATTTATTAAAATTAGCAATAGCAACTACAAAATCCATAAATCCCTCATTTTGGAACATAGTTCCACTTCTAAATCATCATTGAAATAACAGCTTTTCAATTTATGTTTTAGTGGCTGAAATATCCTCCTTTATGTTGGAAGTTTATTTTGCACTTGGCTAGACTATAATAAATTTAGTTTAATCCTTTATCCAAGTGTAAACAAACAAAGTTTGCTCCTGAAGATATTTTCAGGTGCAAACTTTGTTTGCTTACACTTGGATAAAGGATTAAACTAAATTTATTATATCCTCCTTTATGGATCAGTAATAGAGCAAGGTTTATACTATGAATGATGGTATAAGACCTCAAACTGTAATTATTATTATTATTATACAGTATCTCCATGGTCTGGAGACTCATCATTGGAGAACCACACTAACTTTTATACGTACAAAACCTATCATACCACTTCTTAAATTCATTCACTGTCAGGGCACTCAACTAATTCTGGCAATCCATTTCACTCATTCACCACTATTCACTCATGCTAGTCTGTATCCTTACTAACCACACTCTTACACAATTTCCACAGGTGACCATTAGTTCTCTGACTATTTGTCATATATTTAAAAATTTACTTTGTGTCAGTTTTATAAAACCTATAATTTTCTGTTGTCCCCTCTTTTCTGCCTATCAACCAAATTTTGTAACCCACACATCTTTAACCTATCCTCATGGGGAACATTTCCACAGACCTGTTATCAGCATGGTCACTCATCTCTGAATCCTCTATCTCCACCTGCCCTCTCCCAGAGTTCGATGTTTGTGGTGCCACAAACATCGAACTCTGGGAGATATCTGAACAATTCAATGCTTCCTGCTTTGTGGCATTTCTACAGAACTGGTCATTGTCTCTTTCAGCAAGACAGTGCACTGTGTCATAAGGCTGCTTCTATAACTGCATGTCAAAATGGAGGAGGTGATCTTTAGCTCAGTTAATATCATTTAAAAATGGCATCAGAAAAGTTTGTTAGTACCAGAATACAGGCATGAGTAGACAGCGAATGAAAGTGTGTGGAGTATAGTGTGTCTTAAGAGAAAATTTTGTTGTGGTTATCCACTTAACTCTTATTATAAAGTAGCATCTGAGTTTGTATAAATGAAATAGATATATGATGATATTACTCCACTTTGCAAATTGCATTTTATAAGATATTGTAAGGTAAGTTATTGCATTGATTTCCATGGTGGGACAGAGGTCATGCAAATGAGGAAAATAGTGGAGGTTCCAGAGAGCTTTGTCTTTGAGCAGTTGTACACTATACATATAGTGTACATATAGATAGTGTATATGTAAGCTTTTTCACTATCTGATCAAGAAAAGTCACTTAGATGGTATGTGATTATGAGGATAGATTTTAATGCAATCTGGAATACAATTTTGGTAAATTGGGGAGGTGGTCTTGCAAACATATAAGTTGAGGAAGAATCTTACAGGAGAGACACACAAGAAAATATTTTGGTGCACGAAAGGAAAAAGAAAAAGTATCATCTCTGTAAGATCAGCAAAGATATGAGAGTCTGATTTCAATGAATGAATGGAATGCATTGTATGAGGAAATGTGTAAATAGATAATGTGTAACTAAAATGTGTTTCTTGTGATGACCCATGAGACTTCATTGAGGTACCTGAAATAATTATAAAATTTGGAGGAAAATTCCACAATCATAAAAACTAATTTTAATAAAAACCATTTTTTTTTAAAGGATGAAGCAGTTATCAAAAAGGCAGAAGAATTAATGAAGCAGAGCAATAAAAACGACAATTCAAAGTTACACGTGGTAAGTGTTTCTTATATATATAGACACAGTAATCTTTTTAAAAGTATTTAACCCATTTGTTTAAAGAATTAGGAATTGTTCTTACAATCAGAAACTGTCTTCAACTTGTTTAAAGGCTGCCGAAAAAAATTGTAGCCTGACTTCATACTAACAGATATGAAAATCAGTATGGAAAGTCATTTTGTGTTTCAAAACATTATAAGTTGTTTTTTCTGTGATATTATAACCCCTTATTCTTTCCATAACAGACACTACAAAAGTAGCAAAATGTAATATTTTAATTCCTTCTATATGACTACTTCAATGTTAGCAAAGTCAAAGGGTCCCTGTAATGTTTTACAATGTAGTCGCATCATTTTTGATTATACAGTCAGAAACTTTCATGTATTATTGAAATAATGATGAGTGTATATCATTTTCAATGGGTAATGATTAAAAGATGACCAGTGATAAATAGCTAAATTTTGTTTTACGTTCTTTTAGAGTTTATAAGCAATTCTTTGCATCTGGACTATGAAAAACCACAAAAAAATTATTTTTGGCACTCCTATAAGTTGTTTTTTTCTGTGATATTAATAGCCCCTTATTATCTCCATAATAGATACTACAAAAGTAGCAAAATGTAATATTTTAATTCCTTCTATATGACTACTTCAATGTTAGCAAAGTCAAAGGTCCCTGTAATGTTTTACAATGTAGTCGCATCATTTTTGATTATACAGTCAGAAACTTTCATGTATTATAAAAATAATGATGAGTGTATGTCATTTTCAATGGGTAATGATTAAAAGATGACCAGTGATAAACAGCTAAATTTTGTTTTATGTTCTTTTAGAGTTTATAAGCAATTCTTTGCATCTGGACTATAAAAAACCACAAAAAAATTAATTTTGGCAATCGCTGTTTTTTTTGTAAGGATATCAAATTTGGAAAAATTCATTATTTTAAGTGTTGATTGGCCATGGAATCCTTTGGATGGCAGTGTTGTACAGCATGCAATTTGAAGTTTCCTATTCAGCTTCATGTAAAATGTGGCGCATGCAATTAGTTTTTTTTTTTTTTTTTAAACAAGGTATAGATAAGCATTTAGAGGAAAATGCAACTCGAAAGCGTGCACAATTATTCATTTTCCTATTTTTTACAATGGGATATGGATAGACATTTAGGAAACAGCTTTAGAGAATATACTACTTGGAAAGAAGTCAGTGGACATTCCCCATGGGTAAGGTGCATTGTGCCACATTTGTAGCTGGTATAAATTGGAGAAATATGATACTCTAAAGTCAGTGCAACTGTGTCTGGGTGAAATGGCTGTGAAAAGGGAACTGATGGAGTTTGAAAGAGGTATTGTGATAGGATGCCATGTTGCAGATCTGTTTGGTATATTGTTTATTAATTTGGTAAATTGGGCCATCAAAGGTCAACAATAAGTGGAGCTATACTGAGATGGAAGCACAGAGCGTCAACTACAAGTGTTACCATAGTGGATGACCCACCGCACTCAACGAACATCATCATAGGTGCTACGAAGGATAATATGTAAAAACCAACATTCATTGGCTCCACATTGAATGCAGAGTTCCGGGCATTAGCTGGAACACAAATCTGCACATAAACATTCATAACCTTGGCTCACAACATAGGTTTTCATGGTAGGACCATAATGCGCAAGCCCCACATTACCTGAACTAACATGCAGCACCATCTTCTATGGTTCAAAGAGCATGTACAGTGAGATATGGAAGCTTGAAAATCTGTGTTACGGAGTGACAAATCATGCTACATCCTCTACCAGGCAGATGCCCAGTAAATATCTCTTCTAGAGTGCATAACCATAACTATGAAATTCAGAGGTGGCATAATGGTATGGTCCTGTTTTGGCCTCGGACCTCTGTTTGTGGTGCCACAAACATCAAATTCTGGGGGGATATCAGGACATTCTGGACAATTCAATGCTTCCTGCCTTGTGGCATTTCTGCAGAACTTATCATTGTCTCTTTCATCAAGAAAGTGCACTGTGTCATAAGGCTGCTGCTATAACTGCATGGTTTGTGGACATGAGTGCCATTTGACTATCCTCCATGGATTCCTTAACGCAACTATAGTGAACATGTGTGGGATGAATTCTAGCATCAACAAGATCAAAGGATGTCTGCCACACAACAGTCGAGGACCTCACTACATGCCTACAGGAAGAATTATCCAAAATTTTCATTGATCACTATTGTACACTTATAGAAAGTATGCCCCATAGGATTTCTGTAATCATTACAGTGAAAGGTAGTGGCCATACATCTTATTAAGGTGAGTGCCATAGCTGTTTCTTAATTGTGCTATGGTGTATATTGACTTCTTTCCAAGCAGTGTATATGAAAAGTAACTTTATGCTTACTCTAAATTCATACTTTAATTTAGAGAAAACATGATACTTTCCATACATTTTCTAGTTGCATTTTTTTAAATGTCTATTCATATTCTTTTTAGAAAATACAGGAACTAATTTTAAGCTTTCTAATTGCATTTAGTACTAATTTGTTTACTTTCTGGTTGCCTTTTCTTCTAAAATGTCTATTCACATCTTGTTAAAACAAAACATTACACTCTTTTCAACTGCATTTTCCTCTGAATGCCTATCCATATCTCTTTATAGAATATACAGAGCTCTTTGCTGATGACTGCAATGAGCAGTTTTCAGATTTCAATATTTTTACAAAAAACAGTGAGTACCAAACATTTTTGTAGTTCTTTCATAGTCCACAGGTAAAGAATTATGAACATTTTGAAAATTTCACGGGAATTATCTTTCCTTTACCAATACCATAGTTTTGCTGGGCACTGCTCTCAGCAGCTTTCATATGGAAAAAGGTTAGCACCAATTATTATTATTACGGGCAACTCCAAGGAGTCCTTAGACTCATCAAGGGAGGCCCTAAATATCATGTCAAGAACAACTATTCAACATCTACACAGTATCTATCATACTTTGCCTTGAACTCATTCACAGTTATGGCATCCCCAACAAACTCGGGCAGCTTATTCCACTCATTCACCACTCTCCAAGTAAAAAACCTAGTTCTAACACCCTTGCTATCCACACTCTTGCCCAGTTTCCATGGATGGCCCCTAGTTCTTCCACCACCAGTCCTGTTCTGAAAAATATCCTCTGAATTAATCTCATAGAAACCCTTCAGTAATTTGAATGTCTCAATCATATCATCCCTTTTCCGCCTCATTTTGGGAGTGTTCAATCAACCAATTTCTGCAACCCACAAATCTTCAACCTGTTCTCATAGGTTCATTCCACAGACCTGCTATCATCTTGGTCACTTGCCTCTGGATCCTCTCCACCTAGCACCCAGATCTGGGCACAGTAGTCAAGATGGGGTCTTTATCAAGGCTCGATAGAGAGGAACTATAACTTGCTTGTCTCTGCTCGTCAAAGTATTCTTCAGTAACCAAGTGATTTGATGAGCTGATTTAACCACTTTTTCAAATGGGGCTACCTAAACTTCAACTCCCTATCCACCAACACTCCCAAATCTCTGGCCTCGTCAATCTCCTGAAGTACTGTTCCACCAATGTGGTATACTGTTGCCAATCTTTTCACCCCAAAATGCATAACCTTGCACTTTGCCACATTAAATTGACATCCATTCTCCTTAGCCCAGTCCTCCAATCTATCCAAATCATCCTGCAAAATTTTGATATTGTGTGCATTCACTATTGCTCTACCCAACTTTGCATCACCAGCAAACAAATGAACAGTTCCTCTCGGATCCTTTCCTATATCGTTAATGAACAAATTAAATAATAGTGGTCCAAGAACAGAACCCTGTGGTACACCACTAGTCACAGGCCATCTTTTGGACTCTACTCCTGAATAAATGACTCTCTGATATCTCTCCATCAACAACCCACCTATCCATCTCACCAACCCTATATCCATCCCCATATGCTGCAGTTTACTGATTAGAATTCCATGTGGTATATCCTGTCAAATGTCTTAGCAAGGTCCAGCAGTATCACTGTAAACCCATTACCCTTATCCAGTTCATCTGTCACTGTGTTATAAAACATGAGCAAGTTACTGAGGCATGATCTATCCTTCACAAAACCATGCTGTCCCCCATACAGTATCCCATTTATCTATCCATTCCTGTATTTTTCTCTTGACTACTTTCTCGAAAACCTTGACAACGACTCCTGATATGCTGATTGGTCGGTAAGTTGCAACAGCAGTCTTGGAACCTCCTGTATGCAGTGGAACTATTTTAACCCCTTTTCACCCTCCCCGGAAGGGAAAGAGGAGGAAAAGGTTAGCACCAATATTATACTAATGCATACAGATACTGAGGCAATTTCAGTGGGATACACACACACACAAAGAAAATAATAAATAAAATTAAATAAATAGGGAATCTGGATTAAGTGTTGTTCACTGAGAACTGAAAGTGCAATATCAGAGGAACTAGCTGTTAGGAGAGGCTAGGCAAATCTGAATGCAGAGGTCAGAAGCAGAAGTAATACCATACATATCAGCATACCATGTGACTGAGTCTATAAGACAGCTCCCAAAATTTATTTTCAAAATGTTTATTCAGTACTAAGGAACTTAAAATGTATTCTCGCAAGCTGGTTAACTTAAGAAACTTTTATAATTTCTACATTCAGCTTTGAAACAATGCTGGATCTAATATCCACTTTACTTATGTAATTTTACATTGCCAAACTGAAGCCTTTTGGCTCTTTATTTTAGTAAAAATTATTAGATCTACATGTTTACCCTGCTAAAGACGTTGTTAATATATTTTGTATATAATAATACTAATATATTAGTATATTAATATTATTATTATTGTTCCGGGAAACTCCAAGGAGTCGACAGACTCATCGAGGGAGGCCCTAACATCATGTCAAGAACAACTATTCAACATTTACACAGTATCTATCATACCTTGCCTTGAACTCATTCACGGTCGTAGCACCCACAACAGACTCTGGAAGCTTATTCCACTCATTTACCACTCTCCAAGTAAAGAACCTAGCTCTAACACCCTTGTCAACCACGCTCTTGCCCAGCTTCCATGCATGGCCCCTAGTCCTCCCACCACCAAGTCATATTTTCAAAAATATCTTCTGGATCAATCTTATAAAAACCCTTGAGTAATTTGAATGTCTCAATCATATCACCCCTCCTTCGCCTATCGTCCAATTTCTGCAACCCACAAATCTTCAGCCTATTCTCATAAGGTTCATTCCACAGACCTGCTATCATCTTGGTAATATGCTGATTAGGGGTGCTTAAGGGTCAGAGCTGTGTAACTGAGAGGAAACCTCCACAGAGCCTTTAAAGGAATGTGGAAACCCAGTCTTCTGACCTAATGTCCAATCCTCACCTTCTTGTGGTGCACTCTATTACCTATCTACTTGAGGGTACTGAATGAGCAAGGATGGACTGGCAATTTTGAATTTAGTCAACAAAATTGTATTCTTATTGGCTTAAACCACAATGTAAAATGATGATGCAACACGACAGAATTTCATGATGGCTGGGACATTGCCCAGTTAAACAAGGCCCCATTGTTTTTGTCAGGGAACAGGAATGAACAGCAAAACGTCATCTACTGGAACAAATCCTGAAACACATCCCAACTCAACATCACCAGAGTTCAAGATTGGTACTATCAACATAAGAATCCTAAATGGCAAAGAAATTGAACTAGCAGAAGAATTGGATAAGGACTGGATCAACATAAAAGGGCTGACTGAAACAAAAAAGACAAAAACTGGTGAGATATTTATAAGCAATAAATATAAAATGTTATATTCAGGAAAAAGAAGGAGTAGCTATAGTATTGAACACTAAATATGAGGCTAATCATCTTGAGCATATCACTCTACTTGGCAATATCAAGTAGAATGATATGGGAAAATGGACAGTGAGACTTATTTTCTGCCGATGATCCCACAGAAGGTTCTACTCAGGTGGAAGAGGAATTTTTTGAGAATTTAGAGAGAGCAACTGACACAATGAAAAATGAAAAGTGGTCCTTGTTGGGGAACTAAATAGTAGAGAAGGAAATGATTGTCAGACATACAGAACTATTTTGGGAAAATTTGGAGAAAAGAGCAAAGCTAATAATAATGGCAAATACCTGTTGGATTTCTACTCAGGACATGGACTGGTCATTACTAACACAATGTTCCAACATAAAAATGTGCACAAATTCACATGGAGAGAAGAGGCAAGGAAGTTATGTTATTGTTGATAGTGATGTTTTCTCACTGGTACAGGACACTGGAGTGTGCAGAGGATTTGAAATTGGAAGTGATCACTATTTAGTCTTGAGCAGGGTGAAATTGAATAATATATTGAAAAGAAGAACATATAAGAACATTTTAAAGCAAATAAAAGTTGAGTTGCTCTCAGGCATGAACTATAGTCTAAAATACACAAACATTATTCAAGAAAAGAAAGCATTTGAGAACATTACCAAACCTTGGAGATTCAATGGCAAGCCCTGAAGAAAACCCTGATTGATTCAGCCAGGGAGGCATGTGGTGAGGTTGTCTGCAAGGATAGAAAAATCAGAACTCCATGGTGAACACAAGAAGTTAAAGAGGCAGTGAAGGAGAAGAAGAAAGCATATCAAAAGTTCCTGGCAAATCAGTCGACTTGTGCTCTTAGAGAATACAGAGACAAATGTAAGAAAGAAGCCCATCACTTTGTAGAACTAAACAAAAGTCATGGGAAGACTTTGAGAAGAACATAGAAAATAAATATCAGGAAGGTTGTAAAATATTCTGGGAGATGGAGGGAAAAGTGCTATAAAAGGAATTAGAGATGATAAAGGAGACATGAAAATTGGAGAAAAAGATAACCTTGATGTATTGAGTAATTACTTCGAAAAATTGCTAAATGAAACAATCGATGACAGTACGGTGGTAAAAATACACCCAACAAGCATGCAATCTGGACAACATATCCATACTTAAAAAGCCTGAAATGTGTGGAAAGGCAGCAGAAGTAGATGATATTCGACCAGAAATGCTCAATTATGGAGGTATAAAAAGTCTTACCATTGCTGCACTGCATAATTCAGAAGGCTGGAGAGAGGGACAAATTCCAGATGATTGGAGTAGGACTCTCTTAGTACCCATATATAAAAAAGGAAAATAAAACAATGTGAGAATTACAGAGATATTTCCCTACTGGGTGTTGCTGATAAGATTTATACAAGTATACTTAAGAAACAGTCGAGAAAGATTGTGGAAGGGAAGCTTGGTGAAGAACAAGCTGGATTCTGGCCAAATGGAGGCTATCAGAATCAGATTTTCACTTTAAGACAAATATTTGAGAAATCTTGGGAATATAACAAGGATCTGTATTTAATTTTTGTAGACCTGCAAAAGGTATATGACAAGGTGCCAAGAGAAAAGCTATTCAAAATGCTACAATTATGTGGTGTCAATGGGACATTACATCAAGCAATGTGTACTCTTTATTTAAGTTGTAAGTCAGCAGTTAGAATTGAAGAAGTACAAGAAGATGGTTTAATGTTAAATCTGGTATTAGACAAGGATATACATTATCCTCTGATTATTCATTATCTATATGGATCACATTATGAAGGAAAGCAGTATTAAACTTGATATTAAAATTGGAGATGTTAATCTCAGCTCTACTTTATGCAGATGATGTTATGCTTTTAAATAAATCCAGTACAAGTCTGCAAGATTCCCCTGCTAAATTGAATAACTGTTGTAATAAATTTGGTATGAAAATCAGCAATAACAAGACAATGAAAATAGGCAGAAACATCGAAAATATCAACTGCATCGTGAATTGAGAACCTATAGAACAAGTAAGACAGTTCAGCTACTTAGCCACAATTTTTAGTGTAGATGGTAAATGAAACAAAAAAATAGAAAACAGAATCAACAAAGCTGGTATGGTAGGAAGTGAAATAAATTTATATGGAATAAGAGAAATTAGTCAAAGTACTAAATTAGCTGTGTACAAGACAGTGTTCAAACCAATTTTAACTTATGGATCTGAGAGCTGGGTTAGAAATAAAACACTTTACTAAAAATTAGAGACCATAGATACAAGAGTCGTGAGAAAGATTAGGAGCGTAAACAGATGGCATCAATGGTAATATCATATTAAAAACGAGAATATTAGGAAAGAACTTGGCATTGTTAGCAGAGCTAATCTCAGGTGGTATGGTTACTTAAACAGAATGGAAGATGAAAGATTAGCAAAACAAGCGTTCTCTGCCAGGTTGGCAGGAAAAAGACCCAGAGGAAGACCAAGTTATAGGTGAATTGATGCAGTAAAAAGTGCCTTAGAAGACAGAAGTATAAGATCTGATAATGTTGGAGTCTTGACAGATAACAGATTGCTTTGGAGGAAAATTGTTGATAAGAAGTTAGTAATGATGAGTAATGCAAGTTTTTCATGTAGTACTATCATAATAACCTGTGTGGGTACATCTCAGGAATTTGACGATGATTTGCTAATTAATATAATATAAAAGCAAAATACTATTTACAATATGTTTTATTAATATCCTTTAATTAAATGCTCCTCACTTAAGACACTGTGTACTGAAAATCTTCGCTTTGAATCTGAAACCATTGCTTCAACTTCTTCATGCCAATCATAACACATCATTTCATCCTCTGTGCTATTGCTAGACGATATTTTCCACTGCTGAATTCATAGGTTCAAATTTTATACTTGAAGTATAATTATGGCATCTTAATAGATTTTCTTTTACCTTCAAATATCATTTATATGCCAACATATAAAGTAGTTGAATTAGTGAGTAGTCACTTTGCTAGGATGTATTGTCCACAAGAAATCATCCAGTAACTGATATTATTTATATGGGCACGGAATCAAAAGACCCATCATGGGAGAGCTACTCTATTCATTAACACAATACCTATCATACATTTCCTTAAACCTATTCGATGTTGGGACACTCACAACTTTGGCAAACTAGTCCACACATACCCTTACTAACCTCACACTTAGTAGACACCTTCCAAAAGTGATCCCTTGTTTTTCTCCCTACTCTGCATGTATTGATAAATTTCTGTGTTATTCTTATAGAATCCCTTCAGTTACTTATAAATTTCTCTCATATTCCCTCTCCTCTGCATGACACCCTCAGTCTATCCTCATAGGGAACATTCCACAGACCTGTCATCAGCTTCACTCATCTCTGAATCCTCTCCACCACCTCCCAATCTCCAAGAAATGCACAGCAGTCAACATGTGGCCAAATCATAGCCTTATAAAGAGGGATCTTTGTCAGTATGTTCTTCAGCAACCAACTAATTCTCTCTGCCATTCTGCCAACTCTTACAATATGTCGTCTGAATTTCAATCTCTATCCACTATTACTCCCAGATCCCCACCCTTATCAATTTCCTGTAAACTAGTACCATCAGTATGATATCAAGTGCATAATATTTTCATCCTGAAGCGTTCAGCAGTAGAAAATATCATTACCTTATATTTTACAACATTGAATTAACAATTGTCCTTTGTTCACACTGCCAGTTTATTTAAATCATCCTGTTAGATATCTACATCACCTTTATCAGCCTATTACCTTCTAGTTTTGTATCATTGGCAAACATCTGAATATCCCCTTCAAATCTTCTGCTATATCATTATTGTACAAATTAAAGAGTAGAAATCCTAGTACAGAGCCCTAGAGCACTCCACATGGTATTCTGTCAGCCTTTGCAAAGTCCAGCAGCGTCATAGTGTTGTCATGTCTTTTATCCAGTTCTGCTGTCACCTTATTATAAAATGTGAATAAATTAGTGAGGCTAGAACTACCTTTTACAAAGCTGTGCTGTCCCCTACAGAGTATTATATTCCTATCCACCCATTCCTGAATTTTACTTTTAACCAACTTTTCCACTACTTTAACCACCACTCCAGAGATACTAATTTGTTTGTAATTTGGTACTTCTGTCTTGGATTGATATAACAGGGACCATTGTGAGAGCAGATGTAAATGAGGCATGTAAGATATTACAAAATCTCCTTGTGTATATCCTTGTGATTGGATGAAACATAGGCCTGTGTGACAAGAAACTGCAGTAGAATTGATAGTGACTTTTCTCACCAGACTTTAAATCTCAGCACTAGCAGGGTTTCAAGGAGTGGAAGGACAAGGTGGTGTCATTTACATGAATTCTGTTATTCAGAAGTAGCAAATTATATACAGTCTTGCCATAAATGCTGCTATAACTTCTGCACACTCTTGCACTGCCCACTGAATTATGAGCCCAGTTCTGTTAGTGACACTGTGTGCAGCCAATACTTTAACCACCACTCAAGAGATACTAATTGGTTTGTAATTTGATACGAATTACAAACAATGGTACGTATTTATCAGCAGAGAGAGAGAGTTGTCTAGTTGTATGGGTTAACATGCAGTGGGGGAGATTATGAGAACCATGTAGCTGTGATAGCAATTCGCAAGGTTGGAATTCAGCCACCTGTTATTTTCAACACTAAAAACATTTGGGATCAGTAGGATGTTTGTGTATCAAACTATTAACCACTTGTGTGGGCTGTGAAGGCTCACCTCCACTGTAATTCTCTGATAACCCAGAAAGTAATGTCATGAGAGATGAATGTTTTGCAGAGAATGATGTCACATGTACTAACTGATGACCTGGGGTGAGAGCCTATTATCATTCTAATGGACACTTCTTAACACCACAACTTATGTTTCAATGGGTATTAAAATCAAAGGCACTTCTCTGTTGGTATGCAATCAACAGACACATAGATATCCTCTGCACAGATGAGAAGATTTTCACTGAAAATTTAACATTTTTTAAAATTTAATCATTTTAAAAAATTTAGCTGCCAAAAACATTTTGGCAGTTAAATGGTCATACAGCACATGCAATAGCACCCAGGATTAAGAGAAAGAGATCATCGTCCCTTGTCAGTGATGGTTTGGTGTGTGTGGGGGTGACGTATCAGGGGGATATCGAGGTTGTATTTCTGTGGGAAAGGAGTCAAAACCTTCCCCAAAGTCTATGAAGACAATGTGCTGAAACCTGTGGCATGGCCCTTAACACCTTGTTTCTCAGTGGGCAGTGCACCTTCCAACAGGACTTAGCACCTGCACACAAGGCGAGTATCACACAACAGTGGTTGGAGGTGAATGTGCCCTACTACTTCTAGAAGTCCTGATCTGAATCTGTTAGACTTCAAATTGTAGTCAGAGCTTGAGAGAGTAGACTGCAAGAAACAGCATTTCAGCATTGCCAACCTGAAGGTGATTTGGAGAGGGCAGTGGCAGCATTTCTGTTGGATGTTGTGCATGCTGCCATCAATATGTGGTCTCATGAACTTCAGATGCATATGTGAAGGCAAAAGGGGGAAATTTCAAACATTGAGTTCTGCTATATGCACATTATATATGTGATTTGTATATGCTGAAAGCTGTAAATGATTTACTCATATATTAAAGGTTTATGCGCTGTTCAAGTTGTAACAGTATTTATGGCTAGACTAAGCAGACCTGTCAGTATCTCAGAAGTAGTGTTAAATTGATTAAGGGTAGATTCAGGAATGTGCAGAGAAGAATATCCTCTGTGAGTAGCAGCACAGTTGCGTGAAGGTTAAGTTTAGTAATTTACTCATTTTCTGTAATAAAATGACGTTTGAGTTGGATAAAGGAAATGCCTACACCATGATATTGCTGGACATTTTAGAGACATTTGGCTGCATTGTATAAGGAAATATACTGTACTATGTAAATTGGAGCAGTGGAAGGGGACTGGTATATGAAGCTTGTGACACGGATAAAAGGATGGCTGACAGATAAAGAGTAATATGCTAGAGAGCAGAACCGAAAATGCAAGTGATCAGTCAGCAGTGTTCTACAGGGTTATTTAATTTGTTGATTAATGATACAGAGAATGCAAGAGAACATCCTGTTTGCTTTCTTTCTTCTCTTTGTCTCTCTCTAGCTGTTCTAGGCATTCATCTTTCTTCATATGGGTGCCATTGGATGAGTCCATCAATCTATACAATAATGCCTATCCATTTTAATTTTAAAATCACTTCCCCTATATTCAACACTTTTGTTTCTTGTCTTGGATTTTTATTTTTGGTCTTTAGTCTGATTTTCAGAATGGTTCTCTCCATTTTATTCTCTTTTTCTTTTCTCCTTGTGATTGGCAAGCTTGTAGGCCTGTATTTTTCTTCATCTTACTTTCTTTCAAAGAAGAGTACCATAATGTCCCCCCCCCCCCCCGAATGGGAACTTCTCATATTATGTAAATATCAAAAAGTTTATTTTTTTTATAGCATTATTTAATTATCTAAACAGTTCTCCCCCCCCCCCCCCCACTTTAAAAAAAAATTTTTTTTTTTAACATTGGAAGTATCCAAAATAGTGTCCAACTGTCAGCCAGTTTACAGAAAGTTTTTTCACTTGGTTACAAAGTAAATTATTGACAAGAAATTATATTGTTTAATGCTTTAGTCAAGAATAAGAACAAAGTTGATACATGAAGTATCATCACAGCTAAGCTATTTGTATATAGAGACTGTTTACTTCACATCAGTTGCCTCAGTATCTCATAATGCAAAACCATCATGGCAAGGGCCACTACCTAGACTGGTCTCGACCTTTATTGAAGTCTAATCAATCGGAACTAGATTCAGGAAGATATCAAGGTTTAATTAATGGAGAAATCATATATTTTCCATACACAAGTAGTAAAAAGATGTATCACCTCATCAGAGATGGTTATAAAAAGGTTTTCAGTTGTTTATAAAGCAAATGATATTTGACATGAAATATTCTTGTTTAATCCTTTACTCAAGTGTAAGCGAATAGTTTGCATATGAAGTATCATTACAACTGTGTACAGGGGTTCTCGAGTTACATCGGCGATCCGTTCCTACGGACTGAAGTAAGGCGATTTTTGATGTAAGTCAGAATTACCATAGCCTAAGTTACTTACCTAACCTAAAACACCCTAAAGTCATATGTATATATCAAGAAACAGAACTAGGCCATAGGAAAATGAAAGGCAGAACATAATTACTGTATAGTACAGAAAAATGACAAAAATGAAACTGTAATAAAAACAAACAAACATAAAAATGAGAAAAATCCCCAAAATGACAAATGAAACTGTACATTTTGTACAGGTGATTAAAAACAAAAATGAAAACAATTCTTTACCTTTTATCTTGTGGTTGGCTTGCACACTGGAAGGGGTGTTGCAAGGAGAGAGAAACTGACTTAATGGAAGGAGGAGGCTGGAGAGTCAGGACAAGGTGCAGGAGATACTGCAGGTGCAACTGAAGAAGATGGAGAGGCTGGAAGAGGAATTGAAGAGACAGTTGAGGTACCAGCACCTGCTGCAGGCCTCTCTACCTTCGTGAAAAAACGTTCCAGGCTAGTCTGGAATGATACCATCCTCTTCTCCTTGTATATCTCCCTATAACACTGTAGGCAATCCATAACCCCTCGGAAGTTCTTTGTGTACCTAGCAGTGTCGGGATCCTCAGTCTCAAACTTGGCCATCCCAACCTTAATGATGGCAAAACCTTCTGCCAAGCCCTTGGTGGTGAATCTCCTGGGTTCAGGGGTTGGAACCGTTACCTCCTCCTCAATCAGGTCCTTTGTGACATCTTCTGCTGAAGATGTCACAGAGCTTCTGGCATCTCAGGCCTCCACTTCCAAATTCATCTGCTTCCCCAGGGCAACAACCTTCTCTGTGACAGCCTCAACTGTCTCCTCATAGCCATGGAAAACTGGGGACACAGTTTTTTTCCACACACCATTCAAATTTGTCTGCTTCACTTCATCCTAAGCATGCTCAATGTTTTGTATAGCATTATAAATGCTACATGATTTGCAAAAGTCTTTGAGGGTTAAGTTCCTGTCTTTTACAGTTGCCCTGAAAGCCATAGCAAATGTCCTGCGGAGGTGGTAGGCCTTAAAGGAAGCAATAACACCCTGGTCCATAGGCTGCAAAAGGGCTGTGGTGTTTGGTGGAAGGTAAACCACCTTAACATTAGGGTGAAAGTCATCCAAGTGGGCAGGGTGATCAGGGGCATTGTCTAGCACTAACAATGCTTTAAAGGGCAGACCCTTGGCTGTACAGTACCTCTGAACTTCTGGCACAAAATGGTTGGTAAACCAGTCCTCGAAGATTTGAAGTCACCCATGCCTTCTTATTGGACCTCCAGATGACAGGCAGTTGACCCTTCCAAATGCCCTTTAGTGCCCTTCGATTTTCAGCCTGATAGACCAACAAGGGCTTCAGTTTTAAGTCGCCAGCCCCAAGAAGCAAAGTCAGTCTCTCCTTACCAGCTTTATGGCCTGGTGCTGCCTTCTCCTCATTGATGATATAGGTACGATAGGCATACATTTCCGAAATAGGCCTGTCTCGTTCACATTAAACACTTGAGTACTGTAGCCCCCCCCCCCCCCTATTATCTCAGCCAACCCCTCAGAAAACTCACCAGCTGCTTTATCATCACCACTAGCAGCTTCACCTTGCATCTTAATGTTATGTAAATTGCCCCGAGCCTTAAACCACATAAACCAACCTTTACTAGCATTAAACTTTTCACCTGCAGTCGTTTCTCCCCTTTCACTTTTCAATGCCTCAAACAATCTTTTCGCCTTTTCTTGAATTAACATGAGGCTAATTGGGATATGCCGTTGATGCTGGTCTTCCAGCCAAAGAACAAGAAGCCTTTCCATCTCAATCATGAGCCTACTACGTTTTTTCGTAATCACAGTCGATTTCATGGGCACCAATCCTTTCATGTGTTCAAGGATGCGAATTTTATCCTTGATAATAGTCCCGACTGTGGTATGACTTAAGTTCAATGCGCAGCCGATGTTCATTGGCGTTTCTCCCTTTTTGGCCCTTTTAATAATGTCTAATTTCACTTCTGATGTAATGGCTTTTCTTCGACACACTGCCATCGGAAGAGTCTGCCTTACATTTGGGAGCCATGTTGAAGGGCAAAAAGTCACAAAAAAACACAAACACAAAAGTGAGAGAGCGGATGTAAACAAAGCACGTGGTACCCAAAGAGTGTATGCTGGGACCCAAGCGACGCCACCTATCCCAAACGAACGGCGTGTAACGACTTATTCTTCCACCATGCTCACAAACAAGTTCGCCTGTGATGTTTGAATTTTACGTTGCACTGCTTAGAGTCAAAATTTATTTTTTAAATTATTTATGGGATTACCGCTTTAAAGTCGAAATGATGCATGCTGAGGACGACGTAGGTCGAGGACCCCCTGTGTGTGTGTGTGTGTGTGTGTGTGTGTGTGTGTGTGTGTGTGTGTGTGTGTGTGTGTGTGTGTAGGCTGTTGACTTTACATCAGTTGCTTCAATATCTCATAATGCAAAAATGTGAAGGGTAACTACTGAGACCAGTTTTAAACTTTGAGGTCTCATTTTGCCTTTCCCATTATGTGTTTGCATTATTATGGAAATGTGAAGTGAACAACTGATGTGAAGTCAACAACCACTATATACAGTAGTATCTTAGTCATGAAGATACTTCACATGCAAACCTTTTGCTTACACTTGGATAAAAGATTAATCAAGAATATAATTTACTTTCTAATTTTGTGAAAAAACTTTCTACAACTTTAATAATAATGCCAATTTGACACAGCAAAAATCTATAATCAATTTGCAAAAGTGGTACTCTTTGTAATTTGATGAACTAGTAATCTTGTAATGACTTACTTGATGCTGTTTAGGTATAGTATGAAATTAAAGATTTGAGAATCATATATAATAATCACTTATGCACAGTTTTAAATTATATGACTGACATATTCCATGTTATTTTTTTTTTTTTTATCTCTTACTATTCAAGTCTGGTCATAAAAGACATAGTGAAAATGATAATGATGACTCAACTTCTCTGCCATCTTTGGAATGGACAGGTCCACTTTCTGTTGACCGTGGAATATCTCACATTAAGAAGAAACAGCATGTGATAACACAGAACTAGGACAAATGACAAAAACAAGAAAACCTAGGTGCTGCAATTAAAAATAAAACAAAGCGGGTATTTTTGTTTAGCCTCACCAAGCAACAATTATGATAAAATCATAGTTGTTGCTCGATTTTATCATAATGAATGATAATATATGCAGTTTGTGTCTGTTTGTATAAAAAGAATTAAGAACTTGTGGAGATATACATATATATACAGTCATACCCCGACTTACGCGAATCCGGAGTTACGCAGTTTCATATATGTACGTATTCCCGTCCCGCCTCATCACTAGTCTTATCTTTCCGTCGCCGGCCGTATTCGCCAGTGTCGCACATGCTGTGAACAAGCACTGACGTGTTTCGTGTGGTCTCCATTCATACACGATTTTTATAGTCTACAAACCTTGCGATTGTTTAATGTTATGTTCTTGATAAAAATTTTATCACATAAAAAATAATAATGTCATCCAAAAGAAGCAAGTCTGATTCTTCTTCAGCTAGCAAGAAAAGAGAAACATTGACTTTGGAAACAAAACTCAACATTATTAAGGATTTTGAAGGCGGAATGAAAATTTGTGAGCTAGCAAAGAAGTTCGATCTACAGGAATCCACAGTAAGAGCAATCATAAAAGAAAGTTTTACAGATTTTGGAGGACATAGATTCTAACGAGGAACGAATTGTAGCCACAAGGTAAGGAATAAAAAAATCATTAGTTTGCTATGAATAAATTTTGCTCGACAAGAAAAAGACATGCCGTCAGACGAATCTATTAGATTTTATGAAACCATTGACATCGAAATAACTTTCTTTTTTTTATGTACGAAAAACTACAATTATGATTATATTTCTTAAAAAATATAGGTGTTTTTGTAAACCTTTGGTCCCAATTAACTAATATTTTGTATGTCTGTATGCAAAATTATACCCAAGTTATGCAAATTCGCCTTATGTGCTTTTTGTTGGTCCCACCTACCACGTAACTTCGGCGTATGACTGTAAGAAAATTTGCTATATCTAAACCTTCCATTAGAACGATTTATTTCTTTTGTGTTTGTAGTGAATTTCTAAGTTTGTAATTGTATTATATTCCTATTTCAGTTATTGACTAATCCATATTTGCTTAATCATGCTGATTCAATGGAAGACAACACTACTGATAAATTTCATTTGATTAAATTCAGTATTTTATCCCCATTAATGAATACCCTTAGGTATCAGAGCAATGCTGTCAAAAATGAGGAATACTGTGCATTGTGGTATTATATACAATTATGGATTCTAAGAATTGAGGAAAATTGCTGTCATCTGTTACTTGAGTTGGGAAAAAGGGAGTTACTTGCATGGGTTTAGTATATAATGTGTTCAGTATATACTAAACACATTATATACTAAATTTTAGAATTCCATGTTATTGGGGAGAGTGGGTGAGTGTGAATGGTTGTTTTCCTTTATGGTTTCTAGTAACTAGTGTGTCCAGAAATGGTCAACTGGAGTCATTTATTTTTCTATTGTAAAACAAAATTGTAGCAGTGTAAGACGATGATTGTTGTTTGGACTGTAGAAAGATAAGTTAATTTTATATTTATTTTGTGATGATATTGCATAATTTTTAGATTGAGCACTGTTGTGTGATATCTGCAATTAGAATGAGATTTTTGGTTAAATATTTTAGAGAGTATTAGTTTAAATTGCTGCAAAAGACAAAGTGAATGGCATGGATTTTTCAACAATAGTTATGTTGCAGATGTTTATGCTTAAAGATTGAATAAGAGGTGGAAGGGTTACATGCCGATAGACCATGAGGTTTGTTTGCATCAAAATAAAGAGCATGACAACATAAGCAAAACAGATGTTGAGAAAGTGTGTGAATGTTAAAAAAAAAAATAGAAAACGGATCGTGAAAAAAATGAGTGTGAATGATGGTAAGAAAACTCGCAAGAATGATGTTGAAAACCAGAGTGCAATTAATGTTGAGATAGTAAGCAGGGCTAATGGCAAAAAACATGTGCAACTGATTGAAAGATTTAAAAAAAGACTTGAAAGCAAAGTTGAAGATGAGGCAAAGAATAAATCATATGTGGAGTGAAATTAAGAGAACTATATATGACAATGGATTTACTCAGCTGAGAGACAATTTTTTAAAAAGATTAAATGACTGAAAACCAAGAGATAAAAGTAAAAATACTATTTAATTAAGTAGACTGCATGGCTAGTTTTGTCTTCATAGAAGAACTCTTTGGGTGCATAACAAAAGGGAACAACCAATAAAAATGGTGAAAGAACAAAAAAACTATACATCAAAGCGTTAGCATATTAACATTTGAAGCTGTTCTGTGAATCTCTTCATTGTTGCGCGTGCGTTCAACATCTTATGAACGCCAAAGTTGGATGGCAGTGCAATGATAGTCTGAGAGATTATAGCTGAGGTTGGTGTTGAGATGTACTTGATTGAAGACAGTTTCTTTGGATTCTACAATTCTTCTTTCCAGTTCATCATAGCATTGACAGATATTTTCAGATTTGTCCCATAAGACTGGATGAATGAAGTTTTCCTCATTAGTGTCAGCAAAATTCAGGACATTCAACAGAGCACTAGCTCTGGTTCTGCTGTATGTGATGTCTTTTTTTATGTTCCTCAAGATGCAATTCGATGGATTTTTCCAAGAAAGCTTCTTTATCTGAACTATTAGATAGCAACACTTGGAAACTTATCAAAAAGACGATCAAATTTCAGACTCAAACTAACAACAAATTAAAATTAATTAGAAAATTCGAAGTTATAAAACAAAAAGAAGAAAAATCATTGAAATCTAAGTTTCAACTCTGTACTGACGAGATTGTTGTAAACAAATCTAGTTACAAGCAATATTCTTAATAAGGGCTTTAATTTTGTGACATCACCAAATTCCATTCCAAAGGAGTTGTTACTTACTAAAAGTGTAAAGACTACCTCTTTCTTTCCTACTCAAGATGCTGATCTACTCCGTATGGAATCTATTTTTATTATCAACAGTGTGAAATCCCATGCAGAGAAAACATCTCTGCAGCAGAGCGTCAAGCAATTAAAAAACTACAAAAAAACAAAGATATAATAATTCTTCCTGCAGATGAAGTTAATGCCACTATCATCCTGAATACTGAAGATTATAATAACAAAATGTTCCAATTATTACAAACAGATACTTACTCAATTCTTGACAGAGATTCAATTTATGAACTCCATAACTGTACAAACAGCCTTCTTAGAACAACTAAAGAGTTTCTTAGAAATATTCAATTATCTCTTCATTCACTTCATCCTTTAATCCTCCATTTATATGGATTACCAAAAATTCATAAAGAAAATACTTCACTAAGACAAATTGTAGAAGGCATTAATTCAGCTACTTATAAACTCTCAAAGTATTTAGCAAAATCCCTGAAATACTTATTTGGCTCAACCTCTTCTTTTATCAGAAATTCTGTTGATTTTGTTTCAACTGTCATAAACAAATATTCAAAAAGCAGAAATTCTGGCTAGTTTTGATGTAGTTTCCCTGTTTACAAATGTGCCTACAGAAGTTCTTATTCTGTTAAAGATAAATTATCAAAAAAAGTTATATCTTTATTAACCCATTGTGTTAATTCTTGTTATTTCCAGTTTAAAGACATTATTTACAAACAAAACTTTGGTTTAGCCATGGGTAATCTATTATCACCCATACTACTGGCAAATTTATATTTGTAATCTTTTGAAGAAAAAGCTATCACCTCTCTTCCTTTGAAATCAAGATTGTGGAAAAGATATAGATGACATCATCTTAATCTGGAGTCACAGTCCTGAGTCTCTAAAGAATTTCCTAGACCACCTCAACAGTTAACACCTAGAAATCCAATTTACTGCAGAATTAGAGATTGATGACTCTCCTCCATTCCTGGATGTTAAACTCACTCGTATTTCTGAGAAATTAAAAATCTATTTACAGGAAGCCAACTCACACCAATAGATATCTCAATGCACAGTCCCATCACTATCCACCTCAAAAACTTGGTATTATCTTTATGCTAGGCAAACGTGCTTGCTCACTCCTGTGTAAAGAAGATATTAACAAAGAACTTCAATTTCCTGTTATAACCTTTCAGCAAAATGGTTATTTGAAACAAACAGTTAATAAGTTACTTCTCAATCCACCTCCTCGCCATACTGAAGATAGAAATAGTGAAAAGGCTACATATCCTTACCATATATCAGTTCCATTTCGCCAAAATTAGCCAAAGTTCTTAAAAAATACAACATCCGGACTTCTTTCACGCCTCTTCTGAAACTTCATTCCATTCCTTATTCAGTAGGCCCAAACAAAAACATAACAACCTGAAATATCCCAGCATTTATCGAATTTGGTGCAATTGCAATAAACCTTATTTTGGCTAGATGGAAAAACCCATAAAATTGCGTCTTGAGGAATATAAAAAAAGATGTCACATATGGCAGAATCAGAGCTAGTGCTCTGTTTCTGAGGGAAATGAGGGAAACTTCATTCATCCAATCTTATGGGAAAAATCTGAAAATATCTTTCAATGCTCTGATGAACTGAAAAGAAGAATTGTAGAATCCAAAGTAATCGTCTTCAATCAAGTACATTTCATCACCAACCTCAACTATAATCTCGCAGGCTGTCATTGCACTGCGATCCAACTTGCATGTGCAGCATGCCCAACAATGAAGAGATACACAGAACAGCTTTAATTTATAGATTTTTTGTTTTTTTTTGCAATTTTTGTTGGTTGTTCCCTCTTGTTATGTACCCAAATAAGTCTTCTATAAAGACAAAACTAGTCATGCAGGCTACTTAATTCAAAAAAAAAAAAAATATATATATATATATATATATATATATGGATGAGTGAAATGAATGCTACAGGAAAGAGGCAACAAATGAATCATAAGTGCCGTTGTATGGGGATTTGATTAATATGGGGTGTGGCGAGGTTTGTTTTTCTGGCGGTAGAATGAGTAGAGTAATTGAGGTGTTGGATATGACGAATAAAAGAGTTAGTAATGGTAGTGGGAATAAATAAGTTGGTTGAAAACAAAGAGAATATAAGGATGGATATGTGGAGGTTGTTGAGGAAAATAATAGATAATAGTGTGGTGTGAAAGGCAAAGATCATGACTGATATGTTAACATAAATGTGCAAAGAGAAAGGAATGCAGTTTATGAACTTCTACCCATGAAAGGCTTCTGTAAACCTATTGTACATTCGTACCATGGGTGATTAATGTTCCCTCCCCCCCATTTTTATTAATTTTCTGTATTTTTTACATAATTTCCAGATATGTACCCTCAAAATGATGTTTAGGTTACTATTCCAGCATAACATTAAGTTTATATTATTATAAATCACTTATCAACAATTTTCCTCCAGATGAGTCTATTACTTGTCAGTGCTTCAATATTGTTGTGTCAAACATTTCATTCTTCTAGGGAACTTCTGACTGAATCAATCAACTTAGACCTTGGTTTTCCTCTGGGTCTTTTTCCCTGCCATCTTGAAAACATATGCCTGTTTTGCAAATCTTTCTTCTCCCATTCTGTTTATGTGGCTATACCATCCTAAATTAGCTCTGCTCACACAGTTATGGATTTTTCCCAAATCCATAAATTAAAACTGATTTGAACACTGTCCTGTATACTGCTCATTGTGTTTTGGCTAATTTCTCTCTTATTCCAATTCTATCATCATCATCAAATTCCTGACATGTACTCTCAAGGAGTGTACAGGATATGATAGTACTACAAGAAAAATATACATCATTACTAACTTCCTATCTACAATTTCCCTCCAAATCAGTCTGTTACTTGTCAAGACTCCAACATTATCAGATCTTATATTTCTATCGTCTAAGGCACTTTGTACTGTATCATTCCACCTATATCCTGGTCTTCCTCTGGGTTGTCTTCCTGCCAACCTCGCAGAGACACCCGTTTTGCTAATCTTTCCCTGCTCATTCTGTTTAAATGACCATACCACCTGAGATTAGCTCTGCTAATGCATTCCTGGATGCTGACAATGTCAAGTTCTTTCCTAATATCCTCGTTTTTAATATAATATTGCCATTGATGCCATCTGTTCATGCCTCTAATCTTTGTCACGATTCTCATATCTACGGTCTCTAGTCTTTGGTCAAGTGTTTTACTTCTGACCCAGCTCTCCATAAGTTAAAACTCATTTGAACACTGTCTTGTATACAGCTAATTTAGTGTTCCAACTAATTTCTCTCTTATTCCATATGAATTTATTCAATTGACTTCCTACCATACCAGCTTTGTTCATTCTGTTGTCTATTTCCATATTTAATTTACCATCTTCACTAAAATCGTGCCTAAGTAGCTGAAATGTTTTACTTGTTCCACAGGTTCTCCGTTCAAAACACAGTTGACATTTTCAACGATTCTACCTATTTTCATCGTCTTTGTCTTTTTATTGCTGAGCTTCATACCATATCTATTACAACAGTTATTCAATTTAGTCAGGGAATCTTGCAAACTTGTGACAGATTTATTTAGAAATATAACATCGCCTGCATAAAGCAAAGAGCTGACATTAACATCTCCAATTTTGATATCATGTTTAATACCACTTTCCTTCATAATGTGATCCATATAGATAATGAATAACAGAGGGGATAATGTACATCCTTGTCTCACACCAGATTTAACATTAAACCATCTTCCTGTACTTCCTTCAATTCCAACTGCTGACTTGCAACTCAAATGAAGACTAAGTATTGCTTGATATAATGCCCCACTGACATCATATAACTGTAGTGTATTGAATAGCTTCTCTCTTGGCACCTTGTCGTATGCCTTTTCCAGATCGACAAAACTTAAATACAGATCTTTATTATATTCCCATGCTTTCTCAACTATTTGTCATAAACTGAAGATCTGATCCTGACAACCTCTATTTGGCCTGAATCCAGCTTGTTCTTCACCATGTTTATCTTCCACAATCCTTCTCAACCGTTTCTCGAGTATACTTGCATATATCTTACTAGGAACTCTCAGTAGAGAAATACCTCTGTAATTCTCACATTCAGTTTTATTTCCATTTTTATATATGGGTACTATTAGAGCATTACTCCAATCATCAGGAATTCACCCCTCTGTCCATACCTTCTGAATTATGCAGTGCAGCCACTGTAGGACTTTTATTCCACCATACTTCAGCATTTCTAGCCGAATATCATCTACTCCTGCTACCTTTCCACATTTCAAGCATTTAATGGCTTTTTCTACTTGGTAAAAAAAACACTGACCAGGCATACAGTCAGGAATACATATCCATACTGTATGCCTGGTCAGTGTTTTTTTACCACTGTGCTGTCATCACTGCTTGTTTCATTTAGCAGTTTTTCAAAGTAATTACTCCATACTTCAAGGATATCTTTTTCTCCCGTTTTCATGTCACCTTTATCATCTCTAACTCCTTTTACAGCACTCTTTCCTCCATTTCTAAGCTTCTTCAACCACCTTCTTGATATTTATTTTCTATGTTCTTGCCAAAGTTCTCCCATGACTTTTGTTTAGCTTGTTTTACACAGTGTTTAGCTTTCTTACATTTGTCTTTGTATTCTCTAAGAGCACAATCTGACTTATTTGCCAGGAACTTTTGATATGCTTTCTTCTTTTCCTTCACTGCCTCTTTAACTTCCTGTGTCCACCATGGAGTTCTGATTTTTCTATCCTTGCAGACAACCTCACCACATGCCTCTCTGGCTGAATCAGTCAGGGTTTTCTTCAAGGTTTGCCACTGCATCTCCAAGGTTTGGTTCTTGTTTTCAAACTCTTTCATTTTTTCTTCAATAATCTTTGTGTATTTTAGTCTACAGTTCACATCTGAGAGCTGCTCAACTTTTATTCGCTTTAAAACTTTCTTACATGTTATTTTTTTCAATATGAAATTCAATTTTATCCTGCTGAAGACTAAATAGTGATCGCTTCCAATTTCAAATCCTCTGTACACTCTGGTGTCCTGCACCAGGGAGAAAACATCATTTTCAACAATAACATAGTCAATGAGACTTTTCTTATTTCTTGACTCTTCTCTCCATGTGAATTTGTGCACATTTTTATTTTGAAACATGGTGTTAGTAATAACCAGTCCATGTCCTGAGCAGAAATCTAACAGATATTTGCCATTATTACTAGCTTTGCTCTTTTCTCCAAAATTTTCCTAAACTATTTTTGTATGTCTGACAATCACTTCCTACTCTGCTATTTAGATCCCCAACAAGGACCAGCTTTTCCTTTTTCATTGTGTCAGTAGCTTTCTCTAGAGCCTGAAAAAATTCCTCCACTTCCACCTTAGTAGAGCCTTCTGTGGGACCATAGGCACGAATAAGTCTCATTGTCCAGTTCTCCATTCTGATATTTGCCCACATCACTCTACTTGAGACTGCCTGCCATTCAAGAAGATTAGTCTCGTATTTAATGTTGAATACTATGGCAACCCCTTCTTTTCCTTGATTCTCATTGCCTGAATATAACATTTTGTATTTATTGCTCAGAAAGATCTCACCAGATTTTTTTTTTTTTTGTTTCAGTCACCCCTATTATATTGATCTGGTACTTATCTAATTCCTCAGCTAGCTCCGTTTCTTTGCCATTCAGGCTTCTTATGTTGATAGTACTGATTTTCAGCTGTGGTGATATTGAGTTGGGATGTGTTTTATGGTTTATTCCAGTAACTGACTTTTCGCTGTTCGCCCTGGTTCCCTGGTGAAAATAACGGGGGCCTTGTTTAACCAGGCAATGCCCCAGCCGGAATGAAATTTTGTTATGTTGTACCATCATTTTGTATATTGGTTTAAGCCAATAATTAGTAAGCACTTTGGTAGGCTAAATCCCAAATTGCCAGTCCCTCCTCATTCGTTCAGTATCCAGGTAGATACCCAACAAGGTGCACCATGAGAAGGTGAAGATTGGACATTAGGTCAGGTTCTCTGGTCGGTTTTCCACGTTCCTTTAGTGGCTATGTCAAGGTCTCCTCTCAGTTATACAGCTTTGACCCTTAAGCACCCATATAAACTTATTCAGTTGGCTCCTCATCTTTGGTTACTCTGTTGTCTATTTCCAAATTTAGTTTTCCATCTTCACTAAAAACTGTCTAAATAGTTTAAACATTTTATTTGTTCTATAGGTTTTCTATTGAGAATGCAAGCTAGGTTTTCTATGTTTCTGCCTATTTTCATAATTTTTTTTCTTCTTATTGCTGATTTTCATGTCAAATTTGTTCAGCTGTAAATCCTGGAGACTTGAACTGGATGTGTTTAAGAGTGCATCATCATCTTTTTAAAGAGCTAAGTTTTGATATCTTTGATTCTAATATCAGGTCTAATGCCACTTTCTTTCATAACACTATCCATATAGGTGATGTTGAATGAGAATGGTGATAATGTGCTTACTTGTCTTTCCTGAATTTGTATTAAATTATCTTCCTGATTTCCTTCAATTCTAACTGCTAACTTACAGCTTAATTATAGACTATATATTGCTTTCGATAATGTTCCATTTGCCCCATATATTATTATTATTATTATATGGACTCCTCCGTTGAGTCCGAAGACTTGTTGTGGGAGACCCAATCTATCCACACAATCTATCAAATCTCTCCTTGAACCTATTAACAGGCAAAGCACTCAACAACTGACTCTGGCAACCGATTTCACTCAATCACAACTCTCCAAGCAAAAAATCTAGTCCTCACACTCTACTAACCATACCTTTATTCACCTTCCAGGAATGACCCCTTGTTCTGGTCCCTCTAGCCAAGTGCTGAAACATTTCACCCATATCAGTCCTATAAAACCCTTTAAGCAACTTAAATGTTTCTATTATATATAGCCGTAGTGTTTGGAAAGCTTTTCTCTGGGCACCTTAACATACGCCTTTTCCACTACAAACTTAAGTAGAGATCCTGGCATATTTCCATGATTTCTCAACTATTTGTTGTAAAGTGAAAATCTTGAAAACTTCTATTTGGCTTGAACCCAGCTTGTTTTTTGTTAAGTTTCTCTTCCACAATTTTTTCAACTTCAAGTATGTTTACATAAATCTTACCTGGAATACTTAGTATAGAAATTTCTCTGTAATTCTCACATTTAGCTGTATTCCCTTTTTTATATACATGCCAGCTGCAGAATTAGTTACTTTTGTTTTACATGTAGACATGTGACTGCCAATACCGATCCTCTGTGCGTAGTTCAGTGAGATATGGGTCAGCAGGGACACACTCATTAAATGTTTTAGTCAATTACTGCACACCAAAAGGTCTATTTGCCTGTGTTAGCCTTCTCAGACAATGATTATCTCATTCCCAACAGATTGTATTAGGACCACAGAATGTGGATTATTTTTCCACTGATTGAACACCCAGGATATATCACCTTTTGAGAAAACAGTCAGCTCTGCTGTTTTAATAATCATGGCTCTGGCCAGATAAGCATCCATAATAAGCCCTTTATCAAACTCTGAAAGATCCTTTGTTTTTCCCATTGTGATTAACACTATTGACCATCAACATTCTTAAATAGTTGCCTAGAACACATGGTGATGCATGTGATCAAGTATTTTGCATATGCACTGTGTAAGTGACATTTACATACATATATCTGCATAAAGCTTTCTAATTGGGAACTATAGAGCTTTTGGAATTCAATCTTCTGACCAGGTCCTCTGAATTATGCAATGTAGCCACTGTAAAATGCTTATACCTGCATATTTTAGCATTTCTGGTTGAATATCATTACTCCAGCTGCCATTTCATATTTTTGATGGCTTTTTTTACCTGAAATATTGATATGTACCCGTTTGCATTCCTCTTGAAATTTTCCACTACTGTTCTGTCACTACTTGGTTCATTTAACTGTTCTTTCAAAGTAATTACTCCAGACATCTAGGATGATATCCTTATCTTCAGGTTTCATGTCATCTTTATCATTTCTGATTCCTTTTACAGTACTTTTTTTCTCCATTTCTAACCTTTTTCAATAGCCTCCAGAATATATTGCCACTTTGCTGATATTTACCTTCTATCTATATTCTTACCAAATTCTTCTCATGGCCTTTCTTTAGCTATTACACATGTTTCTCTGTATTCCTTTTAGGGCATCTGCCGACTTATTTGCTAGGAACTTTCATTATGCTTTCTTCTTTTCTAGGACTGCTTCTTTAAAATCTTCTGTCCACCATGGTGTTCTTATTTTTCTGACCCTGCATACAGCTTCACCACATTCTAGCTGAATTCCACCCCCCACCCCCAGAGGTTGCCCACTAATATTCCAAGGGTTTGTTTCTTGTTTGCAAACTGTTTCATTTTAATTCAATAACTTTGTATAGTTGAGTCTACAGTTTACCTTTAAAATATGTTGAACTTTAATTCTTTTAGAAACTTTCTTACATACTGTTCTTTTCAATGTGATATTCATCTTTATCCTACTTAAAACTTTATTTTTTTTTGCATATGGCAGAAAAATCTTTAAAGACCAAACATGGAACTTTTTCAATCCATTTGAGACCTCCAATAAGTGGGGCAGTGGTCTCACACCAGTCAATGAAATTCATCTTCCCCCTAAAGTCACTCACAAACATCCATGTCCACAGTAGCACTAAAATCTGCAGCCTGTTAGTTGGAGAGCAGATATACTAATTTGGCCAACAAAGGACATCAGCAGCAGAGGCAATTGACCACATTTGAATGGTCTGAGTGTGAGTCATCTGATGAGGCTGCTTCTGGAATAGAGAGTAATGAATGTAGAAAATGGATCTGAGGAAGTAAGGGGTGATGTGTAAGAGCAGAAGAGTAAGGAAGGAGGGACTGAAGGGCAGCATGAGTGTTGAGAATGAGAGAACAGGCATGCAAGAGGGAAATGGGAGAGGATCAGGGTGGATGGGGGAGGGAAACATGAAAGGTCAATGCTCGAAGAGGGAGTGAATGTGGTAGTAGACAAAGGAGTGAGATAGGGAGGTATTTGGGTCCTTAGAGGGGTTTTGGGATGAGTAATGGGGAGGGGAATGGCTTGAAGAAGTTGCATCTAATAAGTGGTATCAGTAAAACTTGTTATAGATGCCGAAATCAACTATTATGTTTATATACGAATGCTAGAAGTATCAGAAACAAGGGGAATAAAATTGCTGCATTGAGTTTGTTCATTCCAAAATTGCTGGAATAAGTAAAACTTGGTTGGATGAGGATAACATCCTGATAGGAGAAAGGTAAAAATGTAGGCAGAATGCTGTTGATGATAGAAAATGGGTTCTGTCCATGTAAGGGGAAAATAGTGGCAATGGGTTTGAGACAGAATGGTGTGAGATAGAGGTGAATAGAATGAAATACTTAGTCAAATGTTACTATAGACCTGGAAATGGGAAGAGTAGTGACTATGAAGTGTAATAAGCAAATTAGACAAGCGTATAGGAAAGGGATAATTATTATGATAGATTTCAATTATGGTAATATAGACTATGATGAAATAACATCTGGAAATAAAGAAAATAAATTTTTCAAGTTTTTGAAGAAATACTGCCTTAGGCAGTATATAACAGAGGACACATGAGAATCAAAGCTCTTCACTTTGATCATATCATCAGAGCATGGCATTATAAATGAAGTGTCATATCTCCCTCTGGTTGGTGAGAGTGGCTACTCTGGTGTTTTCACCTAGATGAGGACTTCTGTGAGGAAAGGATATATGTTGGAACTAAAAGACTGATGAACATACAAAGCTCAGGAGATAGCCCCATCATGTAATAAGACAATAGGTGGAAAGGAGATCAAGGGAGCTTGGGTAATATTCAAACACTGTCTAACAGAAGCAATTTTTAAATGTATTCCAAGGGTCAGAAGGTAGGTGTGAAATGGATGAATGTTGAGATTAAGCATGCAGTGTAGAGGAAGAAGGCATTATGGAGGCAACATAAGAATGAGTAGTAATAATCAGTTCCATGAGGAGTACAAAGAACAGGCAAAGAGGATAACTCAGTGGGCAAGGGTAGCAAAGGTGCAGCAGTTAGCTAATGAAGCCAAAAAAAAAAAAACAAGGGAGTTCTTTTGATATGTTATGTAATCAGCAGGGAAAAAAAGTTATGAAAAGAGGATAAACTAGTTGAAGAAAATGATGCAACAATATAGTTAGGATATTAAATGAGCAGTTCATAAAGGTATTTTATCCTTATGAATGTGGCATCGGGAGTTTGGGAGCAATGGAGGGGGAGGGGGAGGAGGAGGAAAGACTGTAACTGAATAAGAGGTATATGGGAATTTAGCAAACTTGATGTTAATAAAGCTGTGGGACTTGATATACCAGCATGTGTTTTAAGAGAATGTGATAGGGAGTGTTGATATCTACCTTGGTTTACTTGTTTCATATGAGCCTTACACCAGGTCCAGTTTCATAGGAGTAGAAAGAAGGTAAGATTGTTAGGGAGGTGAAAAGACTTTAGCTTCAAATTATAGGTCAATCTTTGTGAGCATGTAAGTTATTGTGGGCAGAGTTTTGGGGAGTTTAGTAAGAACCAACATCCAGAATGGGATTGACATCAGTGGCATTTTCTCTGGTGGATAGCATGTATTTGCTAAAGGAGGGTCATGTTTTAGTAATCTGCTTACTTATTACAGTAATGTGATGACAGATGCAGAGGCAGTGGTAAAAATTTTGCAAAATTTTGATAGATTGTTAGTTGAACTAGAACAGATGGATTTAGATAATATATTAGTGCTATGGATTGGAGCTTGACTATGTGGTAGGTATCAGCAAGTTTTGTATGGGGAATGATATCCTGAAAGAGAAAAGTCACTAATGGTGTGCCTCAAGAGTCTTTTTATTAGGGTCATTGCTGTTTAACTTGTTGGGAAAGATTTGAATGGGAATATTCAGTTGTATGCAGATGATGCAAAGTTCATCATCATCAAATTCCTGACATGTACCCTCAAGGGGTGTACAGGATATGATAGCACTACATGAAAAACTTACATCACCACTAACTTCCTATCTACAATTTTCCTCCAAATCAATCTGTTACCTGTCAAGACTCCAACATTATCAGATCTTCTATTTCTGTCTTCTACATTGGCAAAAACTATTAGGATAGTAGAGTAGATGTGAATTAAGATAGATAGTGTCAGTGAACACCAAGAGGACTTGAATAAACTGGGTAAATAGTCACAGTGGAAGTTGCCACTTGAATATTGCAAAAAGTAAAGTTTTAAAATTCAAAGAACAAAGATGAAATGCAGAGTTTACACTTGGGGGGATATATTGATAGAGGAAATAAGATCTAGGGGGGTAATAGTGAATAGGGACCTAAAACTTAAAAATGATTGCATTGTGTAAAGGGTTGATTATGCCTAATATGCACTACTGTGCACATACCAGTCTAATCACCTGGTTTTCAAAAAAAAAAGATGAGCTATTAAAAGGTGATTGATTAAGTTGTTTTCTGATCTCTGGAATGTTGAATATAAAGAAAGATCGAGAAAATGCAATTTATGGAGACTAGTGGATGAGAGAGGAGGAGGCGTATGATAGAGATATGCAAGTTGGTATGGAGTTTTTATCAGATTAGCATTTAAGAGATTTTTCATAGAATGGTGGGAGATAAGGAGAGAACAAGAGGTTATCCTTGGAAGCTGTATAAGGAAGGCATGAGCAAAGAAGTGAGAAGGAGTTTTTTTTTTTTAATGGAGAGCAGCAAATGTTTGGAATGCATTGCCTAAGTTAATGTGTGTGTATGTGAGACAGAGAGAAGGGATCTCTAACGATGAGTCTGACTGTATACCAAAGATGATAAAACTAATTCTAGGGAACAAGGATCCAAAATTAAAGCCATACTACAACTTTCATACCCATTGGGAAATTAGCATCCTTTATATTATTATTTACACCAGACCTTCATAGTCGAAAGACTCATTATGGATACATTCTCTCTCTTGCAACACACACACACCCAAAGCTCCTCAAACTGTGCTTTAAACTCATTCAGTGTGTCCACATTCAGTACACTGTCAGGCAATGCATTCCACATACCATTAAACTCCATGCAAAGCATCTGCTCCTTACTCCCTTCCTCACACCCTCCTTTCCATGGATGGCCTTGCCCTCCACTAATCCCAGATCCAAACACACGGCCGATCTTTAAAATTTTGATCCCAAGGCCTTTTGCAATCGTGTTTAATTCTTGTTGATTTTTTGGTGATTAATGATAAAAAGCATATAATTTACCCATAAATATTTCAAAATGATTTATTTCTTTAATGTTTTTTATCAAATCGTCTAATGCTAAGTGCAAATGATGACTGCAATGCCAAATCACAACATTGGGAAATTTTTGTAGAAGTTTGATTGCAACATCTGATTTATTTCCTATCATTACACTAGCTCCATTAGGACCAAATGCAATGAAATGATTTTTTATATAGTTTTTAGAAAATCTATATGAATTTAAAGTAGCAATTATAGTAGCATGTATACATTCCACGGTGGTATTTTCTAGTTCTACAAGATTATTAAACAAGAACAAGGGGCTCGCAAATTTGAGAAAAATTTAACAAAGGGCTCATGCGAGCCCCTTATAGCTCACCACTGACTATAGGTAAATTGATAAAAACCTAACCTTCCTTTAACAAACTCATACTAACAATCACAGAGAATACTGCTATTATACACCCACTTCTATTATATCCCACCTCTTGCCAACAACTTAATCACAATACCAGAAAGATGGGCTGTATAATTTTCATCCTTAGCCTTATCACCTTTATGAAGTAGAATAATTTTACTTTTCTTTGCAAGATGTTAGACAAGTAAGTAAGCCAAGACTGAACACTAACTCTTAAGACATGTGCTGATATGTATGTCATCAAGTCCTATTGCCTTATATCAGGCTTACTTAACTCTTCATATACCTCTTGCTTACTAACCAGTTTTCTCCCATTTTCTCTATACTTGAGCTTTTTCATGATTACTCATTGAATACTTCCAACTGTCCGGATCCTTTCAGATTTCATGCCGCCATCTCATGTAGATCTGGGTTACCTTACTGTATATTCTTCGGCTGTCTTTGCACCTGGCGATGCACTATGCTTTTCTTTTAATCATTTCCGACTGTGACGTGCTGTCTATCACTCCGCAGGAAACTTTCTCCGATGGGACATTCTGCTAAGGCTCGATTCCGCATAGGCCGTCATATCGCGATCAGCTCCGCTTGGAAATCTTCCAGCATTCTCAAGAAAAGAACCCGTCATCACTGTAGTCGATCCACCGCTCTCTCATGACAAACCTCCTAAAACTCGAATCCAGGAACCGAAAGGAAAAGCCCTGTAAAATGGCGCGCTTCGTCTTTTATTCACCCTTTTCGAGCACCCTCTATTCGATGTGGTTTTCACCCACGAATCCCATCGTTCATGTCCCTCGGGTGATCCTACACTCTCCTTAATCAGTTAGGTTACATTATCTGCAATTGCTAATTTATCATTTTCAACCATTAACATCTCCTTGCCACATAAAAAATTCCCTAGGCTTTTTCTTGGTCTGATTTGCTAAAGTCAGCATTTTTGTTGTCCTTATTCAGTTGCTTTCGTGGCCTGCTCTTTATACTGTGCATGAAAATGATTATTCATCTTGTGCTGTCTCTAAAGTGCCTCCTTCCAGATTTCATGCTTCCCTTTATTCATCCATTTGACCTTCTGAATATACTTACACACTGATGCTACTAAATATCTCTGTCTGTGCCCATGCACCATTTATCTCCTTCTTACTTAACTCCTCATTCCATACTATAGCTCCAAGGTGTCTCCTAAGCATTTCACAATCACCAACCTTGTAATTCCACATATATCCTTTACTCAAAGAAGTCTTCATACAGTGATATCACTTTCATCAAATGGATAGAAATCTGACATCCCATTCCAATTGTATCATCTGATGATCCAATCTAAGACTCAATCCATGCACATCCTCCTGTACATACTGCTCAAGATCATTGCCTTGCAACAACTCAAAAATTCATTTTCCATATTTCCAAATGTTGTGTGATAATTCCAATCTATATTACTATAAACACCATATCACTTTTCTCTTGTTCACTTTCCCAAGTTACTTATACATTTCATCACCACCCTTCATATTGCCTATAGTAGCATTCAACTAAATGTCTTTTGCTGTCAACTCCCCCTATACCCTCCGCACTCCAGGCACTTATAAAATTCCCATAGCTGCAAACTCATCTGCCATTGGTAATCTGGGCATTTTGTTGCTATCCAAAGAGAACACTACCACAAAAGACAATTTTTAATTGCAGCAAAGCAAGCTTAGTCAATTGTGCTCTGGAAACTTTTTGACATATAATTTAGCAGTTTGGGGGGGGGGGGGGGGGAGGACAGTCATCTTACAATAGAAAAATTTAGATTCAAGAACAAGAGGATTTATTTAATCATCCACGGTACTGACAAATGCACCTAACCTGAAAAAATATGGTTTCTGCAACTGCCTAAGCCAACATGAACACTCGGAGGATCAACCAGTATTTCCTGAATATATTGTGAAAGAGTATTTCATCCTCATGAATGTGACATCATTCAGAGTTGGATGCACTGAAAAGGGAGGAAGACAATGATTGAATGAGTAGTGGGGAAATGGGTAAAATTCATGTTAATAAGGCTGTGGGACTTGATATATCATTTCACTGTTTGAGTGAATGTGCAATTTTGCCAAGTTCCAAAAGTATGGAAGCAAGGCAAATTGTTCTGCTTCATAAAAGAGGTGACAAGACTCAAGCTTCAAATTATAGGCCAATCTATATGTAAGATTATGGGGTTAAATTGGAGAGATTAATAAGTACCACAATCCAGAACTGGGTTGACAACAGTGGCATTCTCTGATGGACAGCATGGATTTGCAAAACATTATGATGTTTTAGTATAAAGGGACCTCCCATGATGAGTCTGACTCCATGGAGGTATGAAGATAATTATAATAACAGGTAAGTGTTATCTTCCATTACATCCCCATGTCTGATAACTAACTCATACTAAAGCAATTACACACTTATTCTTGTGTAATTAGGTGAAGCTGGTTTTATTCTTTAACTCTATAGTTTTTTTTAAATTAAATTTAGCAGCTATAAAAATTACACATATACTGTGCTGTTAGTATATATATGCTTATAGAATTTAATTAATATCTGAATGGAACATCATGGTTGAGTGATTTCTAATTTACTCATGTTTCATCATTGCTATAGTAGATGTCAAAAATAAAAATTTTTTTTAAATGCATCGTTGCTTTATTTAGTATTTGTATTGAAACATAAAAAATAAAAACAACACAACATGTTTTTTTATGCATATGTGCACAGACCAAACATAAAATTTATAGTAGTATTATACTTACATGAAATATGTATCTGTAAATATAGTGCTGTTCTACCAGAATACTTTTGAGAATTAAACAGTGATGGCTGAAACTAGCAAACTATGTAGATGATGTAAAAAAAAAACTTATGAATAAACATTGAAGAAAGGGACATGGCTAAGAAACATGTGGGGTTTAGAGTCTTTTGGGTATGGACTGGACTGCTATTACATGCTGAGTTGTTAAAAGAGAGATATGTTAGTTATTTTAAAGTATGATTGAGCCCTTGGAATTTGGAAGAGCAATACATAATAATATGGTCCAAAACTAATCAATGGTTAACTGAATCAGTTATTCTGTAGCTTACCTTATAGAAATGTAGTAAAGTTCATTGTTTTGCAATGCAGAAGTATACTGAGGACCTGTAAAATATCTACTGCAGACTAAAATTATAGATGCATATAAATTTGGTAGCAACAGTTTCCATTAATTTGAAAGTTGCAAGCTTGAATTATCTCTAAGATGTGAGGAATTGATATAAAATGGTGTTTTTTATTTTTATTTTGCTAATGGAAGGAGAGTTTGTCACTTCCATATAATAAGAGGTGGTATCAAGACTAGTTCATAACATAACATGCCAACAGATGGTAGCACAAGGCTGCATGCACAGTCACAGGGAGCACCGACCTTCATAAGTCAGTGTGCCAAAAGACATCGTCCTGTGTCCATCGGGAGCTGTGCAACTGGTGCTATTCTGATCATGTGCATTACCACGTCTGCAATTTCATCACAGACAGCAAGTTAGAACAAAGAGCGAATGTGAAATTCTGTGTGAAACTGGGCAAATCTGCCACAGAGATGTTTGACATGATTCGGCAAGTTTACAGCGATGCTGCAATGAGTTGTTCGAGGCATTTTGAGTGGCACGTGTGCTTCAAGAGCGGAAGAACATCACAGGAAGACAAGAGATCAGGAAGACCTTCAGCGAGCTCAACCCCCAAAAATGTCGAAACTATTCGGCAACTTGTGCATGAGGATCGTCGGAGAACACTCCACACCATTGATGCCATTGTCGGTGTGTCATACGGAACAGTCCAGGCAATCCTCACATGTGATTTGAACATGCGCCGTGTTGCTGCCAAGTTCATCCCCAGGCTGCTGACCCAGGAGCAGAAGGAATACTGCATCGAAGTCTGCCAAGAACTCTGTCAGTGTGCTGTGGATGACCCGTCCATCATTACTGGTGACGAAACTTGGGTGTACAGGTACAACCCTGAGATGAAGCAACAGACTTCACAGAGGAAGAGTCCATCATCTCCACAACCAAAAAAAAGGTGAGGCAGGTCCACAGCTCGACCAAGTGTATGCTCATTGTCTTTTTCGACATTCACAGCATTGTGCATCGAGAATTCTTCCCCAGGGGCCAGACCGTCAATAGCGAGTTCTACTGCCAGGTTTTAAGGTATCTGAGGGAGGACATTCGGCAAAAGCAACCGAATCTGTGGCGCGCGAAAAACTGGATGCTCCACGATGACAATGCACCCTGTCACCGAGCTCTCCTCAGACGTGAGTCTCTCACCAGAAACAACATGATCTCGCTTCCGCATCCACCCTACTCACCAGATTTGGCTCCTGCGGAATCTCCCAAAGATGAAGATCCAGCTCAAAGGTCGCTGTTTTAACACCATTGTGGAGTTCCAGTGCAAAGGACACATTCCAAAAGTGGCAGGAATGCTGGGAGCACTGTATTGCTATGCAAGGAAACTATTTTGAAGGTGATAGTGTGTAAACGTAGATAAATAAAGTAATTTCTCATAAACAGAGCTAGTCTCGAAACGTTTTGATACCAGCTTGTACTTGCCGAGTTTTCCCTTCAGAAAAATCAGACTTTTTATCTTTCAAAGCAAGTAAACTAGTAGAGAGACAGCATATTTTACAAACAGAATTAACAGTTCTATCATGGTATTAATTAGGTATTATTAATTAAATAAAACTCCAAGTTATTCACTAGATGCCATTGAGCTTGTTACATTAAGGGAAAGATGAAATAGGTATACTTATTAAATTCTTCAACCCTTGTTTGTTGAAATTTATAAATAAGAATCATGGGAAGTTTTGCTGACAGTTGGAATAATACTAGTGTAGCTTGTGTAAACAAGTATGTACTTCAGATGACCATGGTACAAAGGACAAAACATCGAATAAACAAATTTATACAGAAGTTGTTACTCAAACATGATACTGTCCATAAGTTTTTAATGGATGCTGAAAGTTGTAACAAGGAAGGAAAGGTTCAGTTCATTTAAGTTTGTAGTGTTCTAAGACACCCCACAACTAATTTTTTAGCAGATATTTATATCCAAAATATTATTAAGAGACCTCCAGGGAGTCAGGAACTCATTGAGGGAGGCCACATACTTATTCTAGAATTCATTTACACTGCTTACACACACAACATCCAGTGGCAATCCATTCCAATCACGCCACACTCTATGAGAGAAAAATCTAGATCTCACCTCACCCCCTTCTTAGCAGCATTCATTCTCAGCTTCCAAGGATGCCCTTCGGTTCTTTTCCCAACCTCCATAAAATAAAAAAAATTACATCAATTGAAATCCTTTATGACCTTCTCAGAAGTTTGTAAGTCTCAATCATGTCACCCCTCTTTCTCCTGTTTGCGAGTCTACAAATTCTCAATCTGTCTTCATAATCAGTATTTCACAATCCTGATATCATTTTTAACACTCTCCTTTGCACTCTCTCCACTGTATCAGAATCACAATGGAAACCAGGAGATCAGACCTGCATTATGACTATTATCCAATAATAGTCAAAGTGAGGTCTTATCGAGGCCTTGTAAAGAGGCAAAATTATATCCTTATCTTTACATGTTAAAATTCATTTCAGCATTGCAATTATCTTTTGAGTTGTAGTTGCAATCTTTGCTACATGGCTCCTGAACTTCAACTTCCTAATTATTAATACTCCAAGATCCCTTGCCTGATCAGTTTATTCTACATAATCCCACCAATATAATGTGACGTGGAATATCTAATTACACCATTCAGTTCATAATTATGCTTTAGCATTTTTTTTTTATTTTTTGACCCACAAATCATTTACAAGTGTTCAACTTAATTAACAGTATATGTATGTATGTAGGTGTGTGCATGTTGTCACTTGGACTAATATAATATCACACGTGATGTGTTTATTACTTGGGGAACCACATTTATTATCGCATGAAAATTCAAGTTATTTTCGAAATGTCTGGTTTATTTTTGCTTTGAGCAATACAGTTTATAAAAATAAATTAAATTCTCATGTTCTCATAAATTACTTTTTGTATCACACCTGGTGGCAAATGAATAGTCCACTAAAACAAAAACTGACATATAGAAAGGATAAGACAGCTAGATTTCTAATTCCTATTACTGCTGCTGGTGCCTGCACCAGATTTTTTTTTTTGATAAAAAAACTGACATAATTTAAAAATTATACAAAGTTGCCATCATCCATAGGATATCCTCTTATTTCTGCCTCATGAACAGTTTCTGTTTTGTAGTGACCAGCACTCTAGAGTATGAATAGTCCTCTTCAACTTTATCCAAGAATGCCAAATAGGTTGTTGATCCTATTGGAAATTGTTGTTATAAACGATGCTAAAGGACCTTGTCTTCTCACTGGATGGACAATGTGTTGTTGGAGCGTAACATTATGAACAGGCTGTATATAGAGGGAGAGAAAAAAAATTTAACATATATAAAATGTTAAGCAAAATACCTAACTAGATGTTAATCTTCCATATGCTGCATATGGCTTCCTTAGATTTTACAAGATGTTGATTAAAATAGTTAAATTCACACTACAATAGTTCGATTAATTTTACAGAAGTATATTTGTTGGGTATATCTGACACAAATTCACTGGAACAACGTCATAATTAATCTACCAGCAGAGACATTTAAAAAATTTATTCTTGTCTGGATAATTTCATAAATTATTGAATGAATTGTACATGGGTCAGGAAATGCTTTAAGAAGTTGGGATATAAGTGGACATGTTTTATCTCTAAGCTGATAATGAATTGCTTTGAACTGTGCAGAAAATTTTATCAGATAGCAGAAAGTGATAAAAATATAAAATTTATAGTGAAAGTCTTTAGTTGATTTCCTATGAATTGATTCATAGCAGTAACTGCAATACCGGTAATTTCTTTTCAACAAATTAAAAAAGAAAATTGCACATTGAATTTTCATAAACTGTTTACTTTTATCTCAGGATTATCAGAAAGGTCAAAACAGGTCTGGATATATGCTTTACATTATGGGATACTAAGGCAAGTGATGTAAAGTCTAGCCTCTATATACGAGTTGCCCAGTCATGAAATTACTTCATGTGTAAACTGTTTGCTTACACTTGGGCAAAGGATTAAACCAAGAATATAATTTCTTGGCACCTTTAATTTATAGTGTAACCAAATGGAAAAACTTTTAACAAGGTAATAGGAATAACATGCTAATTATAGTGTGTTGACAAGAGCTCAACAGGAACAAGGAAATAAATCTGCATGCCTCAAGAAAGCATTCAAGTTTAGAAGAAACTGGATTCAATGATTTATCAGTTAGAACTTGTTTTGTGAATCTGTTGCATACATCTCATTTGAAATGGACATTTCAAATGAAGTGAGTTTCATTTTGGACATTCAAAGAGTAGAAGAACCACATGAAATTTTTCTTAATAAGGCTGCCCATGGTACAGAATATACTATAAGTTTGCAAATAACCATTCATGGGTGGGAGCAACATAAAAAAAAATTAATATAGACAATTAGAAAACTATTCTTCATATATTTTGTAATCATATTCTTGTATGAAATTCTTCACTATCAAAATAACTGAGTGCGTGCGTGCGTTTTTTTTTTTTTTGGCATAAATTTTATAGATAAGGTTGCTTAATTTTCTAAAATGATCCAATTATACCACAAAAAAGAAAAAAAAAACATTTTGAATTGTTTTCTCAATAAAAATTTAATTATAATAATGGGAAAAAAAGAAAAAATCTTTCCTTAGCAATGTTAAACTAGTCCTTGGTTCAAGAACTAGTTTAACACTTTCATTGCCAAGCTGAAAATTGGAATTTCGTGTGGTGGCCAATTTTTTTTATTTAGGTAGCGACGTCCATGCGATAACGCGTGATCGGCCGTTTGGTGAGAACTCACATCGCATGATATCGTTCATTGCCAAGCTGAAAATTGGAATTTCATGTGGTGGCCAATTTTTTTTAATTTTTTTATTTAGTTAGCGACGTCAACGCAATAACACGTGATCGGCCATTTGGCGAGAACTCGCGTCGCGTGATTGGCAGTGAACGTGTTAACAATGAAAACTACTAGCTATTAGAATTAACCCATTAATTAGTTAATTTCCAAAAGTTCCAATTTGGGATTCTTCTAATATTTCTTGTAAACTATTCAGTATAATCCTATAATCTATACAGATTACAGGATTATACTAGTGAGCTGAATTTTTGATACCTGATATTTGTCATTTATGCAAGAATCATCATGATATCTCTGACAAAGTTATGTTATTCAAAAGTACATCTAATCACTGGTGGCAAAAATCAGAATACATCCAAAGTTGTAACACATTTTTATACATATATCCTGCAAACAATAGTCTCCAAAAACTAATAGCACATTAGTGCCAATATGGAAAAGTGGCTAAAAAGAAAGAGCCTGTTGATTTTAACTGGAGATTGTAATCCTGAGAGAGAACAGTATGTGGATGACTGTTCCAGAAATTCAATGTGAGAATAGTATAGCAAGATAGTATAGATTTGGGATTTATACAGATTTAGTAATATTTTGTAAAAGAGAAACCTAGATTTTTTGAGGCAGAGAAGGCCTGTGGATGTAATGCTATGCCAGGAAAAGCTGGAGGTGTAAGTCAGACCAAGGGGAGAGAGAGAGAGAGAGAGAGCTCTGATAGTGCATAGAGATCTGGATATTATCAAAGGTGAGAAGAGGTGAAGTGATCATTCTTGCATTGTGTTTGGGTAGCATCTGAGTTAGGTCGGACACCTCACTGAAATTGGGCAAGGATCAATGTTTAAGGTACTGGTTATGGAGAATCTTGTAGCATAAGATATTTAAGCACTACAAGGAATAGCAAATGAAAAAAAAAAAAAAAAGTTGACGAGTGTTCTGTCGTGGATAGGATTTGAGGTTAGTGAGAGAAAGTTATTAATATACTGGAGGAAGAGTGCAGGCAAAAGCACAGCACCCTTGAATACTCTGACACTATAATAAATTTAGTTTAATCCTTTATCCAAGTGTGAGCAAACAAAGTTTGCACCTGAAAATATCTTCAGGACTGAGGCAAGGTGGTGCATCTGTGGGCAACTCATAGCAAAGGTGGACCAAGCTCTCATCACTCCTTATCTCAGTATCTCCCACCATGCAAAGCACATCTCCTTGCAGACATGTATAATGCTATGCATTAAGGGAAGGGCCACTACCCAGACTGGTTTTGACCTTTATTGAGGTCTCATCAATGAGAGCCAGACCCAGACTGGTTTCGACCTTTATTGAGGTCTTGTCAGTGGGAGGCAGAACCAGAAGTGGTGACACTAAGGCAGAAGCAACGGAGAGGTCATATTTACCTATATGAGTTGCCAACCAGTGTACCACCTTATTATTAAATTACTCTGGATTTAGAGAAAGATGTTGGAAGTTTATTTTGCACTTAGTTAGACTATAATAAATTTAGTTTAATCCTTTATCCAAGCGTGAGCAAATAAGGTTTGCACCTGAAAATATCTTCAGGACTGAGGCAAGGTGGTGCATCTGTGGGCAACTAGTAGCAAAGGCGGATCTCTCCATTGCTTCTGCCTTAGTGTCACCACTTCTGGGTCTACCTCCCACTGACGAGACCTCGATAAAGATCGAAACCGGTCTGGGTAGTGGCCCTTCCCTTAATGCATAGCATTATACATGTCTGCAAGGAGATGTGCTTTGCATGGTGGGAGATACTGAGACAGATGCACCACCTTGCCTCAGTCCTGAAGATATTTTCAGGTGCAAACTTTGTTTGCTCACACTTGGATAAAGGATTAAACTAAATTTATTATAGTCTATAATAAATTTATAGATATGAATTAAAGAAGTCTGAAGAGTAAACCAGACAGGAAAATGTTTCTGTAAAAAAAACATATTCCTTCTTTCCAGAAGCAAGTTTATCTTGAACATGTTGTGAATGATCAGAAGAAACTTATGACCAAACTGCAAAGTGTGGAAGATAGACCATTATTATGCTAGACCCAATTAAAAACCCTGAAAATGTCAAGAAGTGGTGACACCAAGGCATAAAAAAAAAAAACGTTCTTAACTCGTTTTCCTTCCAAATATGCTGTTGGATGGCCACAAAATTTAAAGATAATATAAGACGATATTAATTTTGAAACAGAAGCTTTAGGCACAAACAGGTGAATATGATCAGAAGACTTGTTGGTATCCAAGCTATTTGAATTTCTTTTAACGTGTTTCTGATTCTCAAAGGAGCCATGCAGTGAGCTGTTCTCAGTCAAGTTTTGGAGGTTCTGTGACTTGGTAATCTGTGCAGGATTAAAATGATATTCAGAAGTTAACCTTGATGTTAAGACAGTAACAATGTCTGGATGTTGAAGAGATTTTTGGAACATAAACAGGCAGAATTTGTCCCTAATGGACCAGCAAGAGACCAGAAGGCTCAACTATCATTTTGACCAGAAGGCAGATTTTCTGAATTGTCTTTTTGTAGCTGAGTGTGAACCCAAAGTAGTTTGAAACCAGTGGCGGCCCATACATAAGCACTGCAACACCCCCCAAGGAAAAAATGAAAAAATTAAATTTTGTTTGTGTTTATAAATAATAACAATGCTTACAACATTATATAAATGCAATACAACATGTTAAAGGTTGCTTATATTTCAACATTGATTGAATAGATAATAATTGGAATTGTTCGATTAACGCTTTAGATTACTAAACAAATGCACTGCAATCTAATGCCGATATTTGTTTGCGCTTGTCATTGTTGTTTGTGCAATTCATGGTGAGGATGAAGTATTTTTAATAAAGCAATTTTTAATATGTAAATTTATTTATTAATAAATTCGTTACTGATTAGGAAAAATTTTTTTTTTTTTTTTTTTGTATATGCAGCACCCCCACTTAAAATGCCCTCACTGCCACTGTTTGAAACAAAGGTTTAAAGCCACTTGTGATATATATTTTTTTTCTTTCTTTCCTTGCATTTGTCTTGGCATGCTTGGAAAACCAAGGCTTGGTTTGGCAACCACTGTTGTGCCAAAGGAAAACGGCTGGCTGGACAAAGAATATTCTGTGAAAACAAAACTTGGATGAGGAGAGCTAGCTGTTATTTCAACTGTAGTGTTGAAATAAACTTTGCATCCAAGGTCAGTATCTACATACACTTGGCCAGTAAGGTGGTTAAAAGCTACTAAGTCTGTCATGTCATTCCTTAAACTCATTTAAATGCATTCTCGCTATCCTCTCAGGCAATTCATTCTTTGTATGTTCAAAATTTATTTACTTTCATTTAATTTTTATTTCTTTAGTTTTCATTCAAAAATTTATTTCAAACAAGTAATGTTACTTGTCTGAAGATCTTCCTTTAGACACATTAAGTCTTTTCAAGTTTGTCATACAACCTGATTATGTACTACAAAATCTATAAACAGTTTGAAGGATCTACCACTGGCAGCCAGTTGTCTCCCCTTTACTGTTTTCATTTTGACACTTCAAAGAACTTTTATTTTGGTCTATTCATCCCTTTATGGGATTCTTCAATGTCAGTAACAAGTAATTTGGTAGTATTTAGAGAGGAAAATGTTTCTGCAAGAAATCATCTTGCAAAAACCTCCAAAATTAAGAACAGCATTTTTCTAAATGACTGCACTTTTAACATCATAAAAACTGTTCTAAGTATATGCCTGTGTGCATGGATACCTCTATTCAGTGCATGGGAATCTTTGAAAATTGGGAGTGAATTGGATGTGCAACCTTATTAAGCAAGAGATCCACAAGAAGACGATATGGAAAGAACATCGTGAAAACAAGAGTCAGAGGAGTTATGAAATATATGATGCTCAGGCCAGAAAAGAAACGAGCATTGTGTGAAAAGCTAAATTGGAGTATGAAAAGAAATTGACCATGCAAACCAAAGGCAATCCAAAAGAATTTTATCATTATTCCGCAAGCAAAAAAAAGAATGAATGTGGAAGAATAACTTTACTGAAAGCAGATGGTTCTCTAATGTCAGAAGCTAAAGAGATTGTTCAATAATGAGTACTCACTTTACTAAGATATATCAACCAGGTGTATGTAACATTGTACACACTGCTACATTGGATGAAGAGTTAGAGGTTCATGAAAATGAGGTTGAAGAGCTGTTGCATTACCTGGATAAGAATTTGTCTATAAGGACAGATGGAATATCAGCAAAGTTTGTTAAAGAAATGTTCAGCTGAATTGTCTATGCCTTTCACATGTTTGTATAACTTGAGTCTTAATTCAGGAATGATACCACAGGAATGGAAGGAATGTATGATAGTTCCATTGTACAAGAGTGGTGAAAAAACTGATGTGTATAACTATTGACCTATCAGTATCTCTGGTTTGATAGCAAAGATTTTAGAGAAGTTGGTAAGAACTTACATAGAAAAATGGGTAGACAAACAGGCTATACTCTGCAAGGAGCAGCATGGGTTTACTAAAGGAAGGTTATTCTAGCAATTTGCTCATATTTTATAACAAACAATGTCAGCTGGATACACTGATAATGTTGGATTTTTTAAGGCATTTGATAGGATGCTACATGAAAGGCCGTTGCATAAACTGGAGAATATGGGATTGGAATATAAACTTTTGACTTGGATCAAAGGATGATTGACAGACTGATATCAAAAAGTTGTATACAGTGGATGTGAATCTGCCAGATTTAAGGTGATTAGTGGTGTACCTCAGGGTTCAGTCCTTGGGCCATTGTTGTTCAGTTATACATTAATGACAGCATGCAGAATCTAACATCAGATGGGCAATTGTTTGCCAATGAATCAAAGAGAGGCAAGGCAATCAGGGATGCTACTGATATTCAGCACTTACAAAATGATTTGAACAGGCTAGAAATTTGGGCTAACAAAAATGGCTGTCAGTTTAATAATGTTAGTAAGTGTAAAGTTATGCACTTTGGCATGATGAGATTTCCAGTAGCATATTATATAAGTGGGGTTATGCTACAAGAAACTGGGGAGGCAAGGGATCTTGGTGTATTGGTCGATAGGAATTTGAAGTTCAAATGTCACATAGCAAAAGTTACAAATACAACTCAGGATAATTGCGATGTTGAAGCGAGCCTTGACATCTAAGAATAAGGAAGTCACTTTGTCTCTTTATAAGGCTTTGATAAGACCACACCAGGATTATTGTATGCAAATTTGATCTCCCAGATTCCAAGGGGATAAAGAAGCTGGAAAGGGTGTAAAGAAGAGTTACAAAGATTATATCTGGATTATGGGATTTAGATTATGAGGACAGATTGCAAATATGTGGATTACAGACTCTGGTTAATAGGAAAAAGAGGGATGATATGAGAGAAGTCTATAAAATTTTGAGTGGGTGTTATAGGATATCGTCTGATGAAATTTTTCGTTATATAGAAGGTGGGGAGAAAACATGGGCATCCATGGAAGTTAAGTTTGTTCACAGTCAAGAAAGGGGTAAGAGCCAGGTTTCTCTCTCTCACAGAGCAGTGAGTGAGTGAAGTAGTTTGCCTTTAGGGGTAATGTGTGCATCTAGTGTGAATGAATTTAAGGGAAGGTATGACAACTGTCTGGGTGATTTATAGCCTCCCTCAATGAGTCCTTGACTCTCTGGAGGTCTCAGATTATATTATTATCTACTTATTAAACATTATTCCATTCTCACTGTGGTTACATGTAACTCAGTCCAGTATGCAACCCAATTAACTTTGGTAACATTCATTTTATCCATTTTATAAGTCAAATTTTTTTTTGTGTGCATCTTAAACAAATGTTAGTTTATTAGTCTTCACTAAAAATATAAAGCAGTTAAAATCTTCTTCTCATATGTATTTATTTATATTAATGTGAAATTTCTGAAGTCCAAATCACCCAAATAAGAGGAATCCACTTGTGAATAGGAACACACGTAATATTAGAAAATTAACTGACATGGCTAATAATATGAAAAATGATTTAATAATATAGAATTTTCACCTATAAGGTCCCACTCACACAAGAGCAGATTACTACGCAAGGAGAGTTTGTAGACTTTATTGCATCATCCCAGTCTTAACATGCATGATGGACTGCATAAATATTTTTAATATCACATTCACCAGAACTTTAGCAATAATTGTTGTTTCCCAACTGAATCATCTGATATTGTATTTTCAGATTTTCTATAATGTGTATGCAATGCTTTTGTTCCAACCATCATATACTGAGAATACCTTTGAAATGTGGTCAAACGTTTGTGGTACTCGATTATTTTTTTCATGCAAGTTATTCATGTGAATTTCCTAATAAATCAGAAAAATGTACCTTGCATTAAATAGTGATTGATATTCACTTGTATAAGTTCATATTTTAATTACTGTATAAATAGTTTGCCTTGGTCACTTGGTAAAAGCTACTGCTTGTTTACCAGGAAAGCTGCAGGTTCAAAATTCCACATAAGGCATTGGTGTTTGTAAAGTCCGCTCCAAATGAGCTTGTATAGTTGGCCTGTCTTAATTTCCAAAGCTAATAAATTGTGATGTAAAATTATATAAAATAATCTCATAGCTTCTAATTAGAGTAACACAAGGTTGGCCAAGTCTTATGTTCGGGTTGAGCATCGAAGTATCCAGAATACCAGTTGTCATTTGGATCAGAGATGAGGTATTGGTTAGAAGTTAGTACTCCCTAGCAGAGGGGAGAGGGGAGGGAGTCATTGCAAGCTATAATTATTCCCTGAAGTATTTAACGTGTATAGTTCCATGTGTGTGTTCACAGGGCTGAAGATTTGTCCACTTCCGCATAAACCGGCTAACTCACTTTAAGTAGAAAACACCTGATAAAGGTTCATCATGTCAAACAGGAACTGAACCCAGGTCTTGCCAACCAAAAGGCTTCTTCTATACCAACTGAGCTATGGAGGCTCCTGGCAAGTCTTATGATAATAGCTCATCTGTTAATGCATTCTGCAATAAATAAAATCATTTTATGTTAGACATCTGTTTTTTGAGATGTGCTTTATATATCAAATTCTGTCTGCGCAAAATGATAAACTGAGCTGCTCAATCTGAATTGATATCTAATCTTCATAAGTTGACATTTTAATAAGCAATTCATTCAAATCAAGTAGTTCAGGAGAGGAAGTGAAAAGATGGAGATGAGGGGGCATGCTGCTAATGATATTGGATGACTTGAATCCAGTTAGAGTTGAGACCTATGATTGTATTACTACTAACAGTATTTCATGTGGCAGTGAGTTTTAAGCCATCTGGAAGGAGGTGGAATCTAACAAGATCAATTACATAGTGGATATTGTTACAGACCTGGTGGATTGATTGCTGGTGATGAAGAGATGCATCACCAAATAGAAAACATGAGTGCAAAAAGAGTAATTATAATGGAAGACTTTAATTATCCAAATATTGATTGGGTAGCAGTAAAATCTCATGAGAAGAATGAAAACGAATTTATTGAGATGTTGCAAGATAACTTCCTCAAGCAGCATTTGACAGAAGGAACTTGAGGTCAAAGAGTGTTAGATTTGATTATAGTGTCAGAGGGAGTTTTGGTTAAAGACAACTATTCTGCCTCTGGTCAGTGATCATGTGGTATTCACTTGGGAAGTGACTAAGTTTATGAATATTCCATTCAGAAAAGGTTACATGCAGGAACAAAAAGCAGGAAATTATGACTAACAGTTCAGTGGAATGGGATTGGTTGATGGATGGGAAGAATATCGACAGTGCATGGGAAGCATTTAAACAATACTTAAATGATGCGATATCAGAGTGTGTCCTGAGAGTTAAAAGAATAAATAGGGTAGGAGTCAAATGGATGTGTAATCCTATTAAGCAAGAGATTCATAAGAAAAGGATGATGTGGAAGGAATACTGTGTGCATAAGGATGATGTGCATTATGAAAATTCTAAGCAGCAGCCTAAAATAGTCAACTGTTGTACGGAAAGCAAAGTCTGAGTATGAAAAGAAACTGGGTCTGCATGCTAAAGACAACCCATAAGAATTCTTTGGTGTGATTTAAGTAAAAGAAAGAACGACGATAAAAGAATAACTCTTCTAAATGCAGATGGCTTGAGGGTTACAGATGCAGAAGATGTTGTTCAACTAATGAGTGCTCATTTTGTTAAAAGCTATGAACCTGGTGTGTGCAACATTGAGCTCACTGCTACCTCTTTACTGGATGAAACTCAGGTGTATGAGGATGATGTGTTAGAGCTGTTGCACAAACTAAAGAATTCAGCACTAGGAACTGATGGGATATCACAGAACATGTGCTAAAAGAGTGTTTAGCTGAACTGGCTATTCCTTTCACCAGGCTGTTTAATGAGTCTCAGAACAGGGAAGATTCTGGATGAATGGAAAGAATGTATGGTAATTCCATTGCACAAGGTTGGTGCATAGACCGATGTATCCAACTATCAACCAATTAGTATCTCAGAAGTAGTGGTTAAGATTTTGAAAAAATTGGTTAGGGCTCGCATTCAGAAATGTGTTGACAGCGAATCTCTACTTTGCAATGAGCAACATGGGTTTATTAAGGGAAAGTTATGCTTTAGCAACTTGCTCATATTCTATAACAACGTTACCATTGAACTACACAAGAGGAATGGATACACCATGATACTTTTGAATTTTGCTAAGGCTTTGACAGAATACAGCATGGTAGTCTGTTGCATAAACTGGAAATATGGGTTTGGATTATAGAATATTAGCATGGATAAGAGGATGGCTGACTGAGAGATATCAAAAAGTGGTATATGTGGAATGTGAGTCTGCAAGATGTAAGGTAACCAGTGGTGTACCACAGGGATCAGTGCTTGGTCCACTGTTATTCAATCTGTACATTAATGATAATGGGAAGGATCTGATAAGCACATACAGCTATTTGTTGATGATGCAAAGAAAGGTAGGGTAAACAGAAATGTGGCTGACATGCAATACATGCAGAATGATTTGAATAACCTGGAATGAATTGTGGGCATGGGAAAATGGATGTCAGTAAATGTAAAGTAATTCACTTCGGCATGATTAGGTATCTAATGTCGTAATATCTAATACACAAAGATTATTGAAGAAAAAATGAAAGAGTTTGAGAACAGGAATCAAACCTTGGAGATTCAGTGGCAAGCCTTGAAGAAAGCCCTGATTAATTCAGCTAGAGAGGCATGTGGTGAAGTTGTCTGCAAGGGTAGAAAAATTAGAACTCCATGGTGGATGCAGGAAGTTAAAGAGGCAGTGAAGGAAAAGAAGAAAGCATATCAAAAGTTCCTGGCAAATAAGTCAGCTTGTGCTCTTAGAGAATACAGAGACAAATGTAAGAAAGCTAACGGAAGAAAAAGATATCCTTGAAGTATGGAGTAATTACTTTGAAAACCTGCTAAATGAAACAAGTAGTGATGACAGCACAGTGGTAAAACACACTGACCAGGCATGCAGTCAGGAATACATATCCATACTCGAAGTAGAAAAAGCCATCAAAGGCTTGAAATGTGGAAAGGCAGCAGGAGTAGATGACATTCGACCAGAAATGCAGAAGTATGGTGGTATAAGAGTTACAGTGGCTGCACTGCATAGTTCAGAAAGCCTGGACAGAGGGACGAATTCCTGATGATTGGAGAAGAGCTCTCATAGTACCCATATATAAAAAGGGAAATAAAACTGAATGTGAGTATTACAGAGGTATTTCCCTACTGAGTGTTCCTGTCAAGATCTATGCAAGTATACTTGAGAAATGGTTGAGAAGAATTGTGGAAGAAAAGCTTGGTGAAGAACAAGCTGTATTCAGGCCAAATAGACGCTGTCAGGATCAGATCTTCACTTTACGACAAATAGTCGAGAAAGCATGGTAATATAACAAAGATCTGTATTTAAGTTTTGTCGATTTGGAAAAGGCATATGACAAAGTGCCAAGAGAGAAGCTATTCAATACACTACAGTTATATGGTGTCAATGGGGCATTATATCAAGCAATACTTAGTCTTTGAGTTGTAATTTCCTTCATAATGGATCACATTATGAAGGAAAGTGGTATTAAACATGATATCAAAATTGGAAATGTTAATGTCAGCTCTTTGCTTTATGCGGATGATGTTATACTTCTAAATAAATCTGCTACAAGTCTGCAAGATTCTCTGTCTAAATTGAATAACTTTTGTAATAGATATGGTATGAAGGTTAGCATTAAAAAGACAAAGACAATGAAAATAGGCAGAATCATTGAAAATGTCATCTGTGTTGTGAATGGAGAACATGTGGAACAAGTAAAACATTTCAGCTACTTAGGTACGATTTTTAGTGAAGATGGTAAATTAAATATAGAAATAGAAAACAGAATCAGCAAAGCTGGTATGGTGGGAAGTCAATTGAATAAATTCATATGGAATAAGAGAGAAATTAGTCAGAACACTAAATTAACTGTATACAAGACAGTGTTCAAACCAGTTTTAACTTATGGATCTGAGAGTTGAGTCAGAAGTAAAACACTTGACCAAAGACTAGAGATCACAGGTATGAGAGTCCTGAGAAAGATTATAGGCGTGAACAGATGGCATCAATGGCAATATCATATTAAAAAGAGGATATTAGGAAAGAACTTGACATTGTCAGCATCCAGGAATGCGTTAGCAGAGTTAATCTCAGGTGGTATGGTCACTTAAACAGAATGGGTGAAGAAAGATTAGCAAAACAAGTGTTCTCTGTCAGGTTGGCAGCAAAACGACCCAGAGGAAGACCAAGATATAGGTGGATTGATACGGTACAAAGTGCCTTAGACAATAGAAATATAAGATCTGATAATGTTGGCGTCTTGACAAGTAACAGACTGATTTGGAGGAAAATTGTAGATAGGAAGTTAGTAATAATGTAATTTTTTTCATGTAGTACTATCATATCCTGTACACCCCTTGAGGGTACATGGCAGGAATTTGATGATGAACTAAGATCACAACCTGATAGAAGGTAAATTTTTTTGGTTGGTGTAAAACCACTACACCTACACTTTGGAGATCTGAAGTAGCTTGAAAAAGTCATTTCTAGAGCCTACTCACAGTGCTAATGTGTTAAGTAACTTTTTGTGAGTGGAATTAACATACACAGTAGTGAACAAATTAATCCGAACACTCACATTTAAAAAAAAAAATTAATTTTCCAACTTTACTTAATAATTTGTTTGTTCTTAATAAGTTCATTAATTTGCTCATTCACGAACTATACCAAAGTATAACATGTTTTTCTTTCTGCATCTTGACACCATATTTTTATAATGGATTGTATTGAGTTATCTTTTCCATCATATTTTAATTTTTCAAATCTCTTTTTCACTATGGCCCATTTTCTATTTGGTTAATGTCAGGAGAGTTACCTGGCCACTGAAGTAATTGGATATTGTGATTTTTGAGGAACTCTCACTTTTTTTTTGAAGTGTGGCATGGAGTGAGATCCTGTTCGAAGATAAGTTATTTGTTTTCTGGATCTGTGGGAACACTCTTTTCTCCAATATTTTTATATATTGGTCACTTTTCATCATACCATCAACAGGTACAAGTTATCCTGGACTGTCATATGTAAAACAACTCTGGACCATCTTTTTAGCTGGGTGTTAAGGTACTTGTTGAAGGTTGGCAGGAGAAGTCTTCTCAGCTTCCAATTTGTGAAAATAGGTACTCTCTCTCCTTGGAACAAAGAAATGTCCAAGGAGAAGTGAAAAAAAGTCATCTTTAATGATTTTTTTTCACTTCTCAACAGTCCAATCTGTGTACACTTTTGCCCACTAGAGCCAATTTTTCTGCATAGCCTTCATCAACAGACTGTCATATCAGAAATGTTAATCCTAAGTCTCTATTTAGGTCTGCATCAGACAATCTTGGATTCATTTTGCTTTTCCAAACTAGTGAACAATCTTAAGTGTAGTTTTACTTTTTTTGCCCACATTATCTTTTTCTATCAGGAGAAAAGGTACCTGTCTCCCTAAATCCCTTTAAAAGCACATTAATACCCAAACCAGCACCATACTCATTGGCAATTTGTCTCCGAGTCATGGATGTGTGCTGAGATAGAGTAGATATTTTGGAACAGTTTCTTGGAGATGTATTCATTTTATAGTTACACAAAATGAATAAAATACTATGCATGTCAAATTGTTTACACTATTAAAAGCACAATACTATTAATAAATATTGTAGAGACAGTTAAAACACAGCACTGAATCAAAATAGTGAACTGAAAACAGAACCTAAACTTGATGAAAAGTTGTCTCATTTGGATTAATTTGTTCGCTACTGTATAGTAAAAATACATACAACTCGTGGTAAAGGTGGACCAAGCTCTCATCACTTGTCTTAGTATCTCCTTGCAGACTGTATAATGCTATGCATTAAGGGAAGAGCCACTACCCAGACCAGTTTCTCCCTTTATTGAGGTCTCGTCAGTGGGAGCCAGATCTAGAGGTGGTGATACTAAGGTGGAAGTAATGGAGAAGTCATATTTATCTATACAAGTTGCCAAAAGGTGTCTCACCTTATTAAGTTCCTCTGAATTTAGAGAAAGATGTTGGAAGTTTTTCCCACTTGGTTAGACTATAATAAATTTAGAGTTGCCTCAATCCTGAAGATACTTCAGGTGCAAACTTTGTTTGCTTACACTTGGATAAAGGATTAAACTAAATTTATTATTGCAGAAGACATTGTTGAGGTATTCAGTGATCAATTTATAAAGGCATTTCTTGATCAGGGTGGAATCATGAGGAACTTAAGTGTAGAGGACTTAGCAGAGGATGGCTTAATTGTGAGTGAGCAGTAGGTATTTGAGGAAATAAAGTTGATATCAATAAGGCGATAGTATTTGATGACATATCACCACACATCTTAAGGGAATGTTCCAAGGAACTGGCAGTAGCCAGTTCCTTGGATTCCAATGTTCCAAGTTAGTGGATAGAGGATAAATTGGTCCACTGCATAAAGTTGGTGATAAGGCTATAGCTTCAAATAATAGGAAAATCTCTATCTGTTTCAGTAAGAAAATACCGTGAGTAGACATATTAATTAAAATTAAAAGCTTTGAGTAGTTTCGATATATCTTCCTCTTCAAATACAGAAGAAATAGCATGTATTCCTATCCCTTATGTGCAAGGCATTAGTGAAGGCATAGCAAAAGTTTTAAAACCACTAAATATTTTTTTTGCCTTTCAACCCATCAAAAAAATCTCCACCTTTCTCACTTCTCCAAAGGACAAACTTCCACATCTCAGTTATCCAGGTGTCTACCAGATTTCTTGCTCTTGTGGGGGATATCTTATTTTGGACAAACAGGAAGATTTGCTTTTATTCAGCTAGAAAAACACAGGTCTTATATTCAATACCTTGAACCTGAACAGTCTGGACACTAGACAGAGTTCATTGGAACGAGACAAGAGTCCTTCACAAAAGTCGATTCCTCATGGAACGGCTTTATAAAAAACATGTGAAACTTTACTTCCCTCTCCAAACTTAAACAGATCTGATGGTCTACGTCTATCCCCTTTGTGGGAGATAATACTTTTTAAATCAGCTAATCTTTCCTAACTTTTTAATTGTGTGTATTTATATTTTTTTTTGTTTTTATTTATTTTTTTAAAGTAAGTTATTTTAAATAAGTTAGGAAATTTAATGACTTTTTTAGTTATCTTACATTAGCTACTTAGGTGGTGCCTTTTGGAATTGTCAGTTATTGTTTAATTAGCTTTTTACATGTACTGAAAACGCCTGTGATACTCAGGCGAAAATTCTACTAATAAATAATTTTTTACGTGAGTTAATTCCGTTATAATTTTAATTAATCTCTATATCTGGAGTTGAAAAGGTACCGGAGTGATTGGTGAGAAGTAGGATAGAGAAACAGGTTGATGATCTCGGTATTTTCCGTGGTTATCTGCATGGGTTTGTTAAAGGGAGATCATGTTTCACTAACTTTTGTGCCCAGATTTGGGTGCCAGGGTTTTTTCTTGATGGAGAGGTGGAGGAGAGGATCCAGAGACGAGTGACCAAGATGATAGCAGATCTATAGAATTGAACCTTATGAGAACAGGTTGAAAATTTGTGGGTTGCAGAAATTGGTTGATAGGGAGAAGAATGGTGATATGATTGAGACATTCAAATTCCTGAAGAGTTTCTATAAGATTAATTCAGAAGATATTTTTGAGAACAGGACTGGTGGTGGGAGGACTAGGGGCCATCCATGGAAACTGGGCAAGAGTGTGGTCAGCAAGGGTGTTAGAGCTAGGTTTTTTTACTTGGAGTGATGAATGAGTGGAATAAGCTGCCAGAGTCTGTTGTGGGTGCCATGACTGTGAATGAGTTCAAGGCGAAGTATGATAGATACTGTGGGAACGTTGAATAGTTTTTCTTGACATGATGTTGTCTCCCTCGATGATTCTAAGGACTCCTTGGAGTTGCCTGTAATAATAATAATAACTTACTTCTTCATCAAATTCCTGCCATGTACCCTTAAGGGGTGTACAGGATATGATAGTACTACATGAAAAAAATTACATCATTACTAACTTCCTATCTACAATTTTCCTCCAAATCAGTCTGTTACTTGTCAAGACTCCAACATTATCAGATCTTATATTTCTATCGTCTAAGGCACTTTGTACCATATCAATCCACCTATATCTTGGTCTTCCTCTGGGTCGTTTTGCTGCCAACCTGGCAGAGAACACTTGTTTTGCTAATCTTTCTTCGCCCAGTCTGTTTAAGTGACCATACCACCTGAGATTAGCTCTGCTAATGCATTCCTGGATGCTGACAATGTCAAGTTCTTTCCTAATATCCTTGTTTTTAATATGATATTGCCATCGATGCCATCTGTTCATGCCTATAATCTTTCTCAGGCCTCTCATATCTGCGGTCTCTAGTCTTTGGTCAAGTGTTTAACTTCTGACCCAGCTCTCAGATCCACAAGTTAAAACTGGTTTGAACACTGTCTTGTATACTGCTAATTTAGTATTCCGACTAATTTCTCTCTTATTCCATATGAATTTATTCAATTGACTTCCCACCATACCAGCTTTGCTGATTCTGTTGTCTATTTCTATATTTAATTTACCATCTTCACTAAAAATCATGCCTAAGTAGCTGAAATGTTTTACTTGTTCCACAGGTTCTCCATTCACAAGACAGTTGACATTTTCAATGATTCTGCCTATTTTCATTGTCTTTGTATTGCTGACCTTCATACCATATCTATTACAACAGTTATTCAATTTAGTCAGAGAATCTTGCAGACTTGTAGTGGATTTATTTAGAAGTATAACATCATCCGCATAAAGCAAAGAGCTGACGTTAACATCTCCAATTTTGATATCATGTTTAATACCACTTCATAATGTGATCCATATAGATAATGAATAACAGAGGGGATAATGTACATCCTTGTCTCACACCAGATTTAACATTAAACCATCTTGCTGTAATTCCTTCAATTCTAACTGCTGACTTACATACTCAAATAAAGACTAAGTATTGCTTGATATTATGCCCCATTGACACCATATAACTGTAGTGTATTGAATAGCTTCTCTCTTGGCACCTTGTCATATGCCTTTTCCAAATCAACATAACTTAAATACAGATCTTTGTTATATTCCCATGCTTTCTCGACTATTTGTCGAGAAGTGAAGATCTGATCCTGACAGCCTCTATTTGGCCTGAATCCAGCTTGTTTTTCACCCAGCTTTTCTTCCACAAATCTTCTCAATCGTTTCTCAAGTATACTTGCATAGATCTTGCCAGGAACACTCAGTAGGGAAATACTTCTGTAATTCTCACATTCAGTTTTATTTCCCTTATATATGGGTACTTTGGGAGCTCTACTCCAATCATCGGGAATTCGTCCCTCTGTCCAGGCTTTCTGAACTATGCAGTGCAGCCACTGTAAGACTTTTATACCACTATACTTCAGCATTTCTATTCGAATATCATCTACTCCTGCTGCCTTTCCATATTTTAAGCCTTTGATGGCTTTTTCTACTTCAAGTATGGATATGTATTCCTGACTGCATGCCTGGTCAGTGTTTTTTACCACTGTGCTGTCATCACTGCTTGTTTCATTTAGCAGTTTTTCAAAGTAATTACTCCATACTTCAAGGATATCTTTTTCTCCTGTTTCACCTTTATCATTTCTATCTCCTTTTACAGCACTCTTTCCTCCATTTCTAAGCTTCTTCAACAACCTCCAGAATATTTTGCCACCTTCTTGATATTTATTTTCTATATTCTTGCCAAAGTCCTTCCATGACTTTTGTTTAGGTAGTTTTACACAGTGTTTAGCTTTCTGACATTTGCCTCTGTATTCTCTAAGAGCACAAGCTGACTTTTGCCAGGAACTTTTGATATGCTTTCTTCTTTTCCTTCACGGCCTCTTTAACTTCCTGTGTCCACCATGGAGTTCTAATTTTTCTATCCTTGCAGACAACTTCACCACATACCTCTCTAGCTGAATCAATGAGGGCTTTCTTCAAGGCTTGCCACTGAATCTCCAAGGTTTGATTCCTGTTCTCAAACTCTTTCATTTTTTTGTTAAATAATTTTTGTGTATTTTAGTCTACAGTTCACATCTGAGAGCTGCTCAACTTTTATTCGCTTTAAAACTTTCTTACATGTTATTCTTTTCAATATGAAATTCAATTTTATCCTGCTTAAGACTAAATAGTGATCGCTTCCAATTTCAAATCCTCTGTACACTCTGGTGTCCTGCACCAGGTAGAAAGCATCACTATCAACAATAACATAGTCAGTGAGACTTTTTCTTATTCCTTGTCTCTTCTCTCCATGTGAATTTGTGCACATTTTTATGTTGGAACATGGTGTTAGTAGTAACCAGTCCATGTCCTGAGCAGAAATCCAACAGATATTTGCCATTATTATTAGCTTTGCTCTTTTCTCCAAATTTTCCCAAAATATTTTTTCTATGTCTCATAATTATTTCCTACTCTGCTATTTAGATCCCCAACAAGGATCAACTTTTCCTTTTTTATAACAACTTATGTACTATAACAAGGTGACAAATACCATACCTTGGACAGGGGAGATGCATATACAGTGGTGTACTAGAATTTTGCAAAAGCTTTCAATAGAAATGGCAAGCTGGTAAATAAATTGAAACAGATGGGATTGGATAATAGACTGAGTTGGATCAGTGACTGGCTGTCAGGTAGGTATCAGAAAGTTGTATATGGGGCTGCAATATCCCAGAAGAGGAAGGTCACTAATGATGTACTGCAGGGGTCAGTTTTGGGACCATTGTTGTTCAATTTGTATGTTAATGATATTGGGATAGGTTTAAGTAGTGATATGCAGCTGTTTGAAGATGATACAAAATTGGGGGAGAGTAATGCAGAGTCAAGCGGATTATGGCCTTACAGGAAGACTTGAATAGATTGCATGAATTGGCAACGTAAGTAGAACTGTCAGTTCATTGTCGCAAAGTGTAAGGTTCTGAGATTTGGTAAGCAATGATGGGATGCAAAGTATACACTTGGTGGGGAGATGAGATGTAGGAGTGATAGCGGACAAGGACCTGAAATTCAAGAGTCACGTCGGATAATGCAATGATAAGCAGGCAGAAATAGAGAGGTTATGATGCCCTTACATAAGGCATCATAACCTCTTCATCAGGCCTCATATGGATTATTGTGCATAGATTTGGTTGCTGGGTTTTCAATGATGATGAGGATCTGTTGGAAAGGGTCCAGAGAAGATTCACAAAGGTGGTCAGTGGTCTTTGGAATATTGAGTATGAGGACAGATTGAGAGAATAAGTTACAAAGCCTCATATAGGAGGATGGGGGGGGGATATGATTGAGACATAGGGCTGTTATGAGGTTGACATGGAAGAGATTTTTCATAGAGAGAGGGGGCTAGAACAAGAGGCCATTGATGGAAACTGTATAAAGAGGGTGTGAGCAGAGAAGTGAAGAACCAGTTCTTTGCATGGTGAGTAGAATTCATTGCCTGAGTGTGTTGTGAATGTAGACACATTGAATCAGTTTAAAGCACAATTGGATGAGCATTGTGTGGAATAATGTGTACTGCCCATGATGAGTCCGACTTCATGGAGGTCAATGTTAATAATAATGATAATTTTATGTGTAGAAAAAGTCTTGTGCTGTCCCCATATGAACATGATGATGGCACGCTTTATTGGAAACCACTACTATAGTACATCAGTACTGAGGGTGGGCAAAGGAATTTTTTTTTTTGTTATTTTCGCACAATCCAGAAACCTTGTTCTATAGCTCAAACATTGAACTTTTTCAAATCACTTCAGGCCTCCAATAAGTGGGATGGTAGTCTCATCTCATTCCTTAGGTGGAAAAGGAATTTCATTAGAAATTCCTTTTCTGCATGTTGATTTTTTTTTTTTTTTTTTTTGAAAGTAAATAGTGAATTTTAGGACATCAAATTATAGGCCAATCTGTGTGTTAGGTGTTGTGGTTAGAGTGTTGGAAAGCTTGTGAGAATCAGGATCTAGAATTGGGCTGACAACAATGGTATTATCTTTGACAGATAGCACAGATTTGGTAAAGGGAGCTGATGTTTTAGTAATCATGCAGCATTTATTTGGTCAATCACCACTGGACCTTCAACATCTCTTCATCCTTTTGAAAACCAAGTGACCAAATCTGGGCACGTAGTTCATATGTGGCATAATCAGAGTGTTATACAATGGAACCAGAACCCTCCTTACTTCTACAAGTCGGTATCCTCCACATCATTCCCAGAATTCACTGTGTTGTCTTCACAGTTTTGGAAATATATCCTGTAAATTTCAGATCCTTATTCCCCATCATCCCAAGATCTATTTCCTCCACCTCCAACAATACAGGGTGTTCGGGATAAATTTAACATATTTATAATTAATTATATTTTTCCGTAAGTTACATGTATTAACACACACTTCTCTTCATTTAAAAGTTTGGACCCTTCTTCATTCATATACAAGATGTCAGAAAGGATGGATAGCTGGAACCCACCTGAATCATGGAAGAGAATAACTTGTATCATGATGATTCGTGCCCGCCATCAAAATAAGGATATTACGACTGCTGCCCAATGCTCCCTGAATACAGTAAAAACAATCAGGCATGAACTAGAGACTTGCAATGGTGACTACGAGGATGTAGCAAGAAGAAAGATCCCTAGCAGACGATCTGATTGCGTTCGTACAGCAGAATTCCTCGCAAATCTGCAGGAACAGGTGTTGAAGAACCCTGGCATTGGAATTCGGGCTTTGTTCGTGGAGTTGAACCACACTTAGACTATTGTTCTCAGATCTGGTCCCCAGGATTTGAAGGGGATAAATTAACTGTGGAAAGGGTACAAAGGCGAATAACAAAGATGGTGTCGGGACTGTACAATGTTAATTATGAGAATCGGCTGAGGGAGTGTGGACTGCAGAATTTGGTGGATAGAAGAAAGAGGGGTGATATGATTGAGACTTTTAAACTGTTGAGAGATGGTTACAGGGTTGACACCGGGGAGTTCTTTCGCTTGGTTGAACAGTGAAGGAGTCATGACAAGGGCCATTCCTGGAAGTTACAAAAGGAAACTGTGAGAAAGAGGGTGAGGAGCAGTTGCTTTGCATGGAGGGTCATTGAACTATGGAATGCATTGCCTGATGGAGTGGTGAGAGCAAGAATGGTCAATGCATTTAAGGAGTGGTATGAAAAACTGTTTCCTAGGAGGGATCTCCCTCGATGAGTCTTGATAGACTTGTGTTTCTTAGAAAGGCCCTCCCACGATGAGTCTTTTGACTCCATGGAGACCTGAATAATAATGTCCACTATCAAAGTTGCTAAGATCACCACATTTATCTATGTTTGTTGATTGTGATACACTGTTCAGAAGCCCTGATGTCTGCCTATTTACGGTCTTATTTGGTTTGGGTATGTTTTACTCTGTGCAGGGGGGGGGTATCAACTACCCATAACCCCTATCTCTAATGTTTTGTTTATTATTTGTGTACTTGCCTTGTATATTAATTATAGTTCTCAGTACTTTGTTCAACTCTGATATGTGGATTTTTGTTTATGTGGTTAATTAGCAGAAAGAAAAGGTAAGAGAACTAACTGTTATTTGCATTATTGGTTCTTTCCTCTCTACTATACCAGTGACTATGTAACTTGTGGCACTGTTTTGGTTCCATAATGCTAGACGGGTAGAAGAAAAACCATTATAAGTCTGATTCTAATCACTGTCTACAGGAACTTTTTTTTTTTTTTCCAGGTTCCCAAGTTTGTTAATCATTGGCATAGATAAGTATATTTTTCCTCTCAAAGCCGTTTTAACCCTAAAATCCCTAGACACATTGACCTGCAGAACTCACTATTTCAGACAATGAGTGTGTTTTGGATCTTGAAATGGCAACAGTAGTCTGCCATACTTAGTCAATAATATATATGTATAAAAATTAAGTTAAGCAATGCAGTATCTACTTATAAACAAAATTAGAGTCAAATGTGTTTATACAAATTAATTCTTTGTAGAAAGTTAAAAACATCATGCAGTCTGAGTCTGATACCCAGAGGCGAGTGACCAAAATGGTAGTAGGTCTATGGAATGAACCTTATGAGAGCAGGTTGAAGATCTGTGGGTGCCGGCCTGGTTGGCCAAGTGGTTAGCGTATCCACTCTCCAGCCAGAAGGCTGCAGGTTTGAATCCCGATGTGGGCATGGATGTTTGTTATTGTCTGTGAAAATAGTGGTGGATGGCGCTGGTGTAGATGATGAAGGTAGTTGCGGTTAGTGGAGTGGTGTAGAGCAGGTGCCCTCCCTCAATGAGTCTTTGGACTCCCTGGAGGTGTTATGTAGTAGTAATAATAATAATAATACTCTTGCTCATAAATCTTAAAATTATTATTTTGGGCGACTCCAGGGAGTCCTTAGACTCATCGAGGGAGGCCCTAAACATCATGTCCACACAACTATACGACATTCTCACAGTATCTATCATACCTTGCCTTGAACTCACTCACTGTCATAGCATCCACAACAGACTCTGGCAGCTTATTCCACTCATTTACCACTCTAAAAGTAAAGAACCCAGCTCTAACACCCCTGCTAACCACACTCTTGCCCAGCTTCCATAGGTTTCCCCTAGTTCTCCCACCACCACCAGTCTTGATCTCAAAAATATCCTCTGAATTAATCCTATAGAATCCCTTTAGTAATTTGGATGTCTCAATCATATCTCCCCTTTTCCACCTATCAACTAGTTTCTGCAACCCACAAATCTTCAACCTGTTCTCATATGGTTCATTCCATAGACCTGCTATCATCTTAGTCACTCGTCTCTGGATCCTTTCCACCTCCTCCCCATCAAGAAGGAACTGAGGTGACCAAATCTGGACACAGTAGTCGAGATGAGGTCTTATCAAGACTCGGTACAGAGGTCCAATAACTTGCTTGTCTCTGCTCGTCAAGGTATTTTTCAACAACCAAGTGAGTTGATGAGCTGATTTAGCTACTTTTGCAATGTATCCCCTAAACTTCATCTCCCTATCCACCAACACTCCCAAGTCCCTGGCCTCATCAATCTCCTGGAGTACAGTTCCACCAATGTATACTGCTGCTAATCTTTTCACCCCAAAATGCATAACCTTACATTTTGTCACATTAAATTGACATCCATTCTCCTTAGCCCAGAACTCCAATCTATCCAAGTCATCCTGCAAGATTTTGACATCTGCATTCACTATCGCCCTACCCAACTTTGCATCATCAGTGAACACATGAACTGTTCCACTTAGATCCTTCCCTATATAGTTAGTGAACAGATTAAACAGCAGTGGTCCAAGAACAGAACTCTGCATCTTTTGGACTCTACTCCTGAATAAACTACTCTTTGATATCTCTTCATCAACCACCCACCTATCCATCTCACCAACCCTATATCCATTCCCATATGTTGTAGTTTACGGATTAGAATTCCATGTGGTATCCTGTCAAACACCTTTGCCAGGTCAGCGGTATCACTGTAAATCCATTACCCTTATCCAGTTCAGCCATCTTGTTATAAAACTTGAGCAAGTTACTGAGGCATGATCTACCCTTCACATAGCCATGCTATCCCCTGTACAGTATCTCGTTTTCATCAATCCATTCCTGTATTTTTCCCTTGACTACTTTCTCCAAGACCTTGACAATGACTCCTGATATGCTGATCGATCGGTAATTTGCAACCGTAGTCTTGGATCCTCCTTTATGCAGTGAAACTATTCTCCCCTCTTTCCACACCTTTGGGACTAAACCAGACCCGAGACTCAGATTAAACAACATGGTCAAGGCACTGATAATTCCTTAGCCGCTTCACGCAAGACCCGTGTTGGTATACCATCCAATCCCACAGATGTATTCACATTAAGGTTCTGTAATAGACTATTCATCTCCACTTCATTCATCACAATTCCTGTATAAACTAATGGTTCCTTCATTTGTTCAATGTTGCCACTTGGATGATACTTTTGTAAAGTGCATGCTCAGTAACTCCACTATATCGACTGATTCAGTGACCTCCTTACCATTGTCATTCCTTAAAATCATTTTGCCGTGCACAGTTTTTTTCTTGCTTGCAGCATATTGAAAGAACTGTTTGGGATTCTCTTTAGCTTGCATAGCTAGTTTCCTTTCATAATCCACTTTTGCTTTTTTTACCACACTCGTTACCCTTCTGGCCTGCGCTTTATACCGTTCGTGTGCCTGCAGGTCACCCCTTTCTTTAAATTCCCTCCACAGTTGTTTCTTTTTTTGAAGCTCAAGCTTAATGGTGTTATTCATCCATTAACCCCTACTTGTTTTACTATTTGGACCCTAGGTATACAATCACCATAACTTCCTGTAAATGCTCCTTGACCACTTCCCATGCTCTGTCAACGTCCAGCCCTTGCAGTTGTACATGCCATGGCACTTATCCAAGCAATCTCCTAAGCTTGTCATACTTGCCAGCACGGTAATTCCACATATACCCTGTCTTAATCGAAAATTCCACACCTTTAGTCACCTCCCAGGTCAAGACCTTATGATCACTCTCACCAATAGGTGGCAATATGGTCATATTCATTACAGTCAAATTCTGAGATGCTATTACCAGGTCAAGCACTCTCACCCCCCCTAGTATTTTCAATTACATGCTGTCTCAGATAGTTATCCCTTAATAATTGAATAAAATCCATTTCCTTCCTCACATGTGTCCTCTCCTCCTTCCAATCAGTGTTACCATAGTTGAAATCCCCCATAATAATTACCCTCCTTCCATCAATTTGTTTATGCATACCATCTATTCCATCACCTGGTCTATAGCAGCACCCAACTGTATATTTTATTCTGCCAGTCTCAATCTCACACCAAATAGCCTTAAATGAGCTCCTTTCACTATCCTGCGATACAACTTCAATTCTCCTTGGCTGCAGTTCATCAGCTATCATCAATAACACCCCTCCCCCCCATTTTATTCTCTCTGTCTCTCATAAACACACTATAACCTACACATTCTATCCCACTAACTATATCATCTTCCATCAGCCATGTTTCACTAATGCCAATAACCTGTGGCCAGGAAGAGCCAATCAAGGCCAAAAATTCTTCCTTCTTGTTCCTAATACTCCTGGCATTAGTATACATGAAATGCAGTGATCCCTTTGTCCCACCCCTATCTTGATGCGTTATTCTAAATGTCCCATTCCCATTTTTTGTCCTTAGTGCTGGCTCGGGTACATTATATACATTCTTACACTCAACTGTCTCACTGATGTTAGCATATCCCCCCCCCCCTCCTTGGTAGTTTTCTAGTTTCCCTGGTTCTACACATCCATTTTCACTTCATTCAGCAACACCTTTTCCAGTCTCCGCTCACCAAGTCCATTCAAATGCAGGCCATCCATCTTGTATAAATCCTTTTGCCCATCAAACTCATTCCGCACGTCCACGAATTCCACACCACACCGTCTGCATAACCTGCGCATAATGTCATTTGTGATTATGGTCCCCCCCCCTCCTAAACTCCTCTGTCATACCGCAGCAACAGACTCACCATTCTAAATCTGTCACTCTTTTCTTTTGCTACCTTTAACAATACTTTCAAGTCCTCTCTCACTCTCAAATCATTCACAGTTGCCCTGAACTGAATAATCAGTGGGAAGAGCAGCCTACCAATTTCCAAAAGTTAGTTAGGGCCAAAGAGGCTTATCTCCTTGGAGGAATAGAAAGGCATTAGAGGATTTATTGTTATATATATGACAACTCACATAATACTATTAAAAAAAAGTACTTTGTGTAGTTTTCCCTCCATAAATTCTAAGCTTTAAAAGTGTGTTAGTAAGCAAAAGTATATATTAAGAAATTCATGTTAATTATTGACATTGGCTTATTCTCATGAATCTTGCAATTAAATAAATTCATACACCACATGAAAGTATACTATACTTCTGTTTATATTTATGGCTTTTCATAGCACTAATCAGAAAATGCTGTTGCAGTTCATGTTACAGAGGCCTATCAGAATCTTTAGTCTACTTATTGAATAGTACCATCTAGGCATATTCAGATAGTAAACTGAACTCTCTTAGTAAGATGCTAATACATCTTAAGTGAGTTCGATTAAGTAAGAGCATGTACAATAAGATAATGCATCTTATTGTACATTCATAAAAATCAGATATCTAAAATTGCTCAATTCTTGTGACTGGTAAAAGAATATGGTAAAAACTTCTGGCTCAATATGCATTTGGACAGGGAAGAATATCCTTGTCCTTTAAAATCCTTGAATCTGAATTAATATTTGGACTAAAAATGGGAACATAATTAGTATTTTCGTAATTTTTTTTTGGGGGGGGATTAAAAGTCAAATGACCAGGCAATGATAATGCTATTATGTCCAGAAACTTCACTTTCTTTGTGCAAACTCCTAGTTTTCACAGGATTTATACTAAGAAAATGAAGAATTGACTAGTTTCTTTTGCTAGTAAATAGGTAAATAAATACATCAGTTGTCATGCTAGTAGAGATTAAAGATGGAAATGCAAACTTATGTGGAAATAGTTTTAATAGATGTAAAATTTATAGATGATTCATGTTAGTTTATTTAATGGCATTAAGTAAGAAAACAATGTTTCTTTAACTTATTCCAGCATCTTCAGATATAATATCAGCATATAAAAGTTAAATAAATTTGTGAATTAATACCATTAAATAAATTAACATGAACTGCTGACACAAGTTTTTTTACCTGTTTATATGATGATTGTTGCATCCAGCTACTTACCATCCTAGTCAAAAACTTGGAACCATTATAACCTTATTGCATCATACTCATATGTTCCACTGAAAACCTTCTACAACAAGAGTTGAATTATATCAAATCTGCCTTTATAAAAAATGGTTTAAATGAATCCTTTATCGAGAAAGTTTTTAACAGCTTTAGGCTACCAGTCTAGATTTCCTGAAGATCTCTAAAATAACACTTCCATATATTAAAGGAATTTTAAATGTATTGCTAAAGTTCTAAGACCTCTTAATATTGCACTCCTAAAGACAAGCTTTCTCCACTCAGCTTTCCAGGTTTGTCTTATTTTGGGCAGTCTGGCAGATCTGCAATTGTCCATTGTGAGGAACATAAATAGTATATCCAGTATAATGAACCTGAGCAATCTGGTCTAGCAGAAGAAGACTTCAGTTAAACATAGGGTTCTTTGGAAGAAAACTAAACTCTTAGAAGTTGAAACCTTGTAGAACAAAAATACAAAGAGAGCTGCGAGGTCTTTCTACACTAGCAGAACTTGACAAGATCTGATGACCTTCAATCACCCTTTTACACAATCAGGAATTTACACAATATTATGTAAATTCCTGATTATTATCTTGTTATATTAATTTTATTTATTAATTTTTTTCTTTTTAAATTAGGAATTTACTGATGTCTGCTGTCTTACACTGTACTGGCACTTTTAAAATGAATTATTTTGTTGCATTTTATTTTTTGTTCCATTGTTAATGTATTGAAGATACCTTTGATACTTAGGCAAAAATTTTACATTATTAAAATTATTTCCATATAAATTTGAGTTTAATTTCTACTAACCAGTAGAAGAGCTTGAGGATATTGAGGATATATATATATATATTTTTTTTAGTAACTGGGTACTATAATTCCAGTGGGGAAATAAAGTACAAAATCAAAAAATGCCTTAACCTGGCATTAGTAAGATGGGGTGTCATAGACCCTAAAGATTTTAAATTGACTATAACTGTGACACCCCATCTTACTAACATCAGGTTAATTACCTATTGGTGGTAGTTTGATTTTTACTTAAAAAAAAAAAGCAGTTAACTATGTCAACCTTTAGTATAAAACAGCAGACATATGTTTTCAGTAGTAAAGTATATACATATATATATATATATTAAGAATTAGCAACAGTTAGCCCTTTCACCTGTATTATATGGTGTTAGTTGTGTGTTAAGAATTACTGTTATTATGATTCAGGCCTCCATGGAGTCAAAAGACTCTCATTGGAAGCCCATCCTAGAAAATACAGAATCTATCATACCACTCCTTGTATTCATTAATCATTCATGCTCTCACCACCATCAGGCACTGCATTGTATGGTTCAACTACTGTCCATGCAAAGAAACCACTCCTCTTGCTCACAGCTTTCTTTCATAACTAGGGATGGCCCCCTTATCCTCGCTCCTTCCTTCTGTTCCACCAAGTGAAAGAACCCCTCAGTGTCATCTCTGCAGTCCCTATTCCCTCAGCCTGTCTTCATAACTAACATTATACAGTCCTGATACATCTTTGTTATCTGCTTCTGCAGTTATTTATCCTTTTCAAATCCTGGTGACCAAATCTGAGAACAATAGTCCAAGTGTGGACTGACCAGGGCTTTATATAATGGAATGACAACTCTTATCTCTACAGGTCAACATCTTCTTGGTATTGCAGCAATCCTCTGGGTTGCCTTCACCACCTTTGCAATATGTTCCCTGAATTTCAGATTTCTTTCAGTCATTCATCCCCAGATTCATTACCTCCCTTACTTCCTCCAGTACAGTTCCTCCAACAGAGTATGCAGTCCCCCCCCCCCATCATTGTATCCCAAACTTCAAGATTTTACATTTTGCTGCATTAAACTGAAACCGCCATTCATTTGCCCACCTGTCCAGTTGATTCAAATCCTCTTGCAGGGCTACGACATCATCTGCAAACAACTGAATATCCCCTGACAATGTCATTGATATAAAGGTTAAACAATACAGGTCCCTGTACTGAGCTTGTGGGACCTCCACTTGTAATCTTCTGCTGCCTTGATATTGCTCTCTCATACACAACTCTATAATACCTATCAGATAGCCAATCCTGAATCCAGTTCACTAATCTGACATCTAAACCCATATGCTGCCAGGCTTATCATGTGATAAGCCTGGCACATGACAAGGCTTATCATGTGGTAAGCAATACCCTGTCAAATACCTCTGTAAAATAAAAAAAAAAATGGCAGAATATGCATTTCCCTCATCAACTGCTCTTATCACTTTATTATAAAAGGCAATCATATTACTAAAGTAAAAGCTTCCATTAACAAATCCATGTTGACTCACAGATAACATTACCCACATCTTCCCAACACTGTGTATGGTCCCTCACTAATTTCTCCAATATCTTAACAACTACTGATGAAACACAAACTGGTCTATAATTTGACACCTCCAGTCTGTTATGCAATGGCACTATCTTACCCTCCTTCCACTCATTGGATGCCTTTTCCTTTGCCAGACTTTCATTGAAAAGTCTCGCAGTCAGTTCTTTAGCACATTCTCTCAAAACCTGTGGCAAAATTTCATCCAGTCCCACTGCTTTATTGACATCTAGAGTACTCAGTATTTGAAATACACTTTCCTCTTGTTTAATTTCCTTTAATTTTCCCATTGCCAAAACACCATTGTGGGCAGGTGCATTGTCCTGATGAAAGATGATTTTGTTCTTTCGCAAACCGAGTCTTTTCTGACGAATTCTTTCATCTAGTCTGGTTAAAAGATCGGAATAATATTCCCCAGTTATTGTTTTATCCTTTTCAAGATAATTAATAAAGAAAATGCCTTTAGCATCCCAAAACACCGATGCCATGACATTTTCTTCTTTGGTGCTGAACAACCAGCTTCTGTCCATTGTTTTGACTGCTGCTTGGATTCCGGTGTGTAATGGTGAATCCAAGTCTCATCCATAGTAATCAATCGACACACACAATCAGTTTTATTCTTGTTAAAACACTCCAAGCAATGTTCAGAGATTTTCATGTGAGTGTAATTTGATCTGCTGTGAGCAAGTGCGGCACCCATCTTTCGCAAAGCTTTTTCGTTTGCAATTCTCTATGCAAAATATATCCTACAGGTTCTTTTGAAATGCCTCTAGTCTCAACAATTTCGCACACTTTGACTGCCAGTCATCCAATACCATATTGTACACTTGATCAATGATTTCTGGTGTTGTTACAATTTTTGGGCTTCCATCATGGTTCATCTTCAAGGCAGGTATGGCCACGTTTAACCTCCTTACTGTCCATTATGGATCAAATACGCATCCTCATATGCTTCGTTTCCATCATATGTTTCATTGTAATATCAATGGTATTACAATTTTAATATGCACTTCACATCCATGATAACCTTGACGTCTATAGACGTCTTTGGCCAGTAGCATGGTTAAACTCAGCAGCCCTGTTAATTGTCGAAAACAAAGGAGAAGAGTGCCCATAAACTTTTATGAACTTCGAATTAATTTCTTTTGTCGTTAAACCTTCTTTTACAAAGAATTTTATAACCACCCAATAGTCAATTTTCTCCATTTCAGGAGATACAGACAACACTTTTGCTTCAGACAGCTGTATAAAACAAACTAATTGATAGAATGACTTGCAATTTCACATGGATACTTATGACAGATGTATCAACTTAGAAAAAAAAATCTTGCTGATAGTGTTGCCATCTATGGTTGAGGCCGAGAACTTTTCAGACCACCCTCATAGCTATTGCACGAGTAGTACAAAGCATAGATGAGAAAAGTGATGAGTATGATATGGAAGCAGAATATAAGAAATGAAAAGAAGCTGGCAGAACATGGTAAGTATAGTCCTAGGGAGCCTCTTTAGTATACAATCAAAAAAAAAAGTAGGACATTATGGAAGAATGACCATAATGCACCATACTTTTAATAGTATCTGGAGATTGAGCTGTTAGAGAACAGATGATATAATGGAAATAATAAATATTACAGTGTATTTGATGTTGAGAAATTCCCTATAACAGTGAAGAAGATGGGGAGGACTGGAAGTTCAATTGTTTGAGATATTAAGGAAGCTTGATGTTAATAAGCCTGAGATTGGATGGTCTATTATTGCACACATTAAAGGAATGTGCAAAGAAACTGCTTCAACATAGAGTAGTCTTGCAACATAGATACCTGAGGAGAAGAAAATGCCATTAGATAAAGGTGCTTAGCCTGTTTTGCCTGCTTCTTTTCATTTTTCATATTCTGCTTCCATATCATACTAATAACTTTTCTCATCTGTGTTTTGTACTATTCATACGAGCTGTTTTCCTACTTATCTTTTCCTTCTGCAATTCCTGTGTAATCTCATTATTCAGCACTTTATACCTACTTTATGTCCTTGTAACTTTAGGTGTCTACCATAGCCACTTTCATGTCATATGATCTTTACATTGATGTGTTAAGCTCACAACAAAGTAACTTGGCTTCATAGAAACCTAATTAATTCTGACAGTGTAATTAATCCTATTTGCACAGTCTGCAAATGATTTATATTCTTTGGCTGATTGTCTCTCTTGTGTAATGAAAAATTTGAGTTTGTGGGAAGAAAGCCTTTTACCTCCACATGAGATCAGCTGACTCAGCTTGAGCTGAAAAATCCTTATAAAGGTCCTTTGCATCCTAGATGGCATATGAACCTAGATCTTTCCAACCAGAGGGCACTTTTATTACTATTGGAGGTGCCTAGTTCCCTTCACATGGTCTAGTGTTTACTCCCATGATCCATTGATCTGATCTAGTTTCACATGCCAAGTTATGTCCTCAGCCTCTCATAATCTCCCAGTTTGTAGTTTAACATATTCCCCCTCTTCTTAGAGCATATCTGCATAACTGTCTCCATATCAGAACTACACAACTGCACTCACCTGCTAGATGACAAGATTACATGGATACCTCCATTTACTAGCACAATCTTGAGACCTATTACACAATTAAGCATTAATATCCTTCTCGTTCCTTCTATCTCATGCTGTGTTAGTTAATAGTCCCTAAGCAACTCCAGAAGAAACTCGCTTTATTTCCATATGCTCATTTCAATAAGTTGTCACCACAGTAATTTTTCATGACAATCACTTGCACTTACTTGCTAATATTATTTGCATTGTTTTTTGCATGAGAAAGACTATGAAATAGAGTCCTTTCTCAATATTCCTAGTTCTTCAGTCTTATTCTTCCTACACTAGCATCCCTCATTCTTCCAAAATTTTCTTATCATGCTCCCCCTTTCACCCTCTCCCCATTCTCAAATCATCTTTCACCTCCACTTTTTGCATTTTTCTCGCATCATCTAACCTTCACTTGAGCCTTCTGAGCTCTCACTTCACTCTCTCTTCAGTTCATCCTCATGCTTTCCGGTATGGCTTTTTTCAGGACTCCTTCAATGTAGTTTTTTTTTTTTTTTTTTTTTTTTTCACTTCTTTCTTCCTTATTTCAAAATGTCTGTAGCTTCAGTATAAACTTGTTAACTCTATTCTTAAAGATTTTAATTTTTTTTCCTAACCTAACCTTGTCCTCTTCACATCCTCACCATTAATTTCCACTTGCTTTTATCCGATTTTAATTATGATGAGCTTACTGATTGCATTTCTGATTTTCTCAGCTAATCAGTCAACTTGCAACAATTTAAGCATAAATGTGTTCATCACCTCTCCTCACAACTCATATTATAGCAATAGCTTCATACTGAAATTAAAATCATTATATATTCCATTTGAGATTCTATGACCTCAAAGCTCACTCACTTATAAGGTAAAATTTTTAAATGTTAATCATTTGCAATTTAATTTTTAATATTGATGGCACCGAATCATAATGAATCTTTCTCTCCAATTAATATAACATATTAACCATTACAGTTAAGATATGAGATGGTGGGTGCATCAAATATTGTACAATGACACCTTTCAACATTTGTTTAAATATAAGCAATAAAAGAGATGACAAGGTTACCAAAAAACTGTTAGCTTGAGTGGAAAGAATTAAAGATTTTTTTTTTTTTTGATAAGTTTGAAGAAAAAAGTATGACAATGATGTATGTTGCATTTCTGAAAAAAAAAAAAAAACTATTAGTCATTAACAGAACAATTCTTTCCTCGACTAGAAGAGAAGAATGAAGACAATTGGAAATTACGACAAATTCGAGTGCAGTATTTTTGAAGTCAGCATATACATATATTATTCTCAAACTTACTGTCCTTACCACCAAGAACAATTTTTATAAACCATGCTTTAAATTCATTTAAAGTTTTTACACTCTCATGCAATGCATTCTGTTCATCCACTGCTTTTCCAGAAAAAAACATGCTCTTCACTTCCTTGCAACCACTACCAAACAACTGAAAATGTGTGAATCTTATTTAATGTACAGGCAGATTTTTCTAAGTTGTACTAATTCTCCTTATTCATTTCTGAAGTTTAAAAGCTATATGTCTTGGGTTTACCATCCATTAGGATTCAAGTGTGACTGCTCTATTTAGACATTACTGCATATCACACCTCATTTCTGCTTCTGAACCAAAATGCATTTATTCTTCCCTGTAAACTAAGCCAAGCAAGTATTTAATTCAGAAAGTATGACATTATAAGAAACTGAAGTAAACTAAATTTCAAGCATTTCAGGATGTTTTGTGTATAGTATAGTAAATGCTATTATGTGAATTTCACCAGATTTTTCATTTGATCTTCAGAAGAAAATTTTCACAGTAAGCAGTGTCGATTATGTGACAATTTTATTTTTTTAAAAATTGAGTACCATAAATTCTGATGAAAAAGCAAAGGTAAAATTAAAAGTAATATTAAAATTGCATACTTCCTTCAGCTTCAGAGAAGAATAGAGAAGTAATTCTACAATATGTCATTTTAACATATCTGTTTCTAAAGGTAGCTGTCCTATTTGCAATGAAAACAAATTAATTATGTAAGTAGTAACATGAAATAATAGTCTTCAGTCATATGTAGTAAAATGTTTAGTAAGAATTAGCCATAGTTAGTCCCTCCACCATTTATGAGTTGTTTATTGTGTTAGTAATGTATTAAAAAATTAGTAGAAAAAAATCCACACACATGGAAAAACAACAATAGTTTATTCCTTTATAATATGACATGGAAGACCAACTAGGAAGACAGTAATCCTGTCTTTCTTGTGCACATTACCAACATATGCAACAAGCAGACTATGCCTAATCTGCCACGTGGTGCATAGCAAAATTCTAACAAGGATGGGAACTAGTTGAGCGTGATTAGGGATCTGTACATAAAACCAAGGTCTATAGAGGGAAGCATGTTAGCTCTCACATTCTCTCTCAACTGCTTTAACATGAGGAGACAACCCAACATATTGAAAGAAACAATATATACAAGTACAATAATGAAAGTGTCTCCTCAGTAAGTATGCAAAATTATTTAATGCTGTTTATCAGTATAGCAAACTAATAAAAATTATACATTTAAATTGGGAATGTGATTCACATGAACATGTACAACTATGAGATAAAGGACACCTTTGGTCCAAAATCTCCTTAAACGACATGCCTTGTTGCTTTCATAACTACTGAGGTTGCAGCTGGAAGAACACTAATTTTCAATTTACACTTTATATGGCAAATGGCACCCCCAAACTCATTTCTTTGAGGGGGAGTTTAATCTTAGTAAAGTGGAAGACTAGTTATTGTTAAAAAAAATACATCTAGAAATTAAATATATTCACTGACAAAGAGAACTTGTGGATCTGATTATGCCCACTAAATTAATTATTTCCTTATTAACAAGTCATGAGCACAATGCAGTTACATGGAATGTGAACAAACAGTGAAATACATTATTAGAAAGTAAGTAATAACTCTTATAACAATCATAGCATTAATGCATTAAAACCATTTTTGATTCTATTCTCCTGGTAATCACATAAAAAATATGGATGCTTTGAGAGGACTACTGCAAGAAGCAACACCAGATTACAGTAAAGATTTGACTGGTCTGCTTGATGACATGCCTGTCAAATTGTTGCTTCCTGGTTGATGAGTTAACAGAAACATCATGTGACTGATGTGAAAAGGAAAGTGTTTCAAAATTACTTAGATGTCTATCTAACTATATATATATATACATATATATATATACATACACACATATACATACATATACACACACATATAAATAGATAGATAGATAGATAAATATACACACACACATACACAAAAAAAACAAACAAATGAACACTACAAATTGTGAAGTACCATCCACCAAGGTATTCCGATTCATTGGCAGGGAAGCACATACACAGATGCATAACCACATTCAAATTGTCAACAAAAAACAACTTTCTAAACCTGTGTTGATAGAACAGAGAAAATAACAAGTACTGCTCATAACGATATAGTCAAGGCACGTTTGTTTCTTCGCATGAAATAAATTCACCAATAACAACATTGTCTTCTGACAATTCTGGAAGATCGGAAGGTTTTTAGTCCCATATAGGAACCATAGAATTGTTCAAGAAATTCTTAGTGGAAGCACCCAAACAAGGCAAAGTTTAATTGTTTTCTTGTACACAGTTTTTCTGCATTAACTTGTACATTATTATAGACAATATATGGAGCCATGAACATAATGAAGTAGACTTGTAATGTTGAGTTGTATAGATGTCAACTTCGCTATCTAGTTTTTTGAATAAATTAACATTTTGGAAGACTTAGTTGTTAAAGAAATATTGGAAGACAAGTAATGGAAGCCCATGCACCTGATGGAGCTGACAGGTGAGACAATACCTGAAGTTAAAGTGTATTATTATAACAGCCATGCTTTATATTCAGGAATTAACAGCATTTTTTTCTTTTTTTTTGGCACTACTGTGCACAGAGATGAGACAGCTTGCTTAACTGGTCTGAAAAACATTTCCCATTTCACTCATAACATAAATGAAATCTAAATAAACAAGAAAAATCCATAACAACTACTAAATTACTATTTAATTATCCTGGTGGTAAATATATATTTTATTTATTTTTTATTTATTTTTTTGCAAATTGCCTTAAATTTAGTACTTCATCGAATTCAGTTAATGTACTTTTCTTGCAGTTCAGTCAGTAGGCAATGCAACCAATGAATGTTAATGGAATTTTTCAGTAACTAAATGTATTTCTAATACTACAGGTAACTGGCAATATTTTATGTGATTGCTTATACATTTACTGTAGAATAAATAGAAACTTAAATAATGACTCTGAACAGCCATAAATCCATCGATTTTACACTGTTTTTTTTTTTCTTCTTCTTTTCAGGCAAGTTATTTTGGCACAGTAAACCAGATCCTACTTTATTATTATAGCATAAATGCACATAGAGAGAAAATACAGATATTCCTCACATTTCTTAGAAACAAATACAGAAGAACAGTAAGATTTAAATAGTCCTAGAAAAAGCAAAAGTAATTTTAAACAGCATTATACAGAACATCCCTCCACCCACACACACACGAATCTGAAGGCATAAAATCTGGTAGGTTTATTTTCATTATTGCATTAGAGGTTAATGTTAATGAAGAATGATTAACACATGTAAGCAACTAAGGATATGAGATCAGTATAACTCTAAATGACTTGTTCTTCTAGCCAGTTTGCCTATTTAGAGGAATGGTACTATTAACCTGTGTATGTGAGATATACATATTCTAATTTGAGGTTAAAAACTTTTTTTTTGTCACTTTACTGATTCCTGAACTACAACTTCATATTTGTGGGGAAAAAAAATCCATGTTTTCTGTTTTGATTCACTAGAAGTGCTACAACTAAAACTTAAGACAGAAAACTATATCTCCGAGAAAGAGAGAGAAAAGACCTTTTCATTAAAATGTCTAATATAGAATGCCACAGAAATTTAAACTAAGAGTCTGAAATAAGGTTGCCAAATGTCTATAAATTTACTTACTGTTCATAAAAATTAGCCAAAATTTGATGATTCAATAATCAATTAAAAAAATAAAATAAAAATCTAATCCGAGTCTCATGCAGTACTAATCTGATCATATATTTTTTCATGCTTATTTGTTTTAAACTTCTAACATGGATTTTAATGCAGTTATAAAGCTTGTAAAGAGAAATCCAAATGTGAACTTTCAGAGTACACTAAATAATTTTTAATGTATAATTAAATAAAACCATTTATTTAATGATACATAAGAGATCACAAATATTTCAGACTGAATTTTACAGATAATCTTCAATGTAAAAGCAAACAGTTCAAACAAGACAAAACATTTAATAGTTGGCTAACTCATTTATATAGAAAATTTCTAGTTTTCTGCCAACCACCAAGGAGAAGCTTTCCTATGTTTCTGTATTGGGGAAGCTTAATGGTCAAAGCTAGACAACTTAGAGGGGACTTTTATATAACCTTTTGGAGAATGTGAAGAACTGACCATGGCTTCTAACCTAACGCTCAATCCTCACCTTCTAGTGGTGTACCTTGTTAGTTTCCATGTGGATATTGAATGAATAAGTATGGGCAAACAAATTGGAATTTAGCCAAACAATTGTATTCTTATTGGCTTTAACCTAAACAAAAGGATGGTATATATAACCTAATAGTTTCAAGCTAGCTTGGTACCATCCCAGTTACCCCCTCCACCCAACTACTTTTCAGGGAACTGGATATAGAGTCAAAAACAAAGTATCATCAGAAAATAACTGGAAACCAGGTCAACATAATTGGTATCATAGAAACAAAGAAGAGAAAAACAGGCAACATTATTTTAAATAGCCATTACAAGATGTTCTATGCAGACAAAAATAATCAGGGAAAGAAAGGAGTAGCTATAGTATTTAATATAAAACATGAGGATAATCTTGAATTACAAGCGGTATCAACTAGAGTGATGTGGAAAAACATCAAAATAGGAAATTGGACAATGAGACATTTGTACCTATGGTCCCACAGGAGGTTCTACTAAGGAAGAAGTGGAAGAATTTGAGTCATTAGAGTGGACAGGTAACAACAAAAAAAAAAGCTGATCCTTTTTGGAGATCCTAAAAGCAGCACAGGGAAAGAATACTAGGAATGTTTTGGGAAAATTTAGAGATAAGAGCAAGGCTAATAACTATCTATCTGCCGGATTTCTGTTCAGGACATAGACTAATCATTGTATTACACTCCAAAATAATAAAGGTGTGCACAATTCACATGGAAAGAAGATGCAGGAAATAAGTCATTGATTATATTATAGCAATATCTTCAAATGCTAGACAAGAATTCAGGGCACAAGAATACATAGGAAATTTGAAATAGGAGCAATCACCATTTAGTTTCTGAGCAGAATAAAACTGCATGTCATACTGAAAAGGAAAGCATGTAAGAAAATTCTACTGTTATTATGTGGCATTTCCAAGGACTCATCAGGGAGAGAGATAAATCCATTTTACTGCATACAACCCACTGTCTTCACTACATAATACTCCAACTATATTGAAAAGTGGATGCTCCAAGAGGAGATGAGAGCATGTGTAGACAGGAAAGGAATGGGATGACTTGGGATCAGGGGGAAACAGTTGGAATTGAAGCGGGTTCTAAAATGAAGAAGCAGAAAGGGAAATAGCTCCAGTCGAGCATGGAGAGATCACATCGAGTGAGACTAGCTGTAGATCCAGAAATGAGCTGTTTTGTTTGTATACAAATGCTAGAAGTATAAGAAACAAGGCAGATAAAATGGTTGCACTAATTGCGTCTGTTCACCAAAGATTGTCGGAATAAGTGAGACATGGTTGGAAGAGGATGAAATCCTGACAGGAATATAGATGGAAGGGTACGATGTGTTTCGTGAGGAATAGAAGGGGTAAAAAGAGAGGGGGAGTGCTATTGATGATAGAGAAAGAGTTACGTCCATACAGGGTAGAGATGCCGGAGGGAAATACTGCCAGTAGTTTTGAGGCAGTATGGTGTGAGATAGAGGTGAATGGAATCAAATACTTGGTGGGATGTTGTTATAGACCAAGTAATGTGGATGGTGGTGATAATGAAATGTATAATCAAATTGGCCAAGCAAATAAGAAAAGGGTGATCATTATGGATTGTTTTAATTATGGCAATATAGACTGGACTGATGAGATAGCAACTGGAAGTAAAGAAAATTAATTTCTTGAGTTTTTGAGGGATAACTACCTCAGACAGTATGTAACAGAGGGCACACGAGGATTGAGGGTCTCGGATTTGGTCATCTCATAAGAGGATGTAATTATAAATGAAGTGTCAAATCATCCACCAACTGGTGAGAGTGACCACGAGGTGATTACTTGGGTGGTTGCCAGCAGTGTGAGGACCTCTGAGAAAAGGGTATATTTGGGTCTACAAGGGGGGGGGGGGGATTATGAAGAGCTCAGAAGACAGCTTGTGGGTGTAGCATGGAATGAGGAGTTAGCTGGGAAAGAGATCAATGCAGCTTGGGGAATTTTCAAAAATTGTCTGGTAGATGCAATGTCTAAATGTATTCCAAGGGTGAGAAGGTTAAATAAAGTAGGTGTAAGATGGATGAATAAAGAGATTAAGCATGCGATACAGAGAAAAAAGGCATTGTGGAGGCAGCATAAGAGAAGTGGAAATAACCAATTCCATGAGATCTACAAAGACCAGGCAAGGAAGGTGACTTGGTTGATGAGGGTAGCTAAAGGGAGGTATGAACAGCAGTTAGCTAATGAAGCCAAAAAGAATCCTAAGGAGTTCTTTCGATATGTAGCCAGCAAAAGAAAGAATGATTATGGAAGGATGACATTGATTGGAGAAAATAGTATAAAGACAGCTGTTGCGGAATGTGTGGTGGAGATACTTAATGAGCAGTTCATAACGGTCTTTCAATCTTGTGAATGTGACTTCATGGAGAGATTGAGAGCAGTTGATGATGGGGAGGAGAGACTGACTGTAAGTGAGCAAGAGATGTATGGGGAGTTGAGTAAACTAGATGTTAATAAGGCTGTGGGACTTGATAATATATCGCCACGTATTCTGAAAGAATGTGCCAGGGAGTTGACACCTGCCTTGACATATTTTTTTAATATGAGTCTTGCACTCGGTCAAGTTCCTAAGGAGTGAAAGGAGGGCAAGATTGTGCCACTTCATAAAGAGGTGATCGAACTCGAGCATCAAACTATAGGCCTATCTGTGTGTCAGCTGTTGGAGAAGCTCGTGAGAACTAGGATCCAAAGATGAGTTGACAACAATGGTATTATCTTTGATGAACAGCATGGATTTGCTAAACGGAGGTCATGTCTGCTTCCTTGGACAGAGGAGAAGAATACACGCTAATATACTTGGATTTTGTGAAAGCTTTTGATTGAGTACCTAATGATAAGTTGACAGTAAAACTAGAGCATATGGGGGAGCAATATCCAGGAAAAGGAAAGTCACTAGTGGAGTGCCTCAGGGTTCTGTTTTAGGGCCCTTACTGTTTAACTTGTATATTAATGATATTGGTGAAGATTTGGATGGAGATATTCAGTTGTTTGCAGATGATGCAAATTTGGGACAAACCATGAAGAGTAGTGAAGATGTTGTGGGCTTACAAGAAGACTTGAATAAATTGAGTGATTGGGCACGGAAATGGGGATGCGAGTTGAATATTGCAAAATGTAAGGTTTTAAAATTTGGAAAACAAAGATGGAATGCAGAATTTATGCTTGGTGAGGATATATTGTTGGAGGTGGAGGAAATAAGAGATCTGGGGTGATAGTGGATAAGGATCTAAAATTTAGGAGACACATAGCCAAAATTGTGAAGACAACACAAAGGCTTCTGGGAATGATGTGGAGGACACTGATGTGTAGAAATAGGGAGATTCTTGTTCCATTGTATAAGGCTTTGATTAGGCCACACATGAACTATTTGTGCCCAGATTTGGTCACCTGGTTTTCAGAAGGATGAAGAAATGTTGGAGAGGGTCCAAAGGCGACTGACTTAGGTAGTTTCTGACCTCTGGAATGTCGAGTATGAGGAAAGATTGAGAAGATGTAATTTGCAGAGTCTGGTGGACAGGAGGAAGAGGGGGAGATATGATAGAGACCTACAAGTTGTAAGGGGGTTGTTATAGGATCAATGCTGGACAGGTTCTGCAGAAAATAGTGGGAGATCAGGAGGAGAACCAGAGGTCAACCCTGGAATCTGTATAAGGGTGTGAGTAAGGGAGTGAGACAAAGGTTTTTTTCATGTAGAGTTGTAAATGATTGGAATGCCTTACCTGAGAGTGTGGTGTCTGCAAGGAGTTTAAGCATGTTTAAGACACGGTACAATGAGCTGTGTGTGATAAAAGGACCTCCCAGATGAGTCTTTGACTCTATGAGGTCTTGGGGTAGTAATAATAATAATATATACACAACGATACTGCTACTATCAATGCACTATGCCCTCCACTAATCGTGTGTTCTCCTGACTAATTTGATGAAAATTTGTCAGGGGAAAACTCAACTTCAATTGAAAAGCTCGCATAAAGATTCCTTTCGTCATTATTATTATTATTACCCAAGACTCCATGGAGTCAAAGACTCATCTAGGAGGTCCTTTTATCAAACACACAGTTCAGCATACTGTGCTTTAAAGACACGCAAAATTTTCTGCAGACACCACACTCTCAAGGCAAGGCATTCCAATCATTCACAACTCTGCATGAAAAAAAACCTTCCTCTCACTCCCCTACTCACACCCATCTTATACAGCTTCCAGGGATGACCTGGTTCTCCCCTGATCTCCCACTATTTTCTGTAGAACCTCTCCAGCATTGATCCTATAACAACCCTTTAATAACTTGCAGGTCTCTATCATATCTCCTCCTGTCCACCAGACTCTGCAAGTTGCATCTTCTCAATCTTTCCTCATATTCAACATTTCAGAGGTTAGAAACTATCTTAGTCAGTCACCTCTGGACCCTCTCCAACATCTTTTCATCCTTCTGAAAACCAGGCGACCAAATCTGGGCACAATAGTCCATGTTTGGCCTAATCAAAGCCTTATACAATGGAACAAGAATCTCCCTACTTCTACAAGTCAGTGTCCTCTGCATCATTCCCAGAAATCTTTGTGTTGTCTTCACAATTTTGGCTATGTGTCCCCTAAATTTCAGATCCTTATCCACTATCACCCCCAGATCTCTCATTTCCTCCACCTCCGACAATATACGAGAATCAAACTCGGGTTTTTTTCTAATTGAAGGACGCAATGTTCTGTTGTTCTTTCAACTGTGTTATGGAGATGCTTTCAAAACATCATACCCTAGCAACTTTTAGAGCTGAATTATAGACTCATACACAATTCTTTTAAAGAAAATGAGTTTGAACACAGGAATCAAACCTTGGAGTCTCAGTGGCAAACTCTGAAGCAAGCATTGTTTCAGCCAGTTAAGTATGCGCTGAAGTTGTTTGCAAGGACAGAAAAATTATAACTCCATGGTGCATTCAAGATGTTAAGAAGGATGTCATGGTAAAGAAGACAGCATATCAGAAGTTCTTAGCAAGTAAATCAGCATATGCTCTGAGAAGATACATAGAAAAATGTAAGAAAGTGAAGCAGTGTGTTAAAGAAGCTAAATACATCACAGGAGGCCTTGGCAAAAGTATGGAAGATATATATCAGGAAAGCAAAATGTTTTGACTATTGAAAATCCTTAGAAAAGAAGCAAAGAGTACTGTAAATGGAATCAAAGATGATAAATATGACATGAAAACTGAAGATAAAGACATTCAAGATGTCTGGAGTAATTATCTTGAAAGACTGTTGAATGAATGAACAATAAGTGAGTGGTAGAAAATAGTCAAGAGGAATGTAACCACAAACCTTGAGATTGAAAAAGCCATTAAAAACCTGAAATGTGGAAAAGGCATATAAAGCAGATGAAATTCAACCAGAAATGATCTAATGTGGAGATGGTGGTTACACTGCATATTTCAGACATCCTGGTTATAGGATCGAATTTTGGATGTTTGGAGTAAAGATCATAGTACCTACCTATAAAAAAAGGGATATAAAACAATATGAGGATTAAGGAAATTTCGATACCTGCCAGGTAAGATGTATATAAGCATACTTGAGAAGAGAATAAAAATAACTGCGGAAAGTAAACTTAGAGAATAGAATCTTTGTTCATGCCAAACAGAGAATAGTCAGGATCATATTTTCACTTTACATAGTTGAGAAATTAGTGGAATATATTTTGCATGCAGAGTTGTGAATGATTGGAATACCTGAGAGTGTAGTGTCTGCAGAGAATTTGAGTGTGTTTAAGGCAGTATGATGAGCTGTGTGCATGACAAAGGACCTTCTAGATGAGTCTTTGACTCTATGGGGATTGGGATAATAATAATAAAATAATAATAACAACAACAAGGATATCTATTTAAATGTTATTGATCTGTAAAAAACATATGACAAGATACCAAGAAAAAAGTGTTCAAAATGCTACAATTATATGATGTCAATGGTACATTATATTGAGAATTCTATATGAATTTTAATTAGCAGTTAACACAGAAAGAGGTACAGGAAGACAGTGATGTTAAATCTGGTGTGAGACAAGCATGCTGCACATTTATCTCCACTGTCCAAATTATGAAGGAAAGTGGCATTACACCTGATATCAAACTTGAAGCTGTTAATCTCAGCTCTCTACTTTATGCAGATGTTATACTAAATAAATCCAGTACAAGTCGAAGAATTCCTTAACTAAACTGGATGACTGCTATAATAAATTTAGTATGAAAATCAGCAATAAAATGAAAGACTATGAAAATGCGTATACTGTGAGTGAAAAAGATAACACAATTTGGTGTAAAGTGGATGACAAACACAAAGCTATCAAACACTAAATCACAAAATTCTTCTAATTTTCTATATTTTACACAGACATGCACTTCCTGGTTCATTCATGTCGATTCATCTTCCAAGTCAAAATCACATGGTTATTTATCCCCCTAAAGATCTGATTATAACTGAAATAGCATCTCTACCCTTGCTATGACCAAATCCAAAACTCTTGAACCTCATATTCCTTCTACTCCATGTTGACTAAGACATTTGTGCCTCAAGAATTCCAGAAAGGGATTTTGGGGTAATGATTAATGGAAACATGAAATTTAGGGAACATATTGCAAAGGTGGTGAAAGTTACCTATATAGTATTGCTGCAATACTGAGAAGGAATCTGACCAGAAGAGATAAAATATTTGTCAGTCCATTGTATAAATGCCTTGCTAAGACCACACATGGGCTATTATGCTCAAATTCGGTCCTCAGGCTTTGAAGGGGGATAAACTAACCTTGCAAAGAGTGCAGAGGTGGATAACAAAGATGATATCAGGATTAAAGAAATTAAATTAAATCAGGATTGTACAATGTTTAGGAGTTATGAGGATAGACTGAGGGAATGTGGACTGCAAAGTTTGGTAGAGAGAGAAGGAGTGGTAATATGATTGAGACATTTAAGTTGTTGAGAGGTGGTTACAGGGTTGGTGCTTGGGAGTTATTTTATTTAGTGGAACAGGGGATAGCAGCAAGGACAAAGGGCCATCCCAGCAAATTTCAAAAAGAAGTCATGAACAAGAGGGTGAGAGTAGTTTCTTGCATGGAGGGGTGGTTGAATCATGGAATGCATTGCTTGATAGGATGGTGAGAGCATCAACGGTGAACGAATTCAAGCAGTGATATGATACCGTTTTCTAAGGTGGACTTCCATGGTGGAGCTCTCACTGCCGAGACCTCAATAAAGGTCGAAACTCCTCTGGGTAGTGACCCTTCCCATAATACATAGCATTATACATGTCTGTAAGGATATGTGCTTTGCATTATAGAATACTAAAGCAAGTGATGTGAAGTGGAACCAAGTTGTGAAAAGAATCTAACAACTATCTCTGATCCAGAGTATTTTAATAGTAAATAATATTCGCGTGATTAGCATATCCCCTTGCTAGCCAAAAGGCAGCGGGTTCGAATCCTACCACGACATGGTAGGATTGCCTGTGAAAATATTAGTGGTGGTGGATAGTAGATGGTGTTAGTGTAGTTGTGGTTCATTGTAGTTGGTGGATTGAGTGATGGAGACAGTTGTAGAGCAAGTGCCCTCCCTCGATGAGTCTATGGACTCCCTGGAGATATCACGTAATAATAATGAGCGACATCGTTTGGCTACTCATATATGAAAATATGAGTTCTGCATTATTTCGACTGGCTCCCACTGATGAGACCTCAATAAAGGTCAAAACCGCTCTGGGTAGTGACCATTTCCATAATGCATAGTATTATACATGTCCGTATGGATATGTGCTTTGCATTATGGGATACTAAGGCAAGTGATGTGAAGTCATTAGCTTCTATATATGAGTTTCCCAGTGTGGAAAATATTGCAGGCAGGCACAAACTTTGTTTGCTTACACTTGGATAAAGAATTAAACCAAGAATATAATTTCTTGGCATCTGTAATTTATAGTATAACCAACTGTAAAAACTTCCAACAAAGATACTACCACTTGGAGATTCAGGATTCAAAGCAAACATCATTATTTTATTTTTCACTTGCAATATTAGCATTTCAGAATTATGAAGTAATAATTAAAATTATGAAATAACACTTTAAAATAGTGCAAAAGGGACTACAAATTTTGATATTAAATTAGTAAAGAGTTGCATAAATATGATATATGCAACTCTTTCATCTCATTATTTGTTAAATAAGTAAAAGCCATAAACTGCTGCATATCCCATGCAAGTTGTATGGGGAGGAGGGAAAATTGGCAACAGAGTCATATACTCAAAGGAATTTTTTTTTTTAAGGCAACAATTCTATGATTTTACAAAAAAAAAAATATTTTTTTTCTCTTACTAATCAAATGTCACTGTAGTGAAGTGATCCTTTGAATCAATGCATCATCTTGGAACTGAATGTCAGTAGTTTGGTTGTAAAGGTGTTTGCTTTATATATATATATATATGAGTATTTTTTTGTATGAGTTACTTTTCTTTATCATTAAGTATTTTTATGATATCATATAACTGTTCAGGAACCAGTGGCTGATCCAGAATTGTAGCAATACTTGTTAGTCAGTATTTAGATATTTGCTTTATTAAAATAAATTACTTCAATTTTTACTAATAACATTTTTTTCAACATTTTAGTTTGGACTATAATCAAAAATACATATATTCTTGTGCAAATGCAGTCTTGCTTCTGGGAAGTTGCTAAATATGGAAGTCACGATTAAGACAGAGTTTATGTAGAAATGCAAAACTAGTGAATATGATAAACTCAGAAGGCAACATGGAGCAGTGCCACAACATAAAAAAAAGTTACAGAAAAATAATGTTGATAGTGTGTGTGGGAAGTGGTACACAATGCAATATCCAGGGTCAGGAGGATGTGGCTGTTAAATGGATGAGTAGCAATATAAAAGAAAACATTATGGAGGGGAAAAAGTTATCAAACTTGCTCATGAGTAATACAATATGCATGCAAGAAGGGTGACTAGTTTGGTAAGGAAAGCTAAATCAGATGAGAAAATTAAGCGTAGGTCTCCTGCAATGAGTTTTCTGACCCCTTGGAGATACCCGTATAATATAAGGGAGAAGGAAAAAAAAGAAACCTATGATGTAGAGGAACCTACAGCTAGTGTCATCTCCTTACTGGGCTAACTTGTATTTATAAGTTTTAATCAACCAAAAATAGTGATAATGTTTAGGAATTCACTTCTCACCTGAATGCTCTCTTTAACCAAAGTAAGGTTAAAAGAACCTAGAACTTGATTATTATCCATGATGACAAACAGGCAGGCTGGTGTTTTAAAAGATTGTTCTAGTTGACAGAGTTTGTCAGTAGTTTGGAAAGTGGCAGTGAACTGAGAACTGTCAGATGTTTCCTCAGTTTATATATATATATATATTTTTTTTTTTTTGAATGAAAATTCACAGTGTCATTTTATGGATTTCTTAAGGGTATGAAACAGTAGCTGACTATTTCCCTCTATTTCTGGATATACAGCTGGTAAGTGCGATGCCATTTTGCAGGTTTGTGGGATGCATAGTACATTTGTTAATATGAGATATTGCCAGTAGAAACTTATGTTCTGGAGGTGAAGTGAGGTGTTATGCAATGAAAAGTTTGGAGTTGGTGTTTTTGACATGTAAACTGGCCTATAAGTAATCTGCTAGTTCTTATATGTATAGGTCTGCATTTATTATGTCCCAGTAACTTGATTGCTGTTACTAAGCATATTGCTAACACAGTCCTAGAGCATACATTCTGTAGATTCATTCCCATCTTTTGGTAGCTCCACAAAACATCTGAGATTTTGAAGTATTTAACATGCTAACTTCTGGCTCAGTAACTCAACTAGAATTGCTGAGAGAGAGAGAGAGTGTATATGTGTTGTTTAGATTTTTACCTATCCTGAAACTTTCAGGCATTTTTGTAAGTAATTTTATATTATTGTAATGAAACCTTTTATTTGTATTAATATGCTGGCTGCCTGTGCTTTTAGCAAATTTGGATCACGCTATCTAGCCATTTATTTATCTGTTAGCAATGTGGATAATTATTGCAGTTATTACTTCCTACCTCCCTTTCCCTCTGATATACAAAATATTTGCAATTGCTATGCAACTGTTAAATAATTCAAAGTACAGAAACAAAACAAGCCATGGCCTGATAGTCTAGAAAAAAGCAGATATCTTATACAGAAAAATGGAAAGTGACCTTGATACATGCAGCATTTTGCTATGTATATATTTGTTTCTCTCTCTCACACACACGATTGTGTTTGTGTGTGTGGCCTTGCAGTTTTGAAGCCACAAGTGGATGAATTTTCTTTTTTTAACATATATAGGTTGTGTGTGTAGAGAGATATTCTTTAAGATATCAGCATTTAGTAAGAAATTCACCTTAAAAATTGTCTAAGATATTTACATATACTAGAACAGATTTGCTGCAGAGGAGCCTAGATCTGTTGGTATATTACTAACACCTCTATTATGTAAGAAAGGTATGTGATGCTTGAAGTTAATCACTCAGCAATGTTATATATCACTGCAGTACAGTATCACTATATAGCATCTGTTAATAGTGTAGCAGAATGTAGCCATATAACATATGTAAATCATAGTAACACTGCTCCAACAGCTACTTTTTTTTTTTTCCCAGAAAGGTATTATTGGTTGAATAGCAACACATATATTAGGTATATATTAGTCCATTAAGGTCCAGTGGCATTCATAATTTGGAATCCATTTAAAAACTTCATTTATGAATACAACCAGAATGTATTGGATACATCATAAAATACCTGATAAAAATAAAATAAAACCAATTAAATAACTAGCTGTATTCAAACATTTTAGATGTGTTAGTTGTAGACTTCAATAGAATAAGATAGCTTTTTCCTTTTTTTTTATGCATTACTCTACAGAGTGGAGTAAACTCAGCATGCCTCTAGTATATAAATCACAGTATACAAACATATTTATATATTATTTACATGGTTTTCCACTCACAATTCAGAATTCTTCTCTCTCTATATATAAGACATCTTCCCCAAACAAAACTTCCTAGATACATCAGTATAATGCTAACTGCATCTTAAAATAAGTGCAACCACTAATTTGTAATGAAAACAATACTATAATAGCATTGTTTTACTTAGTTTGACTCAGTCATTACAGTGGCTACATTTCATTTTGGGTTTCTTTGCTTAAGTAAACCACAATGTGATTTTTTTTTTTGTTTGTTTGTTTTCAGCAGTGTGAACAGTTTACCACTCAAATCACACATTTATACACAATTTATATATATTCTATACAGTGTCCATAATTAAACTTCACATACACCTCTCTATAGTGAAAATGACTTGGGGAAAATTGTTAAATTTTGTTGGTTTATTTGCAGACTATAGAAAATAAAATTATTCAAAAAAATAAATACCAAAAAAGGATGAATGTTTCAAAACACACCAACCATTCAGGAAGTGCTCTTTTGAACAAAATCAGAAAGAAATTGTGCTTAGGTATATTCTTTATGATCCACAAGTTAAAATCAATTGCTGATTAATCTCATCCAAAGACAAAAATTACTGAAGTAACTCAACTCGTGCAAACAAGGAAGCCACGTGGTAAGAAGGATATTATCATCTCATTTGTGAAATACTTCTCAATCTGTCATGGGTGAGTAGAGGAAGCTTTGTGGACAGAAACATTCTGAATAAATTCTGCTCCAGTCAAGAAAATTTCTGGCATATTTTTTTGTTTCTCAAAATTCTTGACTCCCTCTCCCCACCGTGATCAATAAGTCAAATAGGAGTAATTTGAAATTATAAAATAAAGGTACTGATAAGCCTCCATATAGAGAAGAACTCTTTTGACTATAACTGAATTATCTGGAAACATCCACACATCAAGGAACTGGCACAATGTTAGGTCAAAACTAATGGTAATGATGTTCACTGCTAACAATATTAAGGATTTTGTTGGGTAGATTAAAAGCATTCAATCAGAAAGCAGTCTGTACCATACATTGATTTCAATCATCTACAGAAGTACTTCCTGTATAGTTTGTTAAGGGAGGGAGGGGAAGTGAACAGTCATTTGATGTAGCCCTATGAATCCAGGCTTCTAAAGGGATATCAAATATGAATATATGACTCCCCAAATCCTTAAAGATATTGGGTTTGCTACTTATCATAGATGAAATTTTGGGAAACTTTTCTTTTATAATAAATTTTGGACTAAGTTGGAACCATTTAAATATCTAAATAATTTATTTCAAACCTGCATGGCAATTAAACTATGAAACAGAATTATGGTTCATTAAGATATTGTTGAACAACTTAATACACCTATTAACACTGACATATTTAATACATGAAAATATAAACGTTCTCCTCAGAAACCAATCTGTCAAAATTGCAAAGGATGAAAAACTTTGTTAGGATAAAAATAAAAAGCTGAACTTAACACCGCAACTAGCCATGACGTCTAGCTAAAACTGGATATGATTCTGTAACACCCACTGAATAATGGATAAGAAGTGCAATTTGGTCTCACTATTTCATCCACTCGGCCGATAGGGAGGTTAATGATTGAAATACAGGTGAAGTACTAATTTTGCTTCACTGATGCGATGTATTTAAATGCATTTCTGTTGAGGACAATGACTGCTTATATCCTCCTGTACAAAGGATTAAATTGCCAATAGGGAGGTTAATGATTGAAATACAGGTGATTGAAATGATTGAAATAAAAGCTTCCAAATGCTCAAAAGTTGGATCAGTAGTTCTAAATTTCATAATTTGGAACTACTGACCAGTGAACGTGCTATTCTTCCTTCCATGGATAAGTACAAAAGACTTAAAATATAAACTTCAAGAATATTTGAAAATCCATTTTACTTTTAAATTAATTCTCATATCATGGGTTGATTTTTGTTTCTTCTACCTTTGTTTATAACATCCCACACAACAGTGTGATATTTGAATTACAGACTTGTGTATTTAATTTACAATGTATACTAGTCATGGAGTGGCAGAAGCCATTTCCAAAAGCAACAAATACACCAGAATATGGGAAAATAAATATATTTGCTGCAGTCAAAATACTGTGCATTGAAGGAAATTACCACAAGGATAATTATAACAAAAGCAGTAAGATACTGGAAATATCCTTACTAGAATACTTTATTTCGTTTAAACAGAAAACAATGAGATGTTTCATTACAGTGTCAATTATCTCAGCATTATGGTCAATAACTAGAAAATCGAACGTAAAAAGGTTTAGAAGACTCACAAGAAAACATTCATGTTTTAAACTTAAATCATTTCAGAGCTGATAGCAGATCCATGCATGCAACATCTATAACACATTTTTTACATTCAGTTCATTGTTTCACATAACTTATGGATGGCTGTTTGTAATAAGAACGGTATGATGCAATGCATGAATGAGTGAGTGATTTCCAAATGTCATGCAGAATGGAACCCTGTTCCTGTTCAGACTGGACTGCTAAGTGCACAACCTCACTTGACTCCTAGAAAATGATGAGACAGGAGGTTATTTTTGAGATAAGGCATTAAAGCTTATGACCAATCTTTTTTGTGGTGTTCTGAGAAGGACTTGCAGTGAGTCCTAATTTTATCCCTTTTTTGTGAATGACCCTGTTATGGTATTCACCTTGGATTTCATAACTTCTCTCAAACCATAATAGTGGATTTTATGGATCCTATGATATTTTAGTAAGGAACCTAATGAGGACTTCGAAGTCCCAAATGGTTTAAAGGAGACTGATGCCTAAATCTTGTATAAAAGCTATATGTTGTGAAGCCCAACAAAGTATGGTAAAGAAATGAAATCCATATATCTGCAATGACACATGGGGCTCCTAATTATACAGCAATCTGGAAACAACTCTTTTGAATAACTATTAGGAATGAAGTTGTCTTGAAGGAAGCTATTTCTTATATAATGGATGTTTCCACTGGATATTGTATTTTATTATTATTATTGAGCACTGTCTTTACTAGTCTTCTTCGAGTGGAAAAGAAATGGGGAACCCATAGCCAGAGCAATAAAATGGTCTGGCTTTAGATAATTCAAAAATAATCTTCTGTCTCATCTTTTCAAGGAATCCATGCACTCACATGTGGTTTGTTTTGTTTGCAAACAATATATATAACTGTTTCCAAACAATATATATATATATATATATATATATATATCTCAATCTAAAGACTTTCAAGTTTTCTAAATGGTCTCTATCAAAAAATAAAATTTACTATCAAAACAGACAGTAATATAAAATACACCTCTTTCTAGGCATAATGACCATCAAAAAACAGCAGGTTAATGTATCACTTAATGTGTATGGAGATAACTCATTAGTTGACATCTTCATACCACCTTATTTCACCACCCATAAGTGTGTCATTGTGAAACAAACAAAACTAAAAAGTTATGCGTATCTCATGAAAAGATATTGGATAAAAAAAAGTTTGACCTTAATGACTAATTCAATCTTAACAGTTATCCAAAAAAGTTCGGATATAGCACACAAGTTTCCCTTAAATAGCAGTACAGCCTTAGAGCATTATGATCTCCAAAAGATAGCTCTACAAAATCTATTGTTTCTATGATAAGGCTTACAGAGATCAAATTGCAAGAAGTTATGTAAATTGGGAAAGTGAATTTAATTCTATAGCAACATCACCTATAAATGAAGGGATAAAGTTATGTCTCACTGCTAATGTCTTTGCAAAACACTGTAAAAGGGATTGGTCACTGACTGATGCCTTATTTCAAAAATAATCTATCTCATCTTTTCAAGGAGTCCATGCACTCACATGTAGTTTGTTTTGAAACATCAAAAAAAACCTTTTCTCTGATGAGTAGTTTCTGAAGAGAACCTAGTCTCATTCTGCATGATGCTTGGAGGTCTCTAATTTATTTCTGCAATGAATTAGGTCTTTCTCATGCCAATGATCACTGACAACTTTCAAAACAATGAACTACAATTGACATGCAATATGTCTAATGCATGTGAATGCATTAGACATATTGCATGCATGAATTTACTCTCAATGAAATGTCGTGTTTGGAATGGAATCGTAAATGCTTTCTGTAAGTCTGAGATATTTTAAAAAATTTTGTTTTGAAGTTATTCATCCTAATGCTGCTGCTAGATAACTGACAGCAAATCATATCAATGTTCTATTTAATCTGAATAAAATATTCTAATGAGACTATTTTTAGTATCACATTGCTTAATAAAAACCATGCTTTTTTGTGTGAAATCCTATAGTTCAGCATGTGGGTAACAGGACATCACATAGGATAATTTCTTCTTTCATCTTGTACAAGAAAAAACACTAGTTTCCTTTTCTGATGTGCCTTCTTTAGGTTTTGTGTGTGTGTGTGTGTGTGGTACATTTGTACAGCTGTCATATAAATAGTTGCATAAATTCCCTGTAAGTTTTTCTTTATAATGCATCATGAATGTTTTTCATGCAAAGAGGCTAGAGTAAATGACCTTTAAATATGGACAACCTTATCAACACTATATCAACTGCCTGGCAGCAACAGTGGCTACTGCATAACCTTTTCTGAATTCTTATCTTTTTTTCTTTATTGCTGAACATACAACTGGGATCAGACCTAGAATATAAATGAAACTGCAGATGACTAGAGTTGGTATGGTGGGGGATTACAACATCAAAAAGTCCAGTGCAATTGCTGATCAATCACCCATTGGCTAGATTTTACATATAGATGGATGTATATATGGGCATGGCTATGTACAATGAACATGAGATGACATCATTAGGGTAGTGTCACCACCATTTTCTCAGCAGAGGAAAAAATGAAGACCACGGTCCAAGAGCCATTGGCAAAACAATTGCCTTTTAAGAATTTGGCACATAAGGTTCCTTATTGGAAGACTGCACAAAATGGAAGCACTTGATCAAACCTTTTATTCCATTGTTGGAAAGAGGTTAATTGGAATTCTAAATTCACCCGTAATTGAATTGATCAGTAAAGACAGGTGGTTTAAAACTTTAGTGAAAAATAAGTTTAAAATTCCCTTTGATGAAAGGCAATAGAAAAAGTGACACTAAAAAAAAAAGTAATTCAATGAAGGAAACATTGAGCACGTAGTGTCTTCTCGGTGTCTATGTCCAAATAAAAGACTAAACTTATTTGCATTTAGAACATTAGCGAGATATTTAATGTAAACCTGTATCAAAATACCATATTCTAAGTAAAGATGTTTTTGGATTTCAAGTAACATCCAAAAATTTGCAATGGTAATCCTTTATCCCACCCCTAAACTGAACAGAACCTCCTGGTACTTCCACCATTTAAAAATGAAGGAAATTCCAACCGATTTTAATTTAATTGTAGGAATCATTCTGGTGGCTATGAACAATCAAAACTTTCTGCTGAAATGTTACTAGGGTATACAGATCATCCAATACACTATGGAGAATGTTTGTTAAAAGTAACTTAAATATAATTTGATATCTGAAGACAACCTGGCGTCATACCAGGCAAAGGACTAATACATATTGGCTAAAAACTTGAAACATTTGTGTGCTTTCAGAAGACATGGAGAAACCTGATATTTTTCTGGGCATTTGATGGTGAGAGTGGGAAAATGATGACATTAAATACAATGCCCTTTTGGCCATTTCGTTGATTAATGAGGATTCAAACTATTTGTAAATAAACAAATGATCTGTAATAATGAATGATATAGTGGGAAATATTAGTTCTGTCATCATCTGGAACAAAAATCGAGATAGGTATTCAATATATGAGATTTTGTTGATAAATACGACTGGCAGCTGACATGATGTAGGGAAAAAATGCAGAGAACGATCAAAAATTGGACAGAAAACGTTCTCTATTTCGAACTGCACCACTTAGAAACAAGTGCTTTGTATCTATCTCTGACAAAAATGTTTCCCATCCCTTGTAACATTTCAGCTTCAATACTACAATGCCCATCCATAATAGTTAGGATTCTAGTACAAGGTCATTCCCTACATAAGACCACTACTATTATCACTGCCATGATGGAAGTAAAGAAAGGTTTAAGATTAGAAGGAGCTCTGTTTCCCTGTGCCTCAGGTGTTGGTGGTTCTAGTAGTTCGGTCAAATTAACATTGGCTGAATCTTCATCTGCACCACGACGGTCAATAGCACCTTCATCTTCATCATCGTAATCATCATCATCTTCAGGGTAAAAGGTAGATGAGGGTGGAGATTTCTCATTAGTGGTTCGAGATCCATAGTGAGAGAAGTCAGAGGTGGAGGGTTCATTGACTGTTGTGGCTGGCCGTAAGGTGGCCCCACCCATGCCACCTGTTTCAGGACTGTTGTCAAAGATTTTGTCCCAGTTGTTGTATTCTGTGAAACCCAATGACTGATCACTTACCACACGAGTAGGAAACATGGTGATGTTCTGCACAGTTACCTCTTGGGATGTGACAACAAATAGTACCTCAGCTGGCTTGTATCCTTCAGCATGAGCCTGCAAAGAGCAAAAATTATTGGTCTACACTATGCCAAAAACAGTGATTAGTTTACATAATTACTCAAAAATAAAAATTCAGCCCCCCCCGGTTGATTCTTCTTTTGAATGTAGCTGTAATACTTAATGTACAGCATTAATTTTTTTCCTATTATTCCAGTCCATAAAAAGGCTAGCAGGACATTTAATATTAGCACTCACAGTGCTAATATTAAATGTCCTGCTAGCCTTTTTATGGACTGGAATAATAGGAAAAAAATTCTAGTCTAGAGACAAATGCAGAACTTTTTTTTTGACCCATTTCAGACCTCCAGTAAGAAAGATTGCAGTTTCTTACCAGTTGATGAAATTCATTTATCACCTCAGCCGAGTGGTTAGCGTATCTGCTCTCCAGCCAAAAGGCTGCGGGTTTGAATCCCACCATGGGCATGGATGTTTGTGATTGTCTGTGAAAATACTAATAGTAATGATAGGCAGTAGATGCCGTTGGTGTGGTTGCTGTTTTGTTATAGTTGGAGACAGGGAGAGAGAGATGTAGAGTAAGTGCTCTCCCTTGACAAGTCCTTGGACTCCCTGGATGTGTCATGCAATAAAAAAAAAATAAAATTTATGAAACATCCATGCCCATAGTGAGAATAAACCAGTTTGTTGGGGAGTGGGTAGACCAACCACTAAGCAACCAACTAGGCTAAGAGTATGACGATTATACACGCTCACACAATGCTTAACATCTCTTTAAACTCATTCACTAATAAAGCCTCTGACAGCTCATTTTAATCATTCACTGCTTTCCAAGCATAAAAAAAAATTCCTCAACCATTGTTAATTACACTCACACAACATCCAGAGCCCTTGTGCCAGTATGTCCAGTCATATATTGAAAAATTTCTCCAGCATCCACTCTCTAAAGTTCCTTTAGTAACTTATGGATGTATAATTTTCTCCCATTTCTGCCTACCAACAAAGCTTTGTAACATACTACTAGCCTTCAGTCTATTCAGAAGGGAACAAGAACAAGTACTCTACTCCATAGATCAGTAACAATTTGGTTACTCACCTATGAATCATCATCACTAACACTTCCATTAATCTTACAATTTAAAGATCGCACTTTGGAAACTTCTTAATGCAATTTTTTGAACAGTTGCAGAGCTCTAAAAAATATAACTCACATGAGTAGCAATATACCTTGTTATTTGTCAATCCTGAATTACAATCCATTTCATTAATTATCACCACTACCCTGGTATACTACTATGGCACAATGTTGATTACAATCAGGATGCAATATCTGCTACATTGAATCTACTATTTGTTCTTAAAGTCTTGTGTGTTAGAACATTACCGAGATTGCAATATCCCCAATACAGAATACTTACGTTCCACCACTAAAACAAAACACACCAATAATATAAATAAAAATACCACTACTGAAATATCTTTGCATGATACATCACTCCCCAGAAATTGAAAAGTTACCATTACTGATTTTTAAAAAAATGAAACCAAATTACATTGATTCTCATTGCTAGAGATTCAGAGCAATCAGGATGCTATAAACAGAAAGACACCCCCCCCCAAAGCACAAAAAGGAGGAAGGAAGAGATTGTCTAATCTTTCCTGCACTCATTGGACAAGGAACTAAAGAAGCTCAATTATTATTATTAAGATGTGACCTCCATGGAGTCAAAGAACTCAAAGAGAGGCAGGAAGCTCAATGTTTCAGCAAAATCTTATGAATGAAAATGTTTCATGCATTTAAAAGTTACTAAATATTTATATATTTTTTTAAAAAGCCTCTATAGCTTAGTAGGTAATGATGATGCCATCTGTGAAACACCATAGTTTGATTCCTGTTTAAATGCAAGGGCCTTTTATAAGAGCTTTTTTTTTTTTTTTAACTGAAGATAAACTATTCATTCTCAAACAGAGATAGAAAATTTTTCATCTCCAGACAACCATTTTTTCACTTTGCAAAACAGGTATGAGATCATAAGGAACAGATAGAGAATAACATGCATATAGGAGATTATATGCTTAATCATAGATAAGATAGATAAATAAGAAAGGACTATGTTAGTACTGAAAGTGACTAGTTATCCTTACCCCATTAAAGAATAGCATGAGGGGAAGGATCTGTGTTTTTCAGGTACTGGTTATAGGATCTTGTCCTCTCCCCCCACCACCATTTTTTTTCCAGGAATTTTTGGGAGGTGGGGGAGATGCAGCCCTTTATTCCAATGAGGATAATTGGTGGCATTATTGTAATGCCAAAATACATATACTTATCCTTATGCCAATAAACTCCTAATTAACTACAGTAAAGAATAGCTGAGTGAAAGGTGGTCTGTGGAATACTTCCAGATCTTGGAAGTTTTTTCCACTTGGTTAGATTATATTAAATTTAGTTTAATCCTTTATCCAAGTGTAAGCAAACAAAGTTTGCACCTGAAGTATCTTCAGGACTGAGGCAACTCGTGGTAAAGGTGGACCAAGCTCTCATCACTCCTTTTCTTAGTGTCTCCCATAATACAAAGCACATCTCCTTGAGGAGATGTATAATGCTATGCATTAAGGGAAGGGCCACTACCCAGACTAGTTTCGACCTTTATTGAGGTCTCGTCAGTGGAAGCCAGACTCAGAGGTGGCGATACTAAGGTGAAATCAATGGAGAAGTCATATTTACCTATACAAGTTGCCAAAAGGTGTCTCACCTTATTATTAAATTACTCTGGATTTAGATAGAGAAAGATGTTGGAAGTTATTTCCACTTGGTTAGAGTATAATAAATTTAGAGTTGCCTCAGTCCTGAAGATACTTCAGGTGCAAACTTTGTTTGCTTACACTTGGATAAAGGATTAAACAAAATTTATTATACCTGCAGATCTTAATCCTGTGCAAGAACAAACTTGCACAGGATTAAACTGAGTTACCAAGAAAAGAGGGGATCTCTACAGTATATTTACAAGAACTGATTAAGAAAAGGTCAAGGGTACTTGGAGACTGGAGAGGGTTATATATTATTCAGATTGGTAGATGGAAAATTTGCATTATATCATCACTTACATTCCACTACTAAAACAAAACATACCAATTTTATAAATAAAAACACCACTACTAAAATATCATCTGCACTTCTTCCAGCTCTGTCGGTGGAGTTGGAAATCAGAATTATGAACAATGAAGTTACTTAACCACGCTACCAGCCAGGATGTATATATACGTCCAAGTTACTATGGATGCGAAGTGCTTATTAAAATTGTAATACCATTCATATTATATTGAAATATATGATGGATACGAAGCTTTTAGGATGCATATTTGATCCATAATGGCCAGAAAGGTGGTTAAGAGGATAACTTCACTATTTGAGTAGCGAGGTTGCAGAAAGTCAAGCTTCAGAAACAAAGTCACACAGCCAGAGTGATCAAAATCAGAGGACTGTAGATGCCATTCTCTGGCATGAGACATCAGATCACAGAAATGCACAAGTTCTGCATTTGTGGCAGAAGGAATCATACAGAATGTGTAGCCTGAACAAATGATAAGAAATAGGTCAGGTCTAGATGCCTGTAAGAGGTGATATACATCATTCACATTTGCATTTCTGCTGCAAATGTTGGTGAAGTTGATGTGGGAATTATGCCTATTAGTTGGGTTTTTTGTAATATTTGGTTTTATTTTTTCAGGAAGATTTTTTTTTTTTTAACTGTAAATTGTTGGTTAAATCTTGCATGTACTTTAAACTAAATTTTATGTGGCAGTCAGTAAATAATTAACGGTTCCAATTTTTGTAATGAAATCAAAGGCCTGTGTAAAAATAATGATTTTTTTTTTTAAACATGACTTTATTATTATAATATCACACCTCCAGGGAGTCCAGAGACTCATCGAGGAGGACATCTGCTCTACAACTCTTTGTCTCACTACTCCACCAACTTTCATCATCTAACACCAACGCCACCTACTGCCGACTTCCACCACTAGTACTTTCACAGACGATCACAAACATCCATGCCCACAGAGGGATTCAAACCTGCAGCCTTTAGGCTCGAGAGCGGATATGCTAACGACTCGGCCAACCAGGTCGGCACTTACCCACAAAAGGTTGATATTTTATATTTTCTTGCATTTTCTACATAACCTGGAAACCCTGTTCTAGAGACCAAACAGGGAACTTTTTTTTCCCAAGCCACTTCACATGAGGTATTCACAAGATGTAGGATAGTGTTCAAACTAGGTTATGAATTTCATTTCCTACCTAATTTATTTGAGATCCATCTTAAGGATACTAGAAGTTGTCATATGTAACAGATTTTTTTTTTTTTTTTAAAAACATTTGTTTGACTCTCATAGAGATAGCCTCAATTATAAAAGCTCACACTGTATGTGTCTGAACCAATTTTCTACTACTTTTAATGGTTTTATTACTATTATTATTAAGAACCTGAGACTTCCAAGGAGCCAAAGGACTCATTTTATTTCTGAAAAATAAAAAAAATTTTTTTTTATTTTTCAACATAATCTTCCCTCAAGACTAATACATTTATTCCAGCGATGCTCCAGGGCCATTATCCTGTCCCTGTAGTGGTTCTCAGTAAGATCTGCAAAATACCCCTCTACAGCTGCAATCACCTCTTGATTTGAAGAAAAATGCTGACCAGTGAGGAAGAGGTTTAGTTTTGGGAACAGATAAAAGTCAGAGAGAGCCAAATCTGGGGAAAAGGGCAGATGTTCCAACAGTTCACTGTGCAGATCCCTTAATTTTCCCACTGCTAAAACACCTTTGTGGGCAGGTGCATTGTCCTGATGAAAGATGATTTTTTTCTTCTGCAAACCCGGTCTTTTCTCACGAATTTTTTTGTCTAATCTGGTTAAAAGATCGGAATAATATTCCCTGGTTATTGTTTTAGCCTTTTCAAGATAATAAATAAACAAAATGCCTTTAGCATCCCAAAATACCGATGCCATGACCTTTCCTGCTGATGGAACCGACTTTGTCTTCTTTGGTGCTGAATAATCAGCTTCTGTCCACTGTTTTGATTCTGGTGTGTAATGGTGAATCCAAGTCTCATTCATAGTAATAAATCGACACACAAAATCAGTTTTATTCTTGTTAAAATGCTCCAAGCACTGTTCAGAGATTTTCATGTGAGTACATTTTTGATCTGCTGTGAGCAAGCACGGCACCCATCTTGCACAAAGCTTTTTCACTTGCAATTCTTCATGCAAAATATACCCTACAGTCTCTGCAATTTCATGCACTTTGACTCACTGGTCAACCAATACCATATCATGCCCTTGATCAATGATTTCTGGTGGTGTTACACTTTTTGGACGTGCTTCACGTGGATTATCTTCAATGTTGGTACTGCCATGTTTACACTCGGCAATCCATTTCTTAATTGTCGAAAAAGAGTGCCCATAAACTTTTATGACCTTTGAATGAATTTATTTTGGCATTAAACCTTCTTTTACAAAGAATTTTATAACTGCACGATACTCAATTTTATCCATTTCAAGAACACTTTTGCTTCAGACAGCTGTATAAAACAAACTACTTGATAGAATGACTTGCGATTTCACATGGATGCTTATGACAGATGTACCAACTTAGAAAAAAAAATCTTGCCAATAGTGTTGCCATCTATAGCTGAGGCTGAGAACTTTTCAGATCACCTTCGTACATTAACACTGGATGCACTCACTACTTCGACAGGCAAATTGTTCCATTCACTCACTGCTCTATAAGAAAAATCTAGCTTTCACCCATCTCATAAGGGCAGAAAAAACTCAACATCCATGGATGTCCCCTTGTTTTTTCTCTGTCTTCCATATAATGAAATATTTCATCAGTATAACCTATAGTGCCCTTTCAGAAGTTTACAGACCTCTCTCAATATCACCCTTCTTTCTCCTATTTTCCAGTGTCTACAGTTCGAATACTATCAATCTGTTCCCATTATCTACATTGCATAATCCTGATATCATCTATTTTATTCTTCTTTGCACCATTATCCTTTGAACTTCATTTGCAGTTTTTGCAATATAATCTTTGAACTTCACTTTCCTATCCACCACAACTCCAAGATCCTGAGCCTCATCAGTTTCTCCAAGCACATTCCCACTAGTATAATATATGCCATTGGAAATCTCATCACATCAAAATGCATAAGTTTACACTTACTAGCACTGAAATGACGGCCATTATCATTTGTCCATTGTCACAGCTTATTCAAATCATTCTGTATATGCTGTTCCCCAATTGCCATGCTTATCTTTGCATCATCAGCAAATAACCGAATATCTCCTGTCAAGTCCTTCCCTATCTCATTAATGTATAGATTGAACAACAATGGTCCAAGGAGTTATCCCTGGGGTACAATGCTGGTCACCTTAAATCTGGTAGATTCACTCTCCTCCCATCCCTTTCTGATACCTGTTTGTAAACCATCTGCTTATCCCAATGAACAGTGTATATTAAAATCTCACATTCACCAGTTTATACCTTTCATGTGATATCCTGTCAAATGCTTTAGCAAAGTCCAATAGTATCATCATATCTATTACCTTTGCCTAACTCAGCAATAACATTAGAAAATATAAACAAATTGCTGAAATATGGCCTTCCTTTAGTATGGTCATATTTTAGCAAATCCATGCTGTTCTTTGCAAAGTACAGCTTGTCTGTCAATCCATTTCTCACCAACTTCTTTAATATTTTCACCACTACTCCACAGATACTGATAGACAAGTTTTTACACTACTCTTCTACAATGCAACTAACATAATTCTTTCCATTCTTGCATGATCTTTCCTTAGCCAAAACTCAAGTTATACAATCATGTCAAGCAACAAACCAATTCAGCTGATCATTTGCTTAGCAAATGTACTGATATCCCATCTTGCCCTATTGTGAATACATCTCCAGGATATGCAACAGCACTTGAACTTCATTCTCATGCACCTCTACCTCTTCATCCAATATAGTTGTAGCAATTTGTGCCATATCACATACAACTCTATAGATCATGGAAGACTTCAACCATAGTGATACAGGTTGGAAGGAGGAAAGAGTGCATGGGAAAATGGAATTTATACAGTCACTATGAGATAATTAACTGAAACAGCACATGATGAAAGGGACCAGGGGTTTGAGAGTGTTGGATCTGTTAACAGCATCAGAAGATCTATCATTAACTAATGTAACCACTCTACCTCCAATCAAGAAAAGTGACCATGCACTCATGTTCCTGGAAAGTTGCTCAACATGTGGAAATTTCGAGTCAAGAAAGAGTTTATGCAAAACTACAAAGCTGCCAATTATGACAAACTTAGGAGGCAACTTGGAGCAATTCCATGGCAAAAGAAACTACATGGAATGAATGCCATTAGTGCATGGGAAGTGGACAAGGATTTCTTGAGCGGGGCAGTATCCGAGTGCATACCCAGAGTCAGGATTAAGTGGATGAGTAGCAATATAAAGAAGAGCTGCCAATGATTAGATGATTAGAATGCTATTTAAGCAATATAAAGCACAAGCAAGAAGGGTAATTAGTATAGTAAGGAAGGCTAAATCAAATTTCAAGAAAAAAATTAGCTAAGAAGGCCAAAGTAAATCCAAAAGGTTTTTTTTTTTTTTTTGCTATTGCAAGTAAGAGAAACAATGATTATGAAAAGATAAATTTATTCAGTGGTAGGAAAGTGACAGAAGCAGAAGAAATTGTTCAGTTACTAAGTGATTACTTTGCAAGGGTATATCATCCAGTCGGAGACTTTGCAGTTACTGATGTGAGCATTGAGATAGATGAACTGGAGGTACTCAGTATATTGAAAAATATCAACGTGAATACAGCGGTGGGCCTGGATGGTATGTCAGCTTGCATGCTACAAGAATGCAAGTGAACTGGCAATACTTCTGATGAAGTTGTTTAATCTAAGTCTCAACTCTGGCAAGATTCCAAAGGAGTGAAAGAGGGTAAGATAGTTCCATTACATAAAGGTGGATCCAAAACAAAAGTAGCAAATTACAGAATCAATTAGTATCTGTGGAGTGGTGGTTAAAGTTTTGGAGAAGTTGGTTAAAAGAAAATTCAGGAATGGGTGGATAGAAATGTGATACTCTATAGGGGCAGCATTGCTTTGTAAAAGGTAGTTCCCACCTCACTTTATAATAGGATAACAGCAGAATTGGATAAACAAAATCACTATAACACAATACTGCTGGTCTTCGCAAAGGTATTTGATGGAATACCACATGGGAAACTATTACATAAGTTGGATCAAATGGGAATGGATGAGAGGGGGGAGACAGGTGCCTGATAGACATCAGAGGGTGGTGTATGATGTTGTGGAATCAATGTGAATGATGGTGTTTGCCCCAGAACTCTGTATTTGGATAATTACTCTTTAATTTGTACATTAATGATATAGCAGAAGATTTGAAAGGGGTAATTCAGTTGTGTGCATGATGCAAAACTAGGGAGGGCAGTAGTTGATAAAGGTGATGTAGATATCTTACAGGGCGATTTAAATAAATTCACAGTGTGGACAAAGAACAATGGTTGTCAATTCAATGTTGTAAATGCACTTTGGGATGAAAAGATTACATACTTTGTATCATACTGGCGGTACTAGTTTACAGGAAATTGATGAGGCTAGGGATCTGGTGGTGATGATGGATAGAGATTTGAAATTCAAAGGACATATTGCAAGAGTTGCTAGAATAGCTCAGAGGATTACTTGGATGTTGAAGAATACACAAGTAAAGATAGGGAATTTATTATCCCTCTTCATAAGGCTATGATTTGCCCACATGTTGACTATTGGTTACTTATGTTTTTTCGGGATCGGGAGGTGGTGGAGAGGATTCAGAGACGAGTAACCAAGCTGTTGATAGGTCTCTGGAATGTTCCATATGAGAATAGATTGAGGGTATGTGTAGGTTGCAGAGTTTAGCTGACAGGCAGTGCATAAGAGATATGATAGAAATTTATAAGTACTAAAGAAACTAAAATTCATTTCTGAAATTATGGATTTTACAACCGTGTTAAAATAATTCTTTTTTTATTATCCCAACGTTTTGATATTCATATCAAGATCATCATCTGGCGCATACGTAAATATACAAGACAAGCTGCATTACATGTCAAACCGTAAGCTAGAGAAACAATGATTTGATCATGCTACTCACTGACATGACCTCTAGTGAAAAAAAAATTTTTTTTTAATTACATCAAGCTAATTTAATTTTTGATTACATGAATAAACATTCTTGCTTACAGATGGTTTTCCTTCCAGAACAGTGATGTCCTATTTCTATTATTACAAGTGTTATTTTTGATTTAAAAAACAAAAATTATTTATAAATTACAACATGAATAAACTTTCTTATAGATTTTTTTTCTCTTAACTGTGATATCAGTATTTTTTCAGTATTAAACTGATTTAGGATCCTGGATTTTCTAGAGTCCTGTTTATAGTTGTTCTTAGAGAGGAAGGATTCATGGGACGAATATGTGCCTTCCTTATGTATGGGATTTTTAGACCATCATTATTGTTTAGATTGGGATGGTTCATAATGATCTCACAAGCTTCCTTAAATTTGCGTTCATACCATGTTTTGGTGTGATGTAGACAACTAGTGTTTTTCCAATCAATTCTACGTAAGGTGTTCAGAACATGATCAGAAAGGCCAGCTTCACCATTATTATATTTGATGTGTCGTTTATGTTCTTTTTATCTTATTGGAATTGTACGTCCTGTTTCTCTTATGTATGGTATGTTGCAGGTGCAGTAAATACGTTATACTCCAGGGTGGGCCAGCGGAGGGAGTGGGTCTTTGGATGAGTTGAGCAAGCTTTTTAATTTTGCAGGAAGTTTAAAGGTGGCTTTGAGGTTGTATTTTTGTAGTACTCTGTTTATTTTGTCTGATGTCGCTTTAATATAGGGAATGGTTATAGTTTTACTGTAGTCTGGTTTGTCTTTGTTTTTTATTGAGGTCTTGTAGAGAATTTTGTTAATAGTGTTTTGGCTGTATCCATTTTTTTGAAAAGTATTACTAATCACTTTAAATTCATTATTCAGTGCCTGTTCACTGGAGCAGATCTTCAGAGCCCTGTTTTTTAGCATATTCATGACACCTAATTTTTGTGTTGGGTGGTGGTAGGAGTTTGTGTGTATATGTTGGTCAATATGTGTCGGTTTCCGGTAAACAGTGACGGAAAGATTGCCCGAGGGAAGACGTGTGACAAGTGTATCTAGAAACGGCAGTGTGTTATGTTTTTCAATCTCAATTGTGAACTGTATACGTTTGTGTTGCTTGTTTAGGTGGCTAAGGAAAGTGTCTAGCGGCCATGAGAACAAATTTCGAAAACATCGTCAATGTATCTGAGCCAAACTTTGGGTTTTAAAGGGGAGGAACCTAGAGCCAGTTGTTCAAAATGTTCCATATAAAAGTTAGCAATCGGAGGCAGGGGGATAATGGCGAGCCCATGGCTGTGCCTTCTTTTTGTAGGTAGAAAGCATTTTGCCATACAAAATAACCAGAATGTAATACATGCGCAAAGAGCGCTGTGATATCTGGAGGAAATTTGTTCTGTAAAAGAAGAATTGTATCATTGATTGGGACATTCGTAAAGAGGGCAGAGACATCAAAACTGACTAATAGATCATCTTTTTCTAATGTAATGTCTTTGATGATGTTTATGAAGTGTTGTGTGTTTTTGATATAGGAGGGGGAATGACCTACCAACTCCTTGAGTGTTGCCGCTAATTTTTTTGCTGAGTGATAGGCGGGCTATCAATCCCTTCGACTATAGGCCTTAACGGTGTGTTTTCTTTGTGAATTTTTGGTAGTCCATAAATTCTTGGGGAATGAGTGTAGTGTGGAAATAGTTTTTTGACCGTATCTTCGGGCCATGTGATAATTGACTTAAGTAGATTCTCTGTTTTCTTTTTGATTCTATTAGTTGGATTATAGTTTTTGTATGTGTTATTGTCCGAGACCAGCAGATTCATTTTTTCCACATAAGTGGTTCGGTTTAAGATAATGGTGGCACTTCCTTTATCTGTTCTGGTTATTAAGATGTTCAGATTTGACTTTAGTGATTTTATCGCTGTTATTTCATTATTTTGTTATTTATGGTTGTTATTGTTCATTGTGGAGAAATTTGAATATGGCAGCTGGTTCTTTCGATCTTTTAGTCTTTGGAATTTGGAAATTAGATTTTCTTTCTTCATTTCGAGAATGTGGTTCGCCGTGTTGTCAGTAATCTTTTCCAGGATCATCCAGATATCTGCATTTACGTAGCTTGAAAGTTCCGTTTTTTTTCCTTTTGTAGCTGGTTTTGTGTAGCGGCTAAGTTCTTTCTGGAAGCTTAGATTTGTTCTCTGAGAAGTGGTTTCTCCATGTGGAAGTATATACGTTGCGCTTTTGCTGAGGTAAATTTTCTTTTTAGCCTGATGCAAATTTGGGATGATATTGCTGTCCTTATATCGTTTTAAAAAAGCCAGTCGATTGATCAAATTAGAAACCTGATTCTTCAGCTTACTGTATTGATTGCATCGCTTGTGGGTCGAATCTGCATGAATTATCATGGATTACTGACAACATGGTGAATCACATTCTCCAAACGAAGAAAGAAAATCTAATTTTCAAATTCCAAAGACTAAAAGATCGAAAGAACCAGCCGCCATATTCAAATGTCTCCACAATCAAATATGACAACCAACCAGAAGCAAGAAACAACAGGAGCCACCAATCACTGACAGGTAACAATAATATATTTAACCTATCCGACCACACTTTAAACAAACACGAAATCTTAATACTTAACAAAGGTTTAAATTATGCCATAGCACCCAAATCGATAAACTTGAATTTATTTGTAATATTGAAAGAGGCCTAAGATTCATCCCAAATAACATAGCAGAAAAAATATGTTTAGAAACCGCCAGCATTTTAACATAACAAAACAATAACGAGCAACCTAACTCAACACGAAATAACAGCGATAAAATCACTAAAGTCAAATCCGAACATCTTAATAACCAGAATAGATAAAGGAAGTGCCACGGTTATCTTAAACCGAACCACTTATGTGGAAAAAATGAATCTGCTGGTCTCAGACAATAACACATACAAATTAGTTTACTATAATCCAACTAATAGAATCAAAAAGAAAACAGAGAATCTACTTAAGTCAATTATCACATGGCCCAAAAATATGGTCAAAAAACTATTTCCACACTACGCTCGTTTCCCGAGAATTTACGTGCTACCGAAAATTCACAAAGAAAACACCATTAAGGGATTCATAGCCCGCCTATCACTCAGCAAAAAAATTAGCGGCAACACTCAAGGAGTTGGTAGATCATTCCCCCTCCTATATCAAACACACACAACACTTCATAAACATCAAAGACATTACATTAGAAAAAGATGATCTATTAGTCAGTTTTGATGTCTCTGCCCTCTTTACAAATGTCCCAATCAATGACACAATTCTTCTTTTACAGAACAAATTTCCTCCAGATATCACAGCACTCTTTGTGCATGTATTACGTTCTGGTTATTTTGTATGGCAAAATGCTTTCTACCTACAAAAAGAAGGCACAGCCATGGGCTCACCATTATCCCCCCCCCCCCTCCGATTGCTAACTTTTATATGGAACATTTTGAACAACTGGGCTCTAGGTTCCTCCCCTTTAAAACCCAAAGTTTGGCTCAGATACATTGACGATGTTTTCGAAATTTGTTCTCATGACCGCTAGAAACTTTCCTTAGCCACCTAAACAAGCAACACAAACGTATACAGTTCACAATTGAGATTGAAAAACATAACACACTGCCGTTTCTAGATACACTTGTCACACGTCTTCCCTCGGGCAATCTTTCCTTCACTGTTTACTGGAAACCGACACATATTGACCAGCATATACACACAAACTCCTACCACCACCCAACACAAAAATTAGGTGTCATGAATATGCTAAAAAACAGGGCTCTGAAGATCTCCAGTGAACAGGCACTGAAAAATGAATTTTAAAGTGATTAGTAATACTTTTCAAAAAAATGGATACAGCCAAAACAGTATTAACAAAATTCTCTACAAGACCTCAATAAAAAACAAAGACAAACCAGACTACAGTAAAACTATAACCATTCCCTATATTAAAGGGACATCAGACAAAATAAACAGAGTACTACAAAAATACAACCTCAAAGCCACCTCTAAACCTCCTGCAAAATTAAAAAGCTTGCTCAACTCATCCAAAGACCCACTCCCTCCGCTGGCCCACCCTGGAGTATAACATATTTACTGCACCTGCAACATACCATACATAGGAGAAACAGGACGTACAATTCCAATATGACAAAAAGAACATAAACGACACATCAAATATAATAATTATGGTGAAGCTGGCCTTTCTGATCATGTTCTGAACACCTTACGTAGAATTGACTGGAAAAGCACTAGTTGTCTACATCACACCAAAACATGGTATGAATGCAAATTTAAGGAAGCTTGTGAGATAATTATGAACCATCCCAATCTAAACAATAATGATGGTCTAAAAATCCCATACATAAGGAAGGCACATATTCGTCCCATGAATCCTTCCTCTCTAAGAACAACTATAAACAGGACTCTAGAAAATCCAGGATCCTAAATCAGTTTAATACTGAAAAAATACTGATATCATAGTTAAGAGAAAAAAAAATCTATAAGAAAGTTTATTCATGTTGTAATTTATAAATAATTTTTGTTTTTTAAATCAAAAATAACAACTGTAATAATAGAAATAGGACATCACTGTTCTGGAAGGAAAACCATCTGTAAGCAAGAATGTTTATTCATGTAATCAAAAATTAAATTAGCTCGATGTAATTAAAAAAATAATTTTTTTCACTAGAGGTCATGCCAGTGAGTAGCATGATCAAATCATTGTTTCTCTATCTTACAGTCTGAAATGTAATGCAGCTTGTCTTGTATATTTATGTATGCTCCAGATGATGATCTTGATAAGAAGATCGAAACGTCGAGATAATAAAAAAAAAAGAGTTATTTTAACACGGTTGTAGAATCCATAATTTCAAAAATGAATGCTGATCTCCGTGTAACACTAAAAGAAAAGAAACTAAAAGATTCTATAAGATATAAGAACAAAAGAAATTTTTGGGGAGTAGGAAATGAACAAGGGGTCACACTTGGAAGTTGTCTAAGTGTGGTTATTGGATATGAGGTGGGAGCGAACAAAAGAGTTAATATTATTAATTGGTACAAATGATTTGAGAGAGGACAAAGACTGTGTCAGAATGTATATCAGCAAACAACTGCAAAGTTGGGACGAACCATGAAGTGTAGTGAAGATGTTGTGGCCTTGCAAGAAGACTTGAATAAATTAAGCGATTGGGCATGGAAATGGGGATGCGAGTTCAATGTTGCAAAATGTAAGGTTTTAAAATTTGGAAAACAAAGATGGGATGCAGAATTTATGCTTGGTGAGAATATATATTGTTGGAGATAGAGGAAATAAGAGATCTGGTGGTAATAGTGGATAAGAACTTAAAATTTAGGGGACACAGTGCCAAAATTGTGAAGACAACACAAAGGCTTCTGGGAATGATGTGGAGGACACTGACGTGTAGAAGTAGGGAGATTCTTGTTCCGTTGTGTAAGGCTTTGATTAGGCCACACATGGACTATTGTGCCCAGATTTGGTCACCGGGTTTTCAGAAGGATGAAGAGATGTTGGATAGGGTCCAAAGGCGACTGACTAAGATAGTTTTTGACCTCTGGAATGTTGAGCATGAGGAAAGATTGAGAAGATGTAATTTGCAGAGTCTGGTGGAGAGGAGGAAATGGGGTGATATGATAGAGACCTACAGGCTGGTAAGGGGTTGTTATAAGATCAATGGTAGAGAAGTTCTACAGAGAATAGTGAGAGATCAGGGGAGAACCAGAGGTCATCCTTGGAAACTGTATAAAGAGGGCGTGAGTAAGGGAGTGAGAGGCAGGTTTTTTTCGTGCACAGTTGTGAATGATTGGAATGCCTTTCCTGAGAGTGTGGTGTCTGTAAGGAGTTTGAGTGTGTTTAAGACATGGTATGATTAAATGTGTATGTGATAAAGGGACCTCCCAGATGAGTCTTTGATTCCATGAGGTCTTGGGGTAATAATAATAATAATAATAATAAGTGTGTGTTGTCTAAGTTGTTTACCTGAATGAGTCTTGATGGCTCAATGGAGTACCCATATAAATACTAATTATGAATTTTTCTAATTCTCTTATCGATGGTCCTTACTTATATTTCCAATAATGGTAGTGTAATAACACTTCTATTCACCTGAACAAATGTTTATGTCTGCAGAATATATACTGACTTGTACTTTGTTCTTATGGGTTTTTGGTGCCATTTTTATATTAGTTTCTACATTATTCTATTTTTTTATTATTATAATATTATTCTTATTATATTAGTTTCTGGGAGCCACTGTAGCTCAGTCAGTATAAACAAATCCCCTTTCTTCGGAAAGACATGGGTTCGTTTCCTCTTTCGATGCAAGGTTAGTTAGCCAGTCTCATACAGAGGTAGGGGTTTTTTTCACCTGGGAAAAATCCCCTACCTCTGTATGAGAACACACGTGGACACACATGGATTACAGTCATAAATACATCCAAGTCATATGCCAGTCCCGAATCCAGATAAAATTGGGGGTTGGGGATAGCAGTGGTGAACTATCCTTTGGAACACCAGGAACACTTTGTGAGCAAATGTCTACAAAGTCACCTAGGGTTGGAAATAACAGAAAGGAAAAAAACACGACCATATCAGTTTTTATAATTTTCTGTTGGTCCTGCACTCAGTAGTTTTCACTAGTGAAATAAGCAAGTAATAGAATGTTATTTTTTTTTACATTTTAAACTAATATATTTAATATCTTAAGAAATTATATTTATTATAATTTTTTATATTTAAGAAATTATAGAATCAAGCCACACAGACTTTTGTTTTGGAGGGATTTGATTAACAAAATTAGGAAATATACAACTGCATATTAAAAGAAATGAGAAAAAAAATTTCATTTAGTCTTTTTTATTTTTATTTTTTTCAATAATATGATTTATTTCAGCTTTTTGCCAATAATATTTCCAAATTTCAAAAAAGAACATATGGTTTCTCTTTTTGCTCTTCTTCCTATTGACCACAAAGGGCCTTAGGGCACATATTAGGAAATATTCCTCACAGAAATCTTCCACTCAGTTCTTGATTGACACTGCTTTTAGCTCTGTAAGTGAAGCACCTATCCAATGTTTTGTATTGTCTATCCAGTTTATTCTAGGTCTGCCTCTTTTTTGAGCTCCTGGAATAAATCCTTCAAGAACTTACATTGGTAGACCATTTGATCTGCAGATATGACCAAGCCGTATAAGTCGCTTCCTTTAAATCTTAGTTATGATGTTATCTCTTGGACTGGTGAAAGAACTGATTCTTTGTCTTACTTCAAAATGTGTGATGTGATCAATGAGTCATCTATAGCACTTGATTTCAAATGCCAGCAACCTCTTTCCATCTTCTTTTAGGAGGATCCAAGTTTCACTTCTGTATAGAAGTACTGAATTAACTAGAGTGTCAATAAAGTGTAATCTGTTTATAATTGTAAGTTTATTATCTGTCCATAGCAGATTTAGTTGTTGGGTTGCTGTTGTTGCTTTTGCAATTTTTGTTATAATATCCTGTTTTGATCTTCCATTTATTCCAGGTATTACTAGTTACTAGGTATTTAAACTGATCAATTTCTTCTACAGGTGTATTCTGAAGTAGGATTTTTTCAATCTCTACCACAGCACTTCTTTCTTGGCCAGAAGTTTTTATAGGTTTGTCATTGTTTTTGATTGCTAGAAGATGAATATCATCAGCAAAACTTTAGATGGTTTATTCTTCTTCCTCCTACCATCACAGTTCTCCAGGATTTCATTTACAGCATATTCAAGGAAGCAGTTAAATAATACTAGTGATAATGTGCATCCTTGCCTCACTCCACTGGGAAGGGGGTGCTATGATTGCAATTGATTTCAACCATCATTTCAGAAGATGAGTACAGGGATTCAATCAGTCGTGTTATTTTGTGGTTTATTCCGTAATGTTGCAGAATTTTCTGAAGGGCATCATACCAAATAGAACCAAAAGCTTTCTGTAGATTAATAAAATTATGGCACATTATTTCTTTTTTGCTAGTAGATGAAAAATTGATTTCCTATTTATTGGAAAGGGAAACAAGTGTCCATTTGTTTGCAATCTTTGTTAACCTTTCCCATGCTAGCCCAAGTAAGAATCTTTCCTCGTGCTAACTGGATTAGATGAGGAAAGATTCTTATGACAAAATGCATATAAAACATGCATATGGAAAGAAAAAAATATTAAGTGAAAATATTTTATGTTAAGTATTATCAATACTAAAAATACTGTTCTTACTGAATGAATTATGATACTGAATACTGGTAACCATGTTGCATCCTCTGGTAAATAAATCTCTATATATGCTAAAAATAGGTATTATAAAAAAAAGCTTATTTTTCCAGAAATTTTAAATTACTTTTCAAGGACTGTACACTAAGGCAAAGATATCACTTACTTCAATGGTGTAGGTACCTGGCAGCAGGATCCTCCAGAATTCTCCTCTGCTTGTGCTGTAGAAAGTGGTGTCACGATTTTTGATCTTCAAAGAGGCTTTGGCTATCGCATTGTTACTGGGATCTTTCACCATTCCTTTCACTCCTAAGAAATATGAACAAAAGGCAAAGCAAAATTCTAGAAATGTCAATAATAATACAGTATTGTAGTGCATATGAAAGAAACTTAAGTGAAAGTTTTTGCCAACCTGCTTGTCTGAGTGGATATGTAACAGTTCTCTAATTATAGGTGTGAAAAAAACCCACCATGGACATGGATGTTTATAAACATCTTTGGGTAGCAGATGAATTTTTCTGCTCAGTGTGTAACTATTACCCTGTTTACTGGAGACCTATCTTAAAAAGTTCCATTCTTGGTCTCAGGATCAGGATTTCTAGATTTAACCCTTTGACAATCCACAGTGTACCAATATTATAATATTATAAAATCTATACTATACATTTACATTTTTGAAAATTGAACTTGCCAAGAAATTATAATCTTGTTTAATCCTATATCCAAATATAAGCAAACAAAATCTGCACATTTTTTGTGGGTAGATTGATAATACACACACACACACACACACACACACACACACACACACACACACACACACACACACAAAATTATAAATCATACTGGTATTTTTTTGTTTTTTAATTGCCTAAAATAAATAAAATCACAGTTCAGAGAAACTCAAGTTTTTAGGCTGGTAAAAGAGAAGGGATGGTCTTGTGTGTTGATAGGGCTGTAGATTGGGTAACAGAAGTTGTGTGGTATGGCACAGAAAAGTAAAAGCTATGGAGAATAATAACAGGCACAGGTTTTCCTTCAAGTATAAGCAAGCTTTGTTTTTGATTACACTTGGGTAACGGATTAAACAAGAATATAATTTCTTGGCAAGTATAATTTACTTTCTAACCACTTGAACAAACTTTCTACATACATTCACCATCTCAGTGCTCACTGCACTCAGGCAATGCATTCCAATTACCCACCACTCTTTATACAAAAAATTTACTTCACTCCCTTCTTATGCATCTTCCAGGGATAGCCCGATTCCCCCTCACTCTCTCTCTCTCACTCGAGAAAAAAAAAAACTTCCACATTCATCAGCCAGATATATGATTGCACCAAATTGCACATTTTTCTTAATGGTTTGTTATTATTACTATCAGACTTCCATGGACTTAAAAGATCTCTCATGAGAATTCGCTGTTACACACACACAGGCTCATCAGAACATATGATAAATGCATTAATCTCTCTGCATTCATCACATTAAAGTAATGCATTCCAATCACCTCCCACACAAAAAAAAACTAAACCTATCCTCCCTATTCATACTCTTATAAAGATTCCTGAGATGGCCTTTTATTCCTTGATGTATCTCCCCATTCTATGAAAAACCTCTTCCACATTAATATTATAATAATTCCTTACTAACTTATACATCTCAATCATATCCTTCTCCAATAGACTTGGCAAATTGCATTTCCTTAATCTTTCTTCATACTCACCATTCCAGAGTGAGGGAGACTACCTTATTCAATTGTCTCTGGAACCTTTAATATCTCTCAATCCTTTTGAAAACCAGGTGACTATCTGTGCAGAACAATCCATGTGTGATCTACAAGGGAGCTAAGACCCTCTATATCTCAATGTCTTCTGCATCAATGTCATAATCTATTGATGTTCTCACACTTTTAGCAATATGATCCTAAATCTTAGGATCTTATCCACCATTACTTCCGGATCCTTTCTCTTCTCCACTGTAAGATAACCCACTAACTGCATACTCTGCATCACATCTCTGCTTTCTGAAATTGAAAACCTTATACTTTGCAACATTAAACTGGCATCTCCACTTGAGTAGAAGTGAGCTATTAAGTGCTTTTATAAAGTCACAGCATCTGTTCTATACCTTCCCAACCTTGCATTATCTGTGAACAAATGCACATCCTCATTCAAACCTTTCCCAGTATCATTAATATACAGGTTAAACAGCAGTGGTCCCAACACAGATACTCAGGGCACACGACTAGTGGCTTTCCTCTTCAAGAATATTGCTACTCAAATCACAACTCACAGCCAATCTCCAATCCAACATACTAATCTGTTATCCATTCCAATTTAATTATTAATTTGTAATGTGATATATCAAATTCCTTTGCAAAATCTAAATATACCACTGTACATACATACATACATCTCCCTTGTCCAATGCATTCATTACTTTGTTGTAGTAAACAAGTCAATTGCTAAAACAGTCTGCCTTTAGCAAACCTATCCTAAAAGAGGATGTGGATCCAATTTTGCATCTTGGCTCTCACCAACTTCTCCAATAATTTAACCACAACTCCAGACATACAAATTGCCTATAATTTGAACCTGTCTTATCCCTTTATGAATCTGAATAATTGCTCTGCTATTAACAGCAATCTTTCTTCCTTTCTGTCCTTTTTATCTTCTCAAAGGGATAATACTCTTCAGTCTCTATTCCAACAAAATCTTAATCCAACATGTTTTACTAACATAGTTTCAACAATTTAACATAGTTTACTTCTCAGTCTATAACAAGTCCTATTGATACGCCTCAGATGATTCCTGTTTTGGACATTCTATATACTATACTTCCCCCCACACACACAATTGGATAATTTTTTCCTGGTTCAAATCCTCCCCCTTACAATTTAGGCCATTCCATTGCTTTGTTGTCTGCTCTCTCTCTCTCACACACACACACACTCTTTCACTACTGCTTCTATCATACCAACTCTTCTCATGCAGTGCCTCCCTGTCCACTCTGACCCCCCCCACACACACCTCAATTTCTCCTATGTGTTTTGCATTCCAATTCTCTCATTCTTCTCACTCACACCTCTGCACTCTATATTCACAAGCACTTCTTAAATCTATTCTGGTCTATTCATCTGCTCTTCCACATCTCCCTCTGCTGTTTACTATGTTATTATTCTCCCTTCAAGCAAGAGTCTCTTCCAGCTCACTCCCAAACTATTTAAATGCAGTTAATCACTCTTATACATGTACCATTCCATCCATCCCTCAAACTGCACTCCTTTTTCCTCATACAGTTCTGCTAACATTTTCTTCATGATCATTGTGCATTGCCAGCCTGGTAGCATATCTGCTCTCCAGCCAAAGGCTATGGGTGCGAATCCAACCATGGGCATGAATGTTTGTGATTGTCTGTGAAAATACTAGTGGTGGTGGTGATGGGCAGTAGATGGCGTTGGTGTAGTTGTAGTTTGTGGATTTGAGTGGTGGAGACAGTTGTAGAGTAGATGCCCTTCCTCAATGAGTCTTTGCACTCCCTGGAGGTGTCACATAATAATAATAATAATAATAATAATAATAATAATACACTGCTATTCAACTATGGCAAATGCGAGACCACCGTCAACAATGCAGTTTAGATCCAGAATTTGCCAGCCTGGTTGGCTGAGTGGTTAGTGTATCGTGGTCTCCAGCCAAAAAGGCTGTGGGTTCAAATCCTGCCTTGGGCATGGATGTTTGTGATTGTCTGCGAAAATACTAGTGGTAGTGGTGGTTGGCAGTAGATGGCATTGGTGTAGTTGCAGTTCATTATAGTTGGTAAATTGAGTGGTGAAGACGGTTGTAGAGTAGGGCCCTCCCTCGATGAGTCTTTGGACTATCTGGAGGTGTCATGTAATAATAATAATAATAGTCTCAACTCATCTGTCATACTTGGACAATACATTGTCTACCTTTCATATCATGCTGTTATCTTTTGCTTTTCTCAGCAACCTCCTGAACATCTATTCTCATATTCTCCTTATTCCCAACAAAATCATTTGTTCCTACTGTTACCTCCAACTCTCTCGCTTGCTTACTCCTCATATCCAACACCTCAATCCCTCTAATCATTCTTTACTTCCTTCATTTAAATCATTTTTCATTCCATTCTTCTATACCCTTCCAATCACATCCATAATTCTCCTCATTTCACTCTATTTACTTTCTTCCTCTTCTTTGCCAGCCCTTTCAAATTCTTGCATTAGTTTTTCACATTTTATACATTCACTATCTTGCTATCAGTCATACTCTCTTTCTCATATGCTAGTTTATCACTGTACTCCTTTTCTTGCATGCTAGCTTACTGTCATACTCTTTCTTGCATGCTAGCTTACTGTCATACTCTTTCTTGCATGGTATCTTACCACTGGTTGTACTCTTTCTCATACACTTTCTTGCACACTATCTTGCCGCATTGTCACCAATCTGTTCTATAATTCATGCATCATTTTTTTTTTTCACTTTCATTCATGTTCACTATTTTGCCATTAGTCATACTCACTTTCTTGCATCCTGTCTTACTGTCAGTCATATCTTCTTTCTCTTTCACTATCATTATTATCTGACAATTAGGTTACTCTCTCACATTTTTCTGTATGAATGACAATATTATTTGTACCATCTTTCTTATCAGTCTCTCTCTTATGTCCATACCTTTACTCATAGTCCCTTGTTCTCCCTTTTGTCGCTACTGCTCACATCCTTACACTCCACACTCCTTACACCCATTGTTCAACATCACTTCCTCCAAGTTTTCTACCCTGATTCAATTAAGTCTCATAGTTCATTAGCATATCACACCTCCTGCTTACTCATACTAACCCATTTCTCTTATTCAAACTCTCCATATACACCTCCTCGGCAGCTCTCCATGCATATATGTTGCATTCACAAAAATGTATAATCCTTGAAAAATTGACACCACTTACATTATGTGAGCTGCTATACCAAATTAATGAGGTGCGTAAATGAATGTTGTTTCTTTTAATTTGGTATACAGTATTGAATGCCGGCCTGGTTGGCCAAGTGGTTAGTTAGCATATCTGGTTTCCAACCAAAAGGCTGCAGGTTTGAATCCCACAGTGGACATGGATGTTTGTGATTGTCTGTGAAAATGTTAGTGGTGGCCAGTAGATGGAGGATTGGTAGAGACGGAGAGTTATAGAGTAGATGCCCTCCCTCGATGAGTCTTTGTACTCCTTGGAGGTGTCGCGATTTTACACAAAAAATATACTTTGTTAGGGTCCATGAGATGATCATACTTGTGTGCATCTCTTCATCTGATGCAGTTTATAATTATTGATAGCTATCTGATTGCCAACTTTGGAGACTGAACTTCCTCTTCAGTCTCCAATGTTAGACAGTGCTAAAATGACCTCACCTACTCCCTATACGGAATAAAAGGCAGTAGCAGATATTTTTTCATAAAAATTATATTCTTGTTTTTATTTAATTTTATCCAAGCTCATGAAGTAACATCGCTGTGATGTTACTTCATGAGCTAACGCTTCATTAGCAAAGCATAAAAACAATATAATTTCTTGTTAAGTATGATACACTTTTCAACCAAGCGAAAAAGAATTCATAGGTGATATTTTTGGATTTGTTTAATCAAAGAAAATAGATTATGTTACTATGTTTATAGGCCTAAATGTTAGGATTTGGTCATTTTATTAAGTGGGAGGGAGGAAAGTGTCATGTTAAAAAGGTGAATTTCTGTTAGAGGTCAGTGGAATCAGAAGTAAATTAGGACATCTGTGAATCAATCTATTATGGAGGCATATTTTGATACATAAAGGATGGTACAAATTAAAATGATTGCCCATGTTAATTTCTTTGTGATAAATTTTTAATTAAAGAACTGCTTGTAGTGCAACATTACTAGATTTAGTAAAGTGATGGCAAAATTATGTTTGGGAGTGAAATTATCTCGCATAAACCCTGCTGAATATTCAAGACAAGTTATTAATATCTCCTATTGTTCCTATAATATAGATGAGCAGGTGATGTTATCTGCTATACTAAGAGCACATGTTATAAAGGTTATAAAGACTTCTTGCAACCTAGAAGGTTGCAAGAAGATGTATTATTATTATTATTAGTGATAACAAATACTTCTAAATTTTTACACAGGGAAGGTTTATTTTTTTAATGAAATCTTACCTTTATGTACCTCTCCTAAAAAGTGCAGCAATGCTTTTCGATTGCTTGTCCAATAACGGGGCAATTCATTTCGAAATGGATATTTGCAGCAAGAAATTTCAAAAGTTACTTCCATGCATCCTCCCCACACATAGTTGTAATCTTGCATACCACCTAAAAAAAAGTAAGGATAAATAAATAAATAGGTAAGCAGATAAACAGATAAATAAAAGATAGATAGATAAATAAACAGCAAGAATAAATAAATAAATAGATAAATAAAGGAGCAAGGTCATGGGGCTATCCCCTGGAAATTACAAATAGCAGTGGTGAGCAACAGAGAAGTGGCTTTTTTACATGGAGGGTAGCTGGACTGTGGAATGCATTTCCTGATAGGGTAGAGAGGGAGCACAATCAGTGAATGAGTTTAAGGAGGTATAATAGACTGTTGTCTTGGAAAGACCTCCCACAATGAGCCTTGTGGCCCCATGGACAGCCTGAATAACAATAATAAAGGAAAAGATGGTTGAATAAGATATGGGTTGGTAAAAATCCAGACACACTATGCTAGGAGAGTGAAATATTTTTCAACTTTAGAAATTTAATTTCTAAATTTGTAAAGATGTTTTCCCTAATTACCAAATGTAGAAACTGTTATCTATGATATAATCTTCATCAGTAAATAAAGATGTTAGACCAGAATATTATGCTCTGTTCACTTTGAAATTTATCATTACTATAATTATCTGATGTCCATGGAGTCTTCATCATAAGATGTTACTATGAAACGCATCTTATCAAATTCACATCTTAAACCCATTTGCTATTTCTACACTTTAAGCAATGCATTCAAATAATTACCCATAATTTATTATTATACAGATATCTTCATAGAGTCTGGAGACTCATTGTGTGAGACCCAAACAAAAAACCCTATCGTAACTGTCATTAAACTCATTCACTGTCAGGGAACTCGAATCCTGCTCATTCACCACTCTCCACTCAAAAAATATAGTCCTAATGCCATTACTGCCATTACTAACCACACATGGATAACCCTTAGTTCTCTATTTCTTATATATTGAAAAATTTCCTTGCCATTAATTTTATAAAACTCTTAATATCCTATCATGTTCCCTCTTTTCCATGCATCAATTAACCATTGTAACCCACATGCCTTCAACCTATCCTCACAAGGAGCATTTCACAAACCTGCCACTGGAACAAATGATTTGAAAGGAATAAAGTATGGCATAAGAGAGAACATAAAAGAACTACTGAAAGTAGCAAAAGAAAAAAGTGAGAGAGTTAAGATACTGAGTCTGTTGCCATGATATGACATTGTAGAGCTGAGAAGGAGGGCCATAATAGCGAATGATTTGATGTGTAGGTTATGCAGAAAGAGTGGTGTGTGGAGTTTGTGGATGTTTGGAGTGAGTTTGATAGGTGAAAGGGCTTATACAAGAAGGATGGTTTGTATCTGAATCGACTTGGTGTTCGGAGACTAGAAAAATTGTTGTTGAATGAAGTGGATATGCAGACATCAGTGAGGTTGATGGGTGTAAGATTGTGAATAATATGCCAGTGGGCCTAAGGGGCTTTTGCACCTTATGTACACTAATGTCAGGAGCATTAGGAACAAGCAGGAGGAATTTTTGACCTTGGTAGTCTCATCCCAACCAAAGGTTCTTAGCATTAATGATAGCTGATAGAATATGATAAAATTAGTGGGATAGAATGTGAAGGGTACAGTGTGTTCAGGAAGGAGAGATAAAAAAAGAATGCAGGAGGAGTGTTATTGATGATAGCCAATGAACTGCAACCACAGAGAATAGAAGTGCGACTGCAGGACAGTGAAAATAGCACATTTGAGGCTATCTGGTGTGAGATTGAGGCCAGCAGAACAAAATATACAGTTGGGTGCTATAGACCAAGGGATGGAATAGATGATGGAGATAGTATGCATCAGCAAATACTCAATGAATGGAGGACAGGTAATTATTATGGGGGATTTCAATTATGATAACATTGATTGGAAGGAAGAGAGGACACATGGGAGGAAGGAAATGGATTGTATGCAGTTACTAATGGATAACTACCTGAGACAGCATGTAATGGAATATACTAGGGGTTCGAGAGTGCTCGATCTAGTAAATGCATCTGAGAATTTGACTATAACGAATATGACCAGGTTGCAACCAATTGGTGAGAGTGATCATATGATCTTGAGCTGGGAGGTGACTAAATGTGTGGAATTTTCAGTTAAGACAGGGTATATGTGGAATTACCAAGCTTGTAAGTATGACAAGCTTAGGAGATTGCTTGAATCAGTGTCATGGCATGTAAAACTGCAAGGGCTGGATGTTGATAGTGTATGGGAAGTGGTGAAGGAGTGTTTGAGAGAGGTAATGGCTGACTTCATACCTACAGTCAGATGAGTGGATGATTAGCACCATCAAGCTGGAGCTGCAAAAAAAAAAAAAAAAGAAACAATTGTAGGGGGAATTTAAGGAGAAAGGTGACCTGCAAGGCACATGAACATTACAAAGGCACAGGCCAGAAGGGTAACTAGTGTGGCAAGAATGGCAAAAACAGATTATAAAAGGAAGTTAGCAATGCAGCTAAAGAGAATCCCAAACAGTTCTTTCAATATGCTGCAAATGAAAGAAAAGAGTCGTCGTCAAAGTATTGGAGAAGTTGGTCAAGAGCAAAATACAGGAATGGATAAATGGAAATGAGATACTGTATGGGGAGCATGGTTTTGTGAAGGGTTGATCATGCCTCAGTAACTTGCTCACGTTTTATAATACAGTGACAGCTGAATTGGATAAGGGTAATGGGTTTACAGTGATGCTACTGGACTTTGCAAAGGCCTTTGACAGGATACCACATGGAATTTTAATCAGTAAAGTGCGGCACATGGGGTTGCATATAGGGTTGGTGAGATGGATAGGAGGGCAGTTGATAGAGATATCAGAGAGTAGTGTATTCAGGTGTAAAGTCCAAAAGAAGGCCTGTGACTAGTCACGTGCTGCAGGGTTCTGTTCTTGGACCACTGCTATTTAATTTGTTCATTAATGATATAGGAAAGAATCTGAGAGGAACTCTTCAATTATTTATTGATGATGCAAAGTTGGTTAGAGCAATAGTTAATATACATGTCAAGATTTTGCAAGATAATTGGGTACTTTGCAGACTGGGCTAAGGAGAATGGATGTCAGTTTAATGTGCCAAAGTATAAAGTTATGCATTTTGGGGTGAAAAGATTATCAGCAATATATCATATTGGTGGAACTGCGCTTCAGGAAATTGATGAAGCCAGAGACTTGGGAGTGATAGGGAGATAAAGTTTAGGGGGCACATAGCAAAAGTAGCTAAAGCAGCTCATCAGATCACTTGGTTATTGAAGAATACTTTGACGAGAAGAGACAAGTAGGTTATTGTTCCTCTTTATCAAGCCTTGATAAGATCCCATCCTGATTACTGCGCAGAAATCTGGGCACCAGGGTTTCTTGGTGATGGGGAGGTGGTAGAGAGGATCCAGAGGAGAGTGACAAAGATGGTATCAGGTCTATGGAATGAACCTTATAAGATCAGAGTGACGTTTTGTAGGTTACAGAGACTAGCTGATAGGTGGAAAAGGGGCGATATGATTGAGATATTCAAATTATTGAGGGATTTTTACGAGATTAATTCAGAGAAAATTTTTCAGAACAGGTGTGGTGGTGGGGGAAGTAGGGACCATCCATCGAAACTGAGCAAGAGTGTGGTTAGTAAGGGTGTCAGAACTAGGTTTTTTACTTGGAGAGTGGTGAATAAGTGGAATAGGTTGTCAGATTCTGTTGTGGGTGTAATGACTGTGAATGAGTTCAAAGCAAAATATGACAGATACCATGACAATGCTGAATAGTTCTTGACATGATGTGCAAGGACTCCTTGGAGTTGCCCGTAATAATAATAATAGTACCGATCTTGAACTCTGGTGGTGTTGAGTTGGAATGTGTTTCAGGATTTGTTCCAATAGCTGACTTTTTGCTGTTTGTCCTTGTTCGCTGGCAAAAACAACAGCGGCCTTATTTAACTGGGTTCCCCATCCGGCATGAAATTCAGTCATGTTGTACCATCAATTTTTATATTGTGGTTTAAGCCAATAAGAATACAATTTGTTCAGCTAAATCCCAATTGCCAGCCCATCCTTGTTTGTTCAGTATCCAGGTAGATACTAACAGGGTGCACCAAGAGGAGGTGAGAATTGGACATTAAGTGAGAAGCCCTGAACGGTTCTCCACATTCCTTTAAAGGTTATGTGGAGGTCTCAGTTATACAGCTTTCATCCTTAAGCACTCTGTGGGCATGTATCAAGATCTTATAAAGCCATATAAAGAGGAATGACAACTTCCTTATCTCTACTTATTAATGTGTTCTTCATACTCAGGTAATCTCATCGGCAGTGCCAGCTCGAGCAAATTTTTGAGTGTGGGCAAATTTTTTTTTTCCTGCCCTTCGGTCAAAATTGTATATATAAAAATTATATATAGTGAATAAATAAATAATAAATAAATAAAATATTTTTGCGTTTATTATATAATGAGTACACAATTTTAACACAATTTATAAATATTACATAAATCACATTAAATATGACAAAACAAATATGAAGAAATCTAAATTAAGAATTAACAATTTTAATTATTTAAAAAAAAAAAAGAAACCTTTCTAGCCTTCATTTCGGCAAAAGACTTTACTACTTCTTTTAGATCTAATGTCTTGGCTATGTCACTTTCAATAGATAAAGTGGCTAAGCGATCTAATCTCTCTTGGGACATCGTGGACCTCAAATAATTTTTAATAAGTCTTAATTTAGAAAAACTGCGCTCTGCACTTGTAGTTGGGATTGTTAAAAGAATTCGTAGTGATGTGTACACATTAGGTAAAAGATTTATGCAGTTATTTACACAAATATGATTTAATACTTCTTTGGGAGAATAATTATATATCTTCCGAGACAATATTTTTAATTCATCTAATAAACCTATTGCTGAAATATCTTTTTGATCACCATTAGACAGAACAATTTCTAAGTCGAAACAAGCTTTTTTTTTTTTATTGTATCATTATCAAATTTTAAGTTACCAATGTTAAAGAGAAATCCAAAAATTGATTCATATTTATTTAGTTGTTCAAATCTCTCAGTAATTGGTGTTATTGCTGAATCTAGAATTACATTAAAAAAATCAATTTGAAAATGTCACTCAAAATTAGTAATTGATTCGTAAGGACATGCATAATCAAATTGAGTTTTTATATGTCGAGCTCGTGTGCTGTTGTTTGGGGAAATCAGCATTTAGCCCAATATTTAGAGCAAAGTTATGGGCTTGGTGCTTAACTTTCAAAAAATTATTTTCGCTTCTGTATGACATCAAGAATTTTTTTGTGACAGCTAATGATTTCATTGCTTCCATAATATTGCTTGGAATGTCATACCAAACAAATGTGCCAAATATAAACTTGAACTAATTGATTTTTTTTTGCTAACGAACTAGCTTCCAATTTTGTTTTAATGCCTTGTTGCCCAATTAAGCTGTCATCTTCTGTGATGAAAATTAAAGCTTCATGTATTTCTTTTACTTGATTTCGTATTGCATTTACAGCTTCAACGTGACTTTCCCATCTCATCGTGCATAAAGGCTTTAAAGTAAAATGTTGGATGTGGTTTAGAAGAACTTCCCATCAATGGCTTGATGAAGAAAAGAAATTATAGATTGACTGAATAATGTCAAAAAATAAAACCATATCTACATTGCAGCTTGCTGCATCGCTCAATACCAAGTTCAAGGAATGCATACAACACGGAACAAAAAATGCTCTAGGATTTTTGTTTCTTAAAAGTGCTTGTACCCCTGCATTCTTCCCACTCATATTTGACCCATTGTCATATCCCTGACCATGGATATTTTAAATATTTAAGTTTTTTTTCTTCTAATAATTTTAAAATTATTTCAGCCATACCACTTCCTGTTGTATTATTAATTTTAATAAAACTAGAAATCTTTCCTCTATTTGTATAATATCTTGGGTTTCTTCATTTTTTTTCTTTTCTAGAAACATATTACAATTAAGGACATTTGTTCCTGCCATAAAATATCAGTGGCGCAATCAACCATTATTGAAAAATACTTAGCATTCATTATTTTAGATACATTTTTTTTTAAATTTCATTACTCAATATATTAATGATTTTGTTTTGTATTTAAATCTCATTTTTTAAAAAAATCTATTTAAAGCAGTTTCCTTCTACAAAATTTCTATAAATAATTAATTTATACAATAATTTGAAAATTTGATAATTAAAGGTAAATTATAATTATTGAGGGCAATGTAAGATGTAAAATATGCTTCCATGAGCGATTTTGGCATTTTAGCAAAATGCTCCTCAATTAATATGCTTATATTTATAAACTATTATCTTTAAAATTTCATGTCTATCAAAAATAAGTACACAATTAAAAACAAAGTCAAAAATTGTCCAAAGTCACTTAAACACAGAATACACAATATACTCAATGTGTTTCAGATTCAGAATTGAAATGACGCTGAAAAAAATGTAAGTGCATATCACGCTGTTTCGTCTATCCAAATTTGAAGCGAAATCTAAGAAAACGAACAGCATAATATACACCTATGTTTCAGACTAAATATTTGGATAGATCACTGTTTCTGAAACTTCAGATATCTGTGTACTCCTTCTTTAATTTTCATTATTACCAAGTTCCTTATCAAAATAATAATAATAAATAAAAATATATTTCATTGTAAATGTCTGTTTTATTTGAATTTAGATGTACATTTAAACAAAAAAAATTTAGATGTATATTTAAACAAAATAAAAAGATTTATTTTTAACAGAACAAATTTTATAAAGATACTATACATTTTTACTTAATATAAATAATTTATCATCAGTGAGAGGAGTGATAAATTATTAAAATTTATCACTCCTTAACAAGTTGTCTGCTTATTTCTATATTGCTCTCTTTTGTGATATATAAATATATAAATCCAGTCTTTAACCAATGATCCATAATTTGAAAGCTAAAAAAATTACCCTATTTACTCTAATATGACTCACACTTTTTTTCCCAAAATTAAAGCTAAAAAATCGTGGTGCGAGATATATGCAGGGATTTTTGGAAACTAAAGGTTTCAGAAAAAAACAAACTGAAAATGGGTATGAGTTACCAAGAAGCTTCTCTTCTCCATCACTTCTGTCCTCAAGAGCGGTTTCCTTGCATGCAACGTCAAAATTATCCACCCAAATAGAGTCATCTTCTTTCCCATTATATCAAGCAAAATTTACCAGTAATTTAAAACTTGAGATATGTAATGAACAATCCTAGACAAATTACTAATGAGAAGTGAAAGATGTGCACAATTGTAGGCCAGTAGAGAAAGTGCAGCTATTAAGAAGTGCATATGAGTAGTTCGGTATTAACAAAAGATTGTGCGACCCAAACAAAAAGCAACAATTGAATGGAAATGCTAATTCTCTTAAACCGATTTCCATAACATCTGAAATACATTGACTGTATATTTCTTAGTCTTAACACGTTCATGATGGGGTAGTATAACATAAGGTTCACAGACATCTGCAGACCATGTAATATATTTCTCAACAAATATTGCAATTACAGACAACTGGGAATATACACACTAACTAATGAATCACATTTCTCGTCCAACAGAAACTGCTGTATAGACTCAAGCAGTGACATGATAAAACTAATGTTTTTTTCATGTTTCTGCAGTATAATGGCTGTTGTTGAGGGCATATTGTTTACTGCAGGGAGCGAGTTATCGTTCCAACGTGAAAGTAGGGGCGATAGCAACTCACAATTTGAGTAGGAGAATTCATGCATAATATAATTTAATATATATATACGGACTATAAAAGTTTATGAAATTTACATCGTATGATACTTTATGGGTTGTTTCCTTAAGTATCTAATAAGTGGGTTCTAAACTGTTTAGTTTTAGTATGCATGACTATAATAAAATATAATAAGCACATATTTAACTGTCGATGGGAATTGGTGCTTTTTTTTTATTTTTTTATTTGGTAAACTCAATGCTGTATTTTTGTAAACTATCTTGTTGCTGTAATACAGCTGAACGAGCACCCTTATTAAGCGTTATCATAAGGCAGGCTGCCTCTATGCTACACCCTGTCAACAGTACTGGTCCTACAGATTATCAAAATAAAAATAATTATTTGGAGCTTATATAATTAGAATAAAATATAATTATCTTTATAAATATGTATATATAAATTTAATATTTTTTAAATATACGATATATCCAAATAACTTTTTTAAAAAATTTTTTCTGCCTGCAGTATAATTGTAACAAACTCCAAGTTTTCTGCCCTTTTACTTTTCCACCTGCGGCATTCGCCCATTTTGCCCCTGCCTCACGCCGGGCCTGCTTATCGGCTACCTTAACAATATGTCCTCTAAACTTTAACTCTCTGCTTACCACTAGAGATTAGGGTAGTGCAGAGAGTTAAAGTTTATCTTTAACTCTCTGCACTACCTTCATCTGTTTCCTGGAGTACATTGCCATCAATTTGATGTATGGGTTGTAATCTATTATATCTCAAAATGCATATTTTACATTTCTCCACATTAAACTGAAACCCATTATCTTATGCCCATACTCACAGCCTCTGAAAATCGTCCTGCTAACTCTCCACATTGGTTGATAACAATGGTATTATCTTTGATGGACAGCATGGATTTGATAAAGGAGGTCATGTTTTAGTAATCTACTTACTTCTTACAATAAAGTGACTGCTTCCTTGGACAGAGGAAAAGGATACACAGTAATATACTTGGATTTCGCAAAGGCTTTTGATAGAGTACCTCATGATAGGTTGACAGTCAAACTAGAGCAGGTGGGGTTGGATATTAGATTAGTGCATTGGATTGGAGACTGGCTATCTGATAGGTATCAACAAGTTGTGTATGGGGGGAGCAATATCCAGGAAAAGGAAAGTCACTAGTGGAGTGCCTCAGGGGTCTGTTTTAGGTCCATTACTATTTAACTTGTATATTAATGATATAGGTAAAGATTTGGATGGAGATATTCAGTTGTTTGCAGATGATGCAAAGTTGGGACGAACCATGCAGTGTAGTGAAGATGTGGCCTTACAAGAAGACTTGAATAGATCGAGTGATTGGGCACGGAAATGGGGATGTGAGTTCAATGTTGCAAAATGTAAGGTTTTAAAATTTGGAAAACAGAGATGGGATGCAGAATTTATGCTTGGTGAGAATATATTGTTGGAGGTAGAGGAAATAAGAGATCTGGGGGTGATAGTGGATAAGGATCTAAAATTTAGGGGACACATCGCCAAAATTGTGAAGACAACACAAAGGCTTCTGGGAATGATGCAGAGGACACTGATGTGTAGAAGTAGGGAGATTCTTGTTCCGTTGTATAAGGCTTTGATTAGGCTACACATGGACTATTGTGCCCAGATTTGGTCACCAGGTTTTCAGAAGGATGAAGAGATGTTGGAAAGGGTTCAAAGGAGACTGACTAAGGTAGTTTCTGACCTCTGAAATGTCGAATATGAGGAAAGATTGAGGATTTGCAGAGTCTGGTGGACAGGAGGAAGAAGGGAGATATGAGAGACCTACAAGTTGTAAGGGGGTTGTTATAGGATCAATGCTGGAGAAGTTTTTTTTACAGAGAATAGTGGGAGATCAGGGGAGAACCAGAGGTCATCCCTGGAAACTGTATAAAGTGGGTGTGAGAGGCAGGTTTTTTTCTTGCAGAGTTCTGAATGATTGGAATGCCTTGCTTGAGAACGTGGCATCTGCAAAGAGTTTGAATGTGTTTAAAACACGGTATGATGAGCTGTATGTGATAAAAAGGACCTCCCAGATGAGTCTTTGACTCCATGAGGTCTTAGGGTGGTAATAATAATAATAGCTTTGATTAACTATTACTCTACCTAATTTCACATCATCAGCATACAACTGAATATTTCGTTTCAGATCATTTCCTATATCATTTATGTACAAATTAAACAGCAATGGTCCCTGCACTGAACCTTGTGATGCAAGGTTCAGTGCAGGGACCAAGTCAGCCACTAAGCTTGTCCTGATCACCTGCCATGTAGTTCCACATATATCACTTCTTAATAGAATATTCCTCATGTTTTACAATCTCTCAAGTCAAGACCGCATGGTCACTTTCACCAAATGGATGCAGTGTGGTCACCTTGGTTACGGATAGCCCTTCTGATCCTATTACAGGTGCAATACTCTCCAACCCCTAGTCCCCTCCATTACATGCTGCCTTAAGTAATTATCTCTTAGCAGGTGTATAAATTCTATTTCCTTCCTGCCATGTGATCTTTCTTCCTTCCAGTCTATATCTCCATAGTTGAAGTCCCCCATAATAATCACACGACCTGTACTCATTGTACTAATCTGGTGATACATATCTTCCAGATCATCTCTGGAACTTCCTGGCCTACAGCAACAACCAACTGTATATTTTGTCTTACTGGCCTTAATCTCACACAAGATTGTTTCAAATGAACAGCCACCCTCCTGCTTGTCTCCTGTTCATTTTGGCTGCAATTCATCTGTTATTATCAGCAGTACTACTCCTGTATCCTATCTTCTCCATCTTCCCTGAAAATGCTAAACCCTTCACATTCAATCCCTGTAACGAATCTTCTGTTGTTTGCCATGTCTCACTAATGCCTATGACACTGACAAGGTTGCACTAACCAATGCTGAAAACTCCCCCCCCCCCCACCTTTACTTTCTTGAATTGACTACTCTATTCAATATTTTTGTTAGAGAGACTAGATTCCACACTTGGTCATTCTCACACTGACTCATTTCCACCTAATTGCTTAAATTTTCCTGAATTTTAGCTTCAGCATGCTCGGTGAACAAAGCTCTCTCCAGAACCTAACACCAAAATCATTTAGACAGTCCATCGGCATTCTACAAATCCTTCTTTCCGTCAAACACAGATCAACAAATCCTACATCAATACTTCTGCACAATCTATGTATAGATTCATTGGTTTCCAGTACTCTCCTTCTCAGTTCACTTTTCTCATAGCATGCTAGGAGACTTACAATCTTCATCTTCTCTCTCTTCAGTTTTGCCTCTTCTAAGAACTCTTTTACATCCTTCCTCATAGAATGCTTCTCTCCCTGTAATACCTCTCTCCCAGAATAGTATTGCTCCCTGAGAGCACTCACTTGTTTCTATTGCATCACCATTTTACATTATAATGCTTAAGTGTTTTATTTTACATATAAGAATAGTTCTGTACTATATATATATATATATATATATATATATATAAACTTAATCTAACAATATATGTCAGCAGGAGAAAAAAATTTAGTGTTGAAAAATAAGTTTAGTGTTGGACTTTGTTCACAGTAGATACAATTCAAAAATTGCTTTTACATATATATTCAAAAATCAAAAGTTCCTTAGACTCTGAAGATGAATGAAATTTTTAATAGTAATATGGAGAACAATGTGGTTGTGTGCTAATAAAAAAAAGGGAAAACTAGTGATAATGGTAATGAATGCAAGTAATAAAAAAATACACAAGATTTGTGATTAAGAGTAAAAGTGAAATGAAGCATATGTGATGAATGAAGGTACGTTTTCAATTCACTGAGTGAATGAGAGCAACAGGAAGTTAATAAAATGGAGGAAGCATCAAACAATCAAAGGATGATTATGTGGATTCTAAAGAGATCTCATAATTAGATGCATGGTGGATAGAGTAAATGACAAGCTTTCCAGATGACAATGAGAAGGAATAATTGAGGCTTTGTGAGAAAGGAACAAACACATATCAGAGTTAGTTGCATAAATGACTCAGAAGGTGGGACAAAAAATATTGAAAGAGATTTGAGGAAGATGTTCCAAGGTGAGAGATACATGCATAGTTGACAAGAGTGACTAATGTATTGCATAGGTATGATAATTGCAAATTGAGAAGGGGATGGCTTAATGACTAAGCTGTGTGAAGCAAATGGAGTGCACAATTCATGAATTTAAAACTTCAAAGAGATGCAGCGTACTTGGTTTATTGGACGTTCGGCGAGACTACTAGATATGAGAGAGAGACTACACACAGGGATAAAATGAAAAGGCAAGGATCAGAGAGAGAAAGAGTATGAAAAACAGGTGAAGGTAGTACAAGATAAGGGAATTATTATGGGAGAATGATGGCATGAAAGTGAAGGAGTCAATTAAAGCGAGGGTTAGGGAGACAACCTGGTAGTAAGAAGAGAGTGAGGTGTGGAATGGTTATGGCTTCCCTAAACTGACAACCATCATTCCTCACTTTCATCTATATATATAAAAAACATGAGCAGCTGCTGCTAGTCAACATCCATATATATACACTGCTTAGAAAGAAGTCAACGGACACCATAGTCTGAGGAACAGACAGCCATGCAGGACATCTCCTTTCGCTGTGATGACTGTAGCAATTCTGTAGGCTGAACGTCCCTGACCTCATCCAACACTGATTTATTCCACAGTTGTTCAAGGGTGAGATCAGAGCTCTGTGGAGGCCTGTCAAGTGTGGTGATGTTCATTTCCACAAACTATGCAGTTTCAGCAGCAACCTTATGATAGAGTGCATTGCCTTGCTGAAAAAGACCATGGTCAGTGCCATAGAAAGGCCATAAAGCAGGAAGCATTGCATTGTCCAGAATGTTCAGGTCTTTCTCGGAGGGCACCACGAACAGAGGTCCAAGGCCAAACCAGAAAAAACAACACCAAACAATCACACTGCTGCCGCTGAATTTCATAGTTAGGGTTATATACTCTGGTGATTCATCACTCCATAACACAGCTTTCCGGTACCATTCACAGGGTGTAACACAGAGGCAGCCTGCCTCATGGAGTGGCTTAATAAGGGCACTCATTCAGCCATATTGTGGAAAGCAGCATCGCTACGCTAACAGGAATTGTTAGCATAGCAAATGCAGAAAGATGTTTTTCAAAATTAAAAATTATTTGTGAACAGCAATGACCTAAGAAATATTGGTTGGTCTAGCAACTATATCGATAGAAACATACATAGCTTATAATTTAAATTTAGAAGATTATATAAATTAAGTGGATATTAAATCCAACATCATTTTGATAAGGTTTCAATGGTCTGACAGCTGTTTAAAACTCAATGGTTTTTGTCAGAGACCGGTGTTTAAAGGCATCTCTAAAAATTAGACGATCCCTCGGACTACTCCCTACAAATGACCAAAAGATCATCCAAATCAGCGTTGGTTCCACTCAGTGGCAGGCTCACCCTACCACTGAGCAGAACTGCGCATATTCCAGGAAAAATCATCCACCAAAGTCCCCACGGCCACACCGGAAAACGAACACTTTCCCCAGAGATTCAAAATGTTCTCTCAAGACCCCCCCCCCCCCCGAAATCTTAAGCACTCCTCATCGAGAGCAAAATTCCGGAAGAAACCTAAGAGAGCAAAAACTTCAGTACTAAGGAACGCTAAGTGTCAGCAGTTTCTGCCAGGTCTCTGATTAAAACCAATGAGTTTGAAACAGCTGTCAGACCAGTGAAACCTTATCAAAATGGACCAATAGGAGGCGAATATATGGGTACTTTGAGCACGCGTCTCCTATAAGGTTCAGCTAGGGCCGTAGTATGGCAGTGCGTGTACTTCTGAAAGCTCTCTGGTCAATTTTTGCACAAAACTTTTATAGTTTCTATATTCGGCTTTGAAGTGATGTTAGATTTAATATCCACTTAATTTATATAACTTTGCATTGCTGAAGTGAATTGCATTAATGTTTCTCTTGTAATAAAAACAAAATAGCAAATGGAGATTTTTTTATATTTTTGTCTTATAATCCATCAAGGGCGATATTTAATTGTTTGCCTCAGGTCACGATCTAATCGGGTGACGGCCCTGCAGCTTTTCAAGAGCTTTCACATCCCACTGTCCACATCTTGATTTGAGTAATGTGGGGCTTGCATATTAGAGTCCTACCACAGAAATCCATGTTGTAAGCCTTGGTTCTGAATGCTTTTGTGCAGTTTCTTGTTCCAGTCGATGCTTGGAACTCTACATTCAATGCGTCAGCCACTGAAAGGTGGTTTTTACATGTTATCCTTTATAGCATCCTACGGTCACATATATCAAGTGTGGTGGGTCATATTTGCAATTGACTTCATGCACTTCTATCTCAGTATGATATCACTGATTGTTGACATGGGATGGCCTAATTTGTGAGCAATTTGCTGAACAGATAGGCCTACACAACATGACATCCTATCATAATGTCTCTTTCAAAATCCATCAGTTCCCTTATCACAGCCATTTCAACCAGACACAGTTGCACTGACTTGGAAGCATCATATTCCTCCAATTGATACTGGCTACAAACATATGGCTTGTTACACAACACGATGCAACCTTGCCCATGGGGATGTCTGTTGACTTTTTTCCAAGCAGTGTATAGTACAGTAGTTCAGCATCAAGCTAAATGAACAAACCTCTCATTCTTCTCCTCCATTCTACATACCTCCTTTCTTTCCAACAGCTCCTCCCACCCACCAACACACACATCATTTTTCTCAAGGATTACAAGTCTGAGCAGTTCAAGAATACAGCAGCATGTTCCTTTTTTCTCCTTGCTCACACAAAGCATTCATCATAAGTATTGTGATCTCTTGTGTATAGGAGTGTGTGTGTGTATATATATATATATATATATATATATATGTATTCATGAGCATTGACTTGGTTACCTTGATACATTTAGAAAGATATTTAATAACTAAAAAACCAAGAATTAATTAAAAGCTTTAATGATAAAAAACACAACTAGTTTTGGCTTTTTACAGCCTTCATCAGGTTACCTTTCAGGAAGAGGAAACAATAATAAAAAACTGAAAATTCTAAAAAACGGAGAAGCACACATAAATTGCAATAAAAAATGGGTTGTATTAACATTCAATTTGTACTATTTTACGTGCCATTGTTGTATGCGTGGTAGCAGACTCTCGAGAATGCCAGTACTGAATAACAGCAGTATGGCTATCAGGGATGTTGTAGCTTAAATTGTTGTTTAATTGTTCAGGATTAAGGACGATCTCCCTGGATTCCACTATCTTTCTTTCAAATTCATCATGGCAGAGGAAAATGTTTTCAGATCTATCCCAGGAAATTGAGTGACCTTAAAAATCATCATGAAGATTGTTAGCAAAGAGAATATGGCTGGATAAAGCACTATAGGAGATGTCTCTTTTATGTTCCTCCATACGAAGATCAATAGACTTATTAGTTTGACCATAATAAGGAACATTACAGTCACACCATAGTTTATATACGCCAGGATATATCAGATTGTGATGCTTAGGCTAAGGAAGGCTTATAAGAGATCGGATTTTTGGAAGTGTAGTGAATAACGTCCTGATGCTGTACTTCTTAAAGGCTTTAGCCAATTTTTGGGAGACCAAACTGATATATATATAAAATTTGTACATATAGCATCTAAATTAATTTATAACAAATATGTGCACTGCAACAAGGATTGATGCCTATTAACAAGTGGTAACATGAAGCACTTGCCTCTACTTCACCAATCACCATTATTCTTGTGTATCATGTCAGCATGTTTTTATTAAACAAATTTATAAAAATATTCTTACTATTTTTATTATCTATACTGCCGAATAGAGTAAAAGTAGTACAAAAACTAATAAATGGGTTATTCTGCAAACTAAAACAGAAGTAGGACATATTGTCAAAAGGAAGTATCTTGTAGAGGGTGAAATGAGGAGGGTGGAGATAAGATTCTATGGAAGATTTTTCCTCATCTTTTTGGGTTTAGAAAACACTTCATGTCCTTTTCTAATTCTATCATATATGACCTTGTTTTCCAGTGTTCTACCTATTTTTTGTTGTTATTCTACTTTCATTTTTGTGTTAAAATTTTTTTTCCTTTGTAAAACTGTCAAAAATGAATTTAAAATATCTTCCAGCATGTTACAATATCTGATTTCCAGTAAATGCAAAATAAGGATTTAATGCTGGTAATCCTTAGAATTACTTTGCACTAACAGTAACTATTTCTTCATCACTAATTGTACTATCAGAAATGTAACCTGCTCTCTTACTTATGTTGTGAAACAAATCATCTGCATCACTTTAATTTTATTATTATTATTACCTTGTCTTAAACACACTCAAACTCCTTGCAGACAGCACACTCTCAGGCATGGCATTCCAATCATTCATAACTCTGCACGAAAGAAACCTGCCTCTCACTCACCTACTCACATCCTCTTTATACAGTTTCCAGGGATGACCTCTGGTTCTCTCCTGATCTCCCACCGTTCTCTGTAGAACTTCCCCACCACTGATCCTATAACAACCCCTTACTTGTAGGTCTCTATCATATCTCCCCTCTTCCTCCTGTCCACCAGACTCTGCAAATACTCAATCTTTCCTCATATTCGACATTCCAGAGGTCATAAACTACTTTAGTCAGTCTCCTTTGGACCCTTTCCAACATCTCTTCATCCTTCTGAAAACCCGGTGACCAAATCTGGGTACAATAGTCCATGTGTGGCCTAATCAAAGCCGTATATAAAGGAACAAGAATCTCCCTACTTTCTACACATCGACATCCTCCGCATCATTCTCAGAAGCCTTTGTGTTGTCTTCACAATTTTGGCGATGTGTCCCCTAAATTTTAGATCCTTGTTCACTATCACCCCCAGATCTCTCATTTACTCTACCTCCAACCATATATTCTCATCACGCATAAATTCTGCATCCCATCTTTGTTTTCCAAATTTTAAAACCTTACATTTTGCAACATTGAACTCACATCCCCATTTCCGTGCTGAATCACTTAATTTATTGAAGTCTTCTTGTAAGGCCACAAGATCTTCACTACTCTTTATGGTTCATCTCAAATTTGCATCATCTGGAAACAACTGAATATCTCCATCTAAATCTTCGCCAATATCATTAATATACAAGTTAAACAGCAATGGCCCTAAAACAGACCCCTGAGGCACTCCACTAGTAACTTTCTTTTTCCTGCATATCGCACCCCCATACACAACTTGTTGATACCTATCAGATAGCCAGTCTCCAATCCAATGCACTAATCTAATATCCTAATCTAGTTTCACTGTCAACTTATCATGAGGTACTCTATCAAAAGCCTTTGCGAAATCCAAGTATATTACTGTGTATACTTCTCCTCTGTCCAAGGAAGCAGTCACTTTATTGTAATAAGTAAGTAGATTACTAAAACATGACCTCCCTTTAGCAAATTCATGCTGTCCATCAAAGGTGATACCATTGTTGTCAACCCAATTCTGGATCCTGGTTCTCACAAACTTCTCCAACAACTTAACCACAACACCTGACACACAGATAGGCCTATAGTTTGATGCTTGAGTTCGATCATTTCTTTACGAAGCGACACAATCTAGCCATCATTAGGAACTTGACCAAGTTGAAGACTCGTATTAAAAAAATATGTCAAGGCAGGTGTCAAGTCCATGGCACATTCCTTCAGAATACGCGGTGATATATTATCAAGTCCTACAGCCTTATTTACATCTAGTTTACTCAACTCCCCAAACACCTCTTGCTCACTTACAGTCAGTCTCTCCTCCCCATCATCAACTGCTCTCAATCTCTCCATGAAGTCACAATCACAAGATTGAAAGATCTTTATGAATTGCTCATTAAGTATCTCCACCACACATTCTGCACCAGCTGTCTTTATACCATTTTTTCCAATCAGTGTCATCCTTCCATAATCATTATTTCTTTTGCTGGCTACATATTGAAAGAACTTCCTAGGATTATTTTTGGCTTCATTAGGTAACTGCTCTCACCAATGCCCTTTTTCTCTGTATCGCATGCTTAATCTCTTTATTCATCCATCTCACACCTACCTTATTTAACCTTCTCACCCTTGGAATACATTTAGACATTGCATCTATTAGATAGTTTTTGAAAATCCTCCCCCCCCCCCCCCAAGCTGCATTGATCTCTTTTCCAGCTAACTCCTCATTCCACACTACACCCACAAGCTGTCTCCTGAGCTCTTATAATCACCCCCTTTGTAGTTTCACATATACCCTTTTCTCACATGGGTCCTCGCACTGCTGGCAACTACCCAGGTAATCACCTCATGGTCATTCTCACCAATTGGTGGATGATTTGACACCTCATTTATAATTACATCCTCTGATGAGATGACCAAATCCAAGACCCTTAATCCTCGTGTGCCCTCTGTTACATACTGTCTGAAGTAGTTATCCCTCAAAAACTCAAGAAACTCATTTTCTTTTCTTTCAATTGCTATCTCATCATTCTAGTCTATATTGCCATAATTAAAATCATCCATAATGATCACCCTTCTCTTATTTGCTTGGCTAATTTGATTATACATTTCATTATCACCATCACCCACCATCATTTCCTGGTCTATAACAACATCCCACCAAGTATTTGAATCCATTCACCCCTATCTCACACCATATTGCCTCAAAACCACTGGCACTATTTCACTCTTGCATCTCTACTTTGTATGGACATAACTCTTTCTCTACCATCATTAGCACTCCCCCTCCCTTTTTACCCTTTCTATTCTCACAAAACACATCATACCCTTTCATCTCTATTCCTGTCAGGATTTCATCCTCTTCCAACCATGTCTCACTTATTCCGACAATCTTTGGGTGATCAGACGCAATTAATGCAACCATTTCATCTGCCTTGTTTCTTATACTTCTAGCATTTGTACAAAAACACAACAGCTATTTCTGGATCTACAGATAGTTCCACTGATACCACCCACTCAATGTGATCTCCCAATACTCGACTGGGGCCATTTCCCTTTCTGCTTATTCATTTTAAAACCCTTTTCAATTCCAAGTGTTTCCTCTTGATCTCAGGTCATCCCATTCCTTTCTACACATGCTCTCACCTCCTCTCGGAGCATCCATCTTTCTCATGCTGTGTAACCCTGTCCACCCTGAGCCTCCCCATTTTCCTGTTCCTCTTGCACACCCATTTTCTATACTCATACCACTCACTTCCTCATTCATAACCACCTCTTCAATCTCTCCTAACTTACTCTCCTGCTCTTCCACATCACTTCCTGCTTGATCTGATTTATTCTCTCTTACTCTGCTCACTTTTCTACCTTCCAGCAGCAGTCTCTCCAAGTGACTCACACCATAACCACTCAAATGCAGCCCATTGCTCCCATACAGCTCACTTCATCCCTCAAACTCATTCCACACATTAACAAACTGCACTCCTGTCTCCTCACACATTTCAGCCAGCATATCATTCATAATCCTTGCTCTGTGCCTCATCTCACCACAGTCATACCTAGGGAACATGCTGACCACCCTTCCTGTCACACTATTCTCTTTTATCCTTCTAAGTAGCCTCCTGATATTCATTCTGACACTCTTTGTCCTCTGTCAAATCATTTGTACTGATTAAAACCATTAACTCCTTTGCTCGCTCCCTCCTCATATCCAATGCCTCAATCACTCTACTCATTTTACCACCTGGAAAACATACTTTATGCATCTCATCATCGAGCACACCCTTAATAATGGAGTCGCCATACAATGCCACTCACTCATCTTTCATACCATCATGATTTGTTTCAATATTTTTTACCCGAATTTTCTTAATTTCATTCTGCATCCATTTCATCTCTTTCCTCATCCAATCCAATTCGACTTTCAAATCGTGCGTCACATTCTCTCTATCATTCAGTCTTCCTGATTTTATAACTCTCAACCCCCCTCTTCTCACTTTCACTCTCATTCATCCTTCTGTGCTTCCGTACTTTCGGTCCAACATGCGTCCAACTTTCGCTATCATTCATTCTTTCGATTTTTTCCACTTTTGATTCCTTCATGCCATTTCCAGTTTCATTCATTTTCTCAATGTCGTTTCTTTCCGCCACTTTCAATTTCTGCATCACGCATTTCCAGTTTCATTGGTTCTCTCAATTTCGTTTCCTTCCGCCACTGTCTCCTCACTTTCATCCTCTTTAACATCCATTACGGATTTTACATTACTCGTTTCTTTTTTTACTGATTTTTTAACGCTATTTTGCCTCTCTTTCACACCATCCTTCTCTTTCAAACGTGCACTCATTTTCTCTGCGACATTCTCGCTACTAACACTTTCTGTCATCAATTTCATATTTCCATTCATCAATTCCTCGTTCAGGTCACACTTCACACACACCCTCCTTCCATCCACCCTAAACATCCCCTAATCATTTATGTAATCGAAAGAATACATATAGCACACCTCACACTTAATGAAACGACTGAAGTCTAAATTAAAATCATGGAATGACAAAGCCGCCGCCATGTTTATCCTGCATACAAGCAAATGAACCAGAATTCACACAGTTTACAGACAAATAATCCTATTGGTAAGTGGTGGATGCAGATAGAGGATTAAGTAGTGTAAATGGTGAGGCATGCAAAGCAGAGTGCTCTTCCATGATGAGTCCTTGGATGGGCATAACTGCAATAATAATGTATTTGAAGTTTGAATCTACTTATGCACCAAAAAAAAAAAGTAATTTTTTTTTTTTTGTTATGGGGAATTCATCCATGAGAGGTTGGACAACCTATAGTACCATGGATGGACAATAAGGAACTTGTTCACATATTTGACTTGAAAAGCTGTGGATTTTATTCCTTATGGTGGGAGATTATTTCAGAAGGCAGCAGTGGAAGTTGTAACAAAGAGGAGGAGAAATTTGTTCTGTTGGTTTTGAGTTAAACTGTAAGAAAATGTTGTTTGGCTGCTGCATATGTTTGGATGGATTTACAAGAGGGAGCAGGAAATTATTGATGCCAATTCTAATGAACAGCAACTATAGAAAAATTTATAGAAGATGCAAGCTGCAGAAACCGAACTTCTGTGCAAAAGTGAGTGAGTATATTAATGAGGGGAGGGTCATCAATCAATCTAACTGTTCTTTTCTGTATAGAGTCCAATATTTTTAGGAAGTTAGGGGCAGCAGCAACACAGATGCGAGAGCAATATTCAATGGTGGATTTGTGATTTATATAGGGTCAGGAGCTGTTTGGAGTTAAAGTAACAAATATTGCAAGGATGCAATATTTGATATATGTGAGAGATTTGAGGTTGGAGTTATTGCAGGAAGATGAATCTCATCCTGAATAGAGATTTTGGTATTGTCAAGGGTAAGAGTGGAAGAACAGGGTTCTTTGTGGGAAATAATGCAGAGATGTGTTTTGCTAGCATTGAAACTGACAAGGTTATCCAAACCACATTAATGAATGTTTTGAAGATCAAAATTTAAGATAGAGGTTAGAGTTCTGCAAGTTGTGGTGATTTGTGCTTTGCAAGATTTATCAAAAGAAAAGGAGTGCAATGTGCTGTCATCAGCAAAACCGTGTGTTGGATTGGCAGTCAACTGGAGTAGACTGTTTATATAAAGAGGGTGAGCAAAGGAACAGAGCCTTGTGTGACCCCAATATTAGTTGTATAGATAGAAGATAAGGAGCTATCCAACATCACTCAAAACATTGTCAGGAAGCTGAATACACAATTAACTGGCTAGCCTGATATATTTTCCCCCCTTCCCCTCCAGTTGAAAGCATTGGGCTAAACAAATGAGCACTCTTAGAAAGCAGCACTATCCTCCACCCAGCTACTGATGTAGTGAAATAATAACAAATTGCATTCTAGCATACCAAAATCAGATGCTTTGATCCATGCAATATACATGCTTACATTTTGAAATTATCATGGAGTTTACTCTCCAATGAATAGGAAATTAATTTATGTTTTTAGTAGTTTAATTTATGAATTTAAACGGTTCTTTTTGTAAATTTTTTTTTTTTCATTTAAGAAATATGTTTAGTAAACATTCTAACAACATTTTATTCCCCAAAGAGAACAGAAGGAACTTTTTAAATTTCAACTTTTTCTAAATCTACAGGCCGTGAATATCCATCATTACTAATTGTTGCATCCGTGACAACCAATAATCATTAGTAGCCATGAATTTAATGAGATTTCAGGGCAGGGGTACAGCAGACAGTTGCAGTATCGCATATTTCCAAAAGTAACTTGTGTTCTTGCCTGGAGCATTCAGTCAATTTTCTGAGTTGTGGAGTTAAAACCCAGTTAAAAACTTTGCTTCTGAAGAAAGTTCTTCTGATTCAGTCAGTCAGCGATTAGAATTGAACCATTAATGGTCTAGCATTATGGAACCAGAAAGGCTGTGTAAGGGTACAGATTACCCTTAGTATGATGCAAGGATATTTATGAAGTATGACACTTCATAAATATCCATGCATCGTACTATCTTTAGGTGGGGGATGAGTTTCAATGCCTGGTCCCACATCCTGTTTATGTGAGGCCTGAGGTGGCCTGAGATTCATGTTTTGTTTTAAGAAAAGAGTTTTTCAATTATGCAAAAATACATACAAAAATAATAAATAAAATAATTTTTAACCTGCCTTTGGTATGAACATACTACAGATTCCCAACTTTTCCTTGATTGAAGCCACATTAAATGGGCAAGAAAACTTATTTTCAACTATTACTGTACTGCATTCTAACAATCAAGAAATTTGTTTTTCTTTTTTTCCCCTCCTGAATTTAATGTAAGGGAAATAATAATCTAACAGCTTTCGGTTAATTTTCCCCCTCACACAAACCTGAATATATTTGTGTGTCTCTCCATACATATTGAAGACATCATATCATTAAAATTTTTAGTTTAAATTAAAGTATATTGCAGTTTTCTTTTTTAAACTAAGAACTCTGTTTTTGACAACTAAATTAATCAACTGGTTATCTCTTATTAGATTTCATTCAGCTCATCAGTGGAAGTCATCATACTATCTGTTAACCAAATACACATAAAATGCCGCTTTCCAAATACTGTTTTGCTATTGAACTTGGGATCTACCTTAGAGAATCTATGTTTAGAGATGTAAACAGCTACAAACAATCCTTGAATATTAAATGTTGCTAATATTGGGTAACAAAGGCTCTTTCATGAAAATTCATTTTCTGTTGCTTTATAACCGGCAACATGTTTTTTTTTTTTTTTTTTCATGGTTGGGTACTGAGAACTTACTACTCTTAAAGTGCAGCTAACCTTAGTTTCTCTGTATTTGATTCATCCCCCCCCCCTTTCCATGATTTAACAGGAAGTTAACTTACAGGTATTATTTATTTACTGGTTTGGCTGAATGGATTATATCACATTTGTCAAATAATAGATAGCAGGTTAGAATCCCATCACAGACATGAATGTTTACGAACATCTTCAAGATGGCAGGCAGTTTTGTCCCACATTGTTGGATCGCCGTGTTTAGTGGATGCCCACAATAGCTTAAAAAGTGCAATGTTTATTCATTAGAGGGAGGAAACTATATTATCTCACTCTAGCCTATGCATCACACTAAATATGAAAATAAATATGATGAAAAAGAAAGGCAGCAGAAAGGATGAAAACTAGAGCAACCAATCCTAACTCAGAATAATGTTCCTATGTTGAAAGTTTATTTTTCACTTGGTTAGAGTATAATAAATTTAGTTTAATCCTTTATCCAAGTGTGAGCAAACAAAGTTTGCGCCTGAAAGTATCTTCAGGACTGGGGTAAGGTGGCACAACACCAGGGCAACTCATTGCAAAGGTGGAGCAAGCTACCAACACTCCTGTCTCAGTATCTCCTATAATGCAAAACACATCTCCTTGAGGATATGTCTAATGTTATGCATTAAGGGAAGGGCCACTACCCAGACTAGTTTCGACCTTTATTGAGGTCTCTTCAGTGGGAGCCAGCCCCAAGCTGAGATACCAGGCAGAAGCATTCGCAGGTCATCTCTACCTATAGGAGTTGCCAAAAATCCAGAGTAATTTATCAAAAAAGGGTGGCACACCATTTGGCAACTCCTATAGGTAGAGATGACCTGCGAATGCTTCTGCCTGGTATCTCAGCTTGGGCCTGGCTCCCACTGAAGAGACCTCAATAAAGGTTGAAACTAGTCTGGGTAGTGGCCTTTCCCTTAATGCATAACATTAGACATATCCGCAAGGAGATGTGTTTTGCATTATAGGAGATACTGAGACAGGAGTGTTGGTAGCTTGCTCCACCTTTGCAACGAGTTGCCCTGGTGTTGTGCCACCTTATCCCCGTCCTGAAGATACTTTCAGACGCAAACTTTGTTTGCTCACACTTGGATAAAGGATTAAACTAAATTTCTTATTAATGTTCCTATGTTTGGAATGAACATTTCTAAAACCCGTGTCTAGCTCCCCATCCACAGTTAGTCGATCCAAATTTAAGTAGGCAAATCAGTTCTCACACCAAAAAATACAGAGACTGTAAAAACACATATTTCATCCAAATAACACTTTTAGAAAGAAATTTAGAAATACTAGACAGAGGCAGCTGTATACAATCATTTTATTACCTTCCATTTAGCATGCTAGCAAAAGTACACTCATCTCCGATCAATTTTAAAATACAGGAATAAGCTGTGTTACAGTTTAATGCTTTGATTATTATTTGAGCAATAAAAGGCATTTAAATATAAATATTTTAATAAAATTCTTAATCAATGCTTTTAAAATGTAGAGATAAATATTCTATTGCATTTTTATAATATTTTAAAGAATTAAAGGGCATTCAAATATTTAACTTTTCATAATTTTTATTAGCAAAATATTTTTGCTAATAAAATTGGGATTACTGTATAATTTTGAACAAGATCTGCATTTAAAAAAAAAAGTGTGTTCGATCCTAATTGCCAAATAGAACTTTATCTAGATGTTTCTCTCCTGACCAAGCCACTGAACCAACTCATGAATTGTTGTTCTTGAGTTGGTCCAAAGCAAAATTGACCATAGAACACACATGATGCACAAAAATAATATTCTAGTTAGAACTGGGTAAGCGAGGTAAACATGGAGTTGGCGTACAGCTGTACCGTGTGGTCATACAACACAGGTTCCAAATCACAGCTGTCTAATGAATGTCGTCACACACACCCTCTTGTAGATGAATGTTTAATATCATTTTTAAGCTGACATACATTTGCATAACTGACATAAATAAAGCATTTATTTACATCATAATAATGCTCTAGAAAAGGGAGCATTATTATTATTATTATGTGACACCTTCAAGGAGTCATCGTGGGATGGCAGCTACTCCACTACACACAACTCACTGAATTAAGTGGATGCGACGCTACTATCAATTGTCCCAGGTGAGGCATTACTATATTTTCAATTACCTGATTCCTTAGGGGAGTGAAAAGACATCAGAAGACTTCCTCTTCTTCCTCTATAAGAAACTGCTTTAAGGTTAGCAAAGAACCACATGAATTGAAATATAAACTGAGAACGTACAGTGGGCAATTAAAAGTTTGAAGACTCGCTAAACATGCTCATAAATCCAATTAAATAGTAGCTATAAGCGTAGTTCATCTACCCATGAGATTACGAATTATAGTAGGCCAGCCATGGATAGATTGATCGCACAACATCTTAAATTTGATAATAGAAAAGTGCTAAAACTTCCTCTGAAGTGAGAGTTTTGATTTCACTCTAATAATCAGAGCTTAACATGTGAAATTAATTTAGCAGCGAATGGCAATTAGCATCGTGTGTCTCAGGCATGTAACCACATTCATCTCCATGTTTCAGTTGGCTGAAAAATGTCACGGGAGTGGGAAGGACTACATTTCTTTCGGAGAGTTAAATATAAGAATGTGTACACAGAGCCATTGTATATATATTGGATGTTAATTTAGTTAAATACAATTTTCTCGACTGCATAAAAAAATAAATTTAATGAAATTAGTTATGTTTTTTTTTTTTCTGTTTGTTTCCAGTCAAGCTAAATTATGTAGAAAATTACTGCCTTTCCACCTGCAAGCAGATGGAAAGACAATAGCATGCCTTCAGGTAATATTTGCAAAACCGAAGTTGAATAACAAACATATTTGTGGAATGAATTTGATGGGCAAAAGGATTTATATAAAATGGATGGTTTACATTTGAATGGATTTGATGTGCAGAGACTTGAAAAGGTGTTGTCGAATGTAGTGGAAGTGAATGTACAGAACGAGGGAAACTAGAGTTATTAAGGGGGTGGGGAGTAGATATGCAGATTTTACGGAGACAGTTGAGTGTGTGAATGTGTGTAATATGTCCAAGTGAGTAGGAAAGATCATGATTCAGAATGGGATAGTTAGTATAAGGCATCAACATAGGGATGGGACAAATCGGCTTCTGCAATTCATGTATACAAATGCCAGAAGTATTAGGAACAAGAAGGAAGACTTTTTTTGCCTTTGTTGGCACTTCCAGACCACAGGTTATTGGCATTAGTGAAACATATAGATAGAAGAAACATATAGAATGAAACATATTGATATCTGATAGAAGATGACACAGCTAATGGGATTGAATGCGAGGGGTATGGTGTGTTCAGGAGAGACAGGAAGAATAAAATGGAGGGAGGTGTGTTATTGATGATAGCGGATGAGCTGCAGCCAAGGAAAATAGAAGTGGAACTGCAGGATAGAGAAAAGAGCACATCTGAAGCTATTTGGTATGAGATTGAATCTAGCAGAACAAAATATACAGTTGGGTGCTGCTATAGACCAGGTGATGGAATAGATGGTGGAGATAGTATGCATAAGCAAATAGAAGAAATGAGTAGAAGGAGGGTAATTATCATGGGAGGAAGGAATTGGATTTTATGTGGTTATTAAGGGATAACTATCTGCAACAGCATGTAATGGAAAATACTAGGGGTCAGAGAGTGCTTGACCTAGTAATTACATCTGAGATTTTGGCTGTAACGAATATGACCACGTTGCCACCAATTGGTGAGAGTGATCATAGGGTCTTGACTTGGGAGGTGGTTAAAGGTGTGGAATTTACAATTAAGACAGGGTACATGTGGAATTATTGGGCTGGTAAGTATGACAAGCTTAGGAGATTGATTGGTACAGTGCCATGGCATGTACAACTGCAAGGGCTAGAAGGTGACAGTGCATGGGAGGCGGTTAAGAAGTGTTTGCCTTAAGCAATGGCTGACTGTATACCTAGAGTCCGAATAATAAATCAATAGGAGTTAAAGGGATGAATAACACCATTAAGCTTGAGCTGCAAAAAAAGAAACAACTATGGAGGGAATTTAAGGGAAAAGGTGACCGGCAGGCACATGAACAGTATAAAGCCCGGGCCAGAAGAGTAACGAGTGTGGTGAGAAAAGCAAAAAAGGATTACGAAAGAACATTGGCCATGCAGGCTAAAGACAATCCTAAACAGTTTTTTTGATATGTTGCAAGTAAAAGAAAAAATGTATATGGTAGAATGATTTTAAAGAATGCCGATGGAAAGGAGGTAACTGAATCAGTTGATATAGTTGAATTACTGAGCGAGCACTTTGCAAGAGTATATCATCCAAGTGGTGACATTGCAGAAATAAATGATCCAAAAGTCTATATGGGAATTGTGGTGAATGAGGTGGAGGTGAGTAGTCTATTGCAAAACCTCGAATGTCAATACATCTGTGGGATTGGATGGTATACCAGCTCATGTCGTACATGAAGCAGCTATAGAATTGTCAATACCCTTGACCATTTTGTTTAATCTGAGTCTCGGGTCTGGGTTAGTACCGAGGGGGTGGAAAGAGGGGAAAATAGTCCCACTGCATAAAGGAGGTTTCAAGACTGCTGTTGTAAATTACCGACCAATTAGCATATCAGGAATCGTTGTCAAGGTCTTGTAGAAACTAGTCAAGAGAAGAATACAGGATTGGATAGATGAAAATGGGATACTGTATGGGGGGACAACATGGTTTTGTGAAGGGTAAATGATAACTCAGTAATTTGCTCACGTTTTATAACACAGTGACAACTGAACTGGATAAGGGTAATGGGTTTTCAGTGATTTTACTGGACTTTGCCAAGGCCTTTGACAGAATACCACATGGAACTCTAATAAGTAAACTGGAGCAGATGGGGATGGATATAGGGTTGGTGAGATGGATAGGAGAGTGGTTGATGGAGAGATACCAGAGAGTGGTTTATTCAGGAGTGGAGTCCAAAAGACGGCTTGTGACTAGTGGTGTACCGCAAGTTCTGTTCTTGGACCACTACTTTTCAATTTGTTCATTAACAATATAGGAAAGGATCTGAGAGGAAGAGTTCACTTGTTTGTTGATGATGCAAAGTTGGGTAGAGCAATTGTGAGTGCACAGGATGTCAAAATTTTGCAGGATGATTCGGATAGTTTGGAGGACTGGGCTAAGGAAAATGGATTTCAATTTAATGTGGCAAAGTGTAAGGTTATGCATTTTGGAGTGAAAAGATTAGCAGCAGTATATCACATTGGTGGAACTGTACTCCAGGAGATTGATGAGGCCAGGGATTTCGGAGTGTTGGTGGATAGGGAGTTGAAGTTTAGGGGGCACATTGCAAAAGTGGCTAAATCAGCTCATCAAATCACTTGGTTACTGAAAAATACTTTAAAAAGCAGAGACGAACAAGTTATTGTTCATCTATATCGAGCCCTGATAAGACCCCATCTGGACTATTGTGCCCAGATATGGGCACCAGGGTTTCTTCTTGATGGGGAGGAGGTGGAGAGGATCCAGAGACGAGTGACCAAGATGGTGGTAGGTCTGTGGAATGTACCTTATGAGAACAGATTGAAGATTTGTGGGTTGCAAAAATTGGTTGATAGGCGGAAAAGGGGTGATATGATTGAGACATTCAAATTACTAAATGGTTTCCATAAGATTAATCCAGAAGATATTTTTGAGAATAGGACTAGTAGTGGGAGGACTAGGGGCCATACATTGAAGCTGAGCAAGAATGTGGTTAACAGGGGTGTTAAAGCTAGGTTTTTTGCTTGGAGAGTGGTAAATGAGTGGAATAAGCTGCCAGAGTCTGTTGTGGGTGCTATGACTGTGAATGAGTTCAAGGCGAGGTATGATAGATACTATGTGAATGTCGAATAGTTGTGCTTGACATGATGTTAGGGCCTCCCTCGATGAGTCTGTTGACTCCTTGGAGTTGCTCGAAATAATAATAATAATAATAATAATAATAATTCGTATTTCAGTTGTTGCAACTGATAGCCATTCTCTGTTTACAGTCGGAAATCAATAACCTAGCCTTTAGTTTTAACATAATGAGTGATCATTGCATCGGACAGTTAGCAGAAGAACACAAGTCCTGGAAAAGGAGATAAGTTGATCATTAAGCTAAGGAGGTCAGAAAATGGCCATTCAGTAAAATATAATTATAAAAAAAAGATAAAAATAAAGTGTGAGATATCTTACACTCTTGTAATTTATTAAGAGTAAAAGTGACTTTTTTTTTCAGTGTGAACTGATTGAAAAAATATCGAAACGAAAATTTAATAAATATCCTCAAAATGTTTTTGTCAATCTACTCTTTGCTAATAGTAAGCAGTCGACTATTTGAGCAATGAAGGCTGCATCGAAGTGGCTCTTGCACATGTGTGAAAAAGACTACACTGAGTGATGGCTAGCTACTGCTTGCTCACGAGTACGTTTTTTTTAGATTCATACTCACAGGTCCAATTTTCAAAGTTTTAAATAATTAGACAGCATCCTCATTGCTATTCGGTCCAGGAGTGAATGTTTTACAGTAAGTATTAAGTTTAGTAATTATTATAAGTGTTAACGGCAACTAGGGTTACTGGTCATATTAGTTAAGATCAGCAAGGTTGTGTTCTGTTCGGACTTGGAGATGAAAAACTTTACTTTCTGGAAAGAGAAACCTCTCCCATCTGCATATAAGACCAGATTAGTAGGGCAGCCACTTTGGACAAGATCAAGATAAGATAAGGAATTGTGATGTCATTGGTTGATGAGATGATTCACGTCATTGTGTGCATGACGTCATGAGTTTTGAATTTTTCTGGGGAACATGTGTCAGTGATGTCATGCTGTTTGTTTTGTTCGCATATGGGATTGTGGGTGATGGTTAGAGATAAGGATTAGTGTCGTGATTGGTGGGGTAGTTTAAACCAAATAGGGGTAGGGTGAATGGGGGAAGCAATGTCTGTGTCCTGGATGTCTGTTGTTATCAGATGTAGATAAGTGACGTAATTTGTTAGTTGTAAATAAGTGATGTTATTGAATTGACATGGAAAAGGAAGATATATTAGTGGATATGGAGGTGGGACACTTTAAACCAAATAGGGGTAGGGTCAATGGGGGAAGCGATGACAGTGTCGTGGATGTGTGTTATTGTGAGATGTAGATAAGTAAATGGTTTGCTTATGGAATTGAGGGTGATGTTTAGAGATAAGATAGCATATGGAATGTTTGGAATTTACCTATGCCCCCGCCCATCTGTCAGTGACATCCTGTTGTGTGTTTGGTTCATGTAGGCATTGTGGGTGATGGTTTGAGGTAAGGAATTGCAACCTTATGAGTTTGGAATTTTCTGGGGAACATATGTCTCAGTCAAGAGATGGCAGCAGCATTTAGACATTTTCTGAATAATTAATTATAGACTATCATTGCTGCCCCCCACCCTCAAATACACGTTTTCTTGTCAACAGATGAGTATGGGAACCTTTAGTTTAGACTTGAGATCTTGGCAGCATTTAGACCTTTTTTGAATACTTAATTACAAACTAATGTTATCTTTATTACAAAAGTTTTGACTATTGGAATTTTTAGTTTAGAGTCAAGAATGGTGTCAGTCTTTAGAGATAAAAATGAGTTCTTTGTTGAATGAAAAACTAAACAGCATTTATTTAAAAAATAAATAAATGGAGATTTTAATGGATTACAAGAACTTTTGTATGTAGTCTAGAAAAATTCTAATAATAATTTAGATTAACTTACAGTCTCTCCAGAATGGATCTTTTGAATGTCAATAGATATTCAGACAAAATAGTTGAATTATAACTATATATCCACAGCACAACACACACAAAACTCAAGGGTTGAAAGAACAAAAGTTCTGTAAATAACCTGGAAAGCTAGTTGATTTTTGTTCCCTTAGATTTTCTGTCTGTTTGGTACTCTTTGTTAATTTCATTCAAACTGTTTTTTTTTCTCCCCACGGTGATGAGTGTAAACTCAACGTGTCTTTTTCATGACTAATATCTGCCAGCGACTGGAAAATTCGTATCTCTCAATGTGGAGTTTTTGATATGTTTCTATATTTTTTTTTTTAGTTTCAAATTGATTGGTTATTTTTCTGTATTTCATTTTTAAAATTCAGTTTAACTACATATTCTAACCAGAATAACTGAGCAAAATAAATAAATAAATAAATTGTGTGTGAATTTATTTTTCTCTCACTGTAGATTTTTCATTTGTGTTATCTTAAAGATGCGTCTCATTTCTGGTCACAATTTTGTTGTACCTAGATGAGAAATTGGGTGTTTAAGTTAGAACTTTTCGTTAGCGTTTTCTTATCTTTCAAATGAAAATTAGCTCTGTAGTATACTTTGTTAATTTCTGTTACCTTTTATTTGACTGAAATATTATTTACAATCTTGTATTTCTGAATGTAACATACAGAAATTAAATGAAGTGAAAGAGATACTTTTTTTCCTTACTCTTCTGATTTAATATTTGAGCTGAGGCTCATTTCCATTAGTCAGAAATTAAATAAAGTGAAAAAGGCACTTTTTTTTGTTTCTTACTCTCCTGATTTAACATTTGCACTGATGTACAAAGATATATATATATATATATATATATATATATAATTTCAAATTGGTTGGTTATTATTCTCTATTTTACTTTAAAATTCAGTTTAACTACATATTCTAACCAGAATGAGCAAAATAAATAAATTATATGTGAATTTATTTTTCCCCCACTGTAGATTTTTCATTTATCTTATCTTTAAGATGTCTCATTTCTGCTTGCAATTTTGTTGTTACTAGGTGAGAAATCGTGTATTTGGGTTAGATCTCTTCGTTAGCATTTTCTTATATTTCAAATGAATATTAGCTGAGTAGTATACTTTGTTAATTTTTATGTTATCTTTTATTTGACTGAAATATTATTTACAGTACTGTATTTCTGAATCTAACATGCAGAAATTAAATAAAGTGATAAAGACTATGTTTTTTTATTTACTGTTGTCCTCTCAGCCCAGCATTTATTTCATAGCAGGGATATTCATATATATTTTAACACAATTATATTAGGTATTTTTTTCCAACACAAATAAATAATTATTTATTGTTATTTCAACTGAACATTAGGTTTGGTACTATAATTTTCAACTTAATTTCAAAGATTATACTTCAGAATCTCGTATTTTTGTCACAGCTATTCTATTCTGTTAATCTCACAACGAAGTGAGAGAGTTTGTACTAAGATTTGGTATTGGCACTCGTAATTTTGTTTTCTCAAACTGATTGATTTAAAACTCTTAAAATTCAGTTGAGCTACATATTCTAACCACAATAACTGAGCAAAATATATAAATAAATAAATTGTGTGTGAATTCACTGTGATTTCAAAAAAAAAAAATATATATATATATATGGTCTTACTTAAATTTGCATAACACATCAATGACACCCATTTGTTCATTTAAATTTACACATTTTATTTGAGTAAAATATTTACAAATTGTATTTACTGAATCTAAACATACTGAAAATAAATAAAGTGAAAGGTACAATCTATTTTTGTTCCTTAATCTTCTTATTGTTAAATTTACACTGTTGTTCAAAGGTTCCCATGGGTGCAGAATTGCCATCATGTGGTTTTCGACATTGTGACACACACATCTGAAAGTTTATTCATTTGTGATCGTGGGAATTTGTTACTGCAGTAAAATTAAGGGTTACATTTTTTTTTAACCAATACATATATTTTTGAGCATTGTTATGAGCACAGAATCTTTCATTATGTTTCCAAAAGCATTTAAAAGTACACAGAAATTTTTCACGTTTAGGGCAACCCAGATCATTTAAATCAACAGCATTAAAATCGTTAATGTTTTTGATTTCTCTTCCTTTGGCAAGCAATATTTGATATTTGCATGTTGATTCTATCCATTCTCTTAGTTTATCCAGAGATAGTGAACCAATTTCCCAGGTCAGCTGATGATTATATTTTATTAACCAATAATTCCCTTTTTTTTTTTTTTTTTTTTTTTTTTTTTTTTTAACTCTTTCAGGTAATTCTTTCCAACTACAAGGTGATTTTGTCAATCCATATCTTACAATAATTCCATCAGAAATACAAATTTCTTTAGGAAATAAAGTTGAACCTTATTCAAAAGAAACTGAACATCAATAATACCAATCAGAACTGAAACTTCGTATTTTTCACCTACTGTAGATTTTTCATATCCCCTTTCCTTCATTACTTCATTTGGCACCATAAATAAATAATAATTATTATTTCAGTGATTATTAGCTCTGATCTTATATTTTATGTTCACTTTCTGTTACAAAATTCCAAACAATTAGAACTTTACACAAAGAAACTTTCAAAGACTTTTGTGGCACATCTGTTATTTTTACTTTACCAGACACAAACACTGCAACACAAAACAATAGCTGCGGTGGATGAACGATTCCCTTAAATCCAAAGTCACTCGACTCGATTGTTTTTCCATATAGTACTGTTTACCCTACCCTTTCGTGACCGTTCTTTCAAAAATGAAACTTTCATGCAGATGAATCATGGACAAGTTTTCGCATGCTGGTGGATATGCTGTTGATGTGTTTTTATCTTACTTTGTGTAGGGAAAGCCAAAACTTGTATTTGTGTTATTTGCAGAGTGCAAATCTTTTTTCTATAGCCAACTTTAAGAGTTCAAGTCATGTTTTTGGTTTAAATTATCCTCCGTCTCTCTGTAAAATCACCAAATTCTAACAGTTTGGGTTTTTGAGTATGTGAACAAAATGTTTACAGATAACTCATACAATGTCAATAGGTAACATTAGACAAATTTCAAAAATATAATTAATTACAGGATATCAGTCCCCCCGTTCCTGACATTAATTTCACAGCAGTGATTTTTTTTTACAACAATTAAACAAAATTGCATTAAGGTATAAAGTTAAGGATTTATATATCAAATTCTAAACAGAATAACTGAGTAAAAACTTCACTGTGGAAAAACACCACGACAACACACAACTTTGTTCATTTAAGATTACAAATGCATATTTTATTATGGTGAAATACTATTTACAAATATATTCACAGAGAAAAATTCGAAACATGTAATTACCTAAAAATCTCTCACAATATTTAGTTTACGCTGTTAACATTTTCCAAAGAGTTCAATAAAGAAAGTGTTCGTTACTCACTGTTTCTTGGTTACTTTACATTAAAACAGTTGGACACGCAAAAGAGTCTTAAGATCTGATACCATAGTAAGCACAGATCCATACATTTGATATTGTATTATTGTGGAAATGGCACTATGCCTCGCTAAACTTTCTGTGTATTCTTTTGTCATCAGATATACGCAAGCAGTTTTTGTATAATGCTCATAAATATCCCAAAATAAAGAATCTTTATTGAACTGAATAAAATCTTGTATGTCTAATTTTACCATTGATGAATTTAGATGATTAGCAATAATTTTCCCCATGATACAAATTGCTGGTAACAAAAATAGTAAATGATTATCAATTTTGTACATTTTTGGTGAAAATCTCTCAGCTTCTTCAACTAATAGAGAAAACTTTACATCCACCAGCTCCTATATCATCAAGCATTAGTTCCTCATCTTGGCATTTTAGAATACAACAGTCACCAAAGTCCATTTCATACTCAACTCTTCTTTGCAAGTAGCTGAGGATATCAGACCATTTCCTACGTAACTTTTCCCAAGTGGTCCTGGATAAATACATCACAATGTATGTGTCTTCTAAAATAATAAGATGTCTCCATCCTTTTAGAGCAGGGGTGTCAAACTGGCATGCCGCATGCGTCCCCCAATGTCTCAAGGAAAGATTTAAAAAAAAAGATGGTTGCTTTTTATAATAAAACAGAAATACCTTATTTACTCAAATATAACTTGCCCTTGCATATGACTCACACCCCTGTACCCTGATTTTACTTTTTGAAAAAAGAACTTTAAAAGTTTTGCATGTACTGTACATCACACACGAAATTAAAGTTTAACCACTTTCACTTCGGGACGATAATTTGCTCCCCGCGGTAATAAACAACATGCCTTCCCCAACTGCCATTATACTGCAGATTCAAGACAAATTAGTAGTGTTATTGTACCACTGAATAAAGTACAGAGACATTTGCTGTCTGTGTAATATATTTCTTTAGTGCGATTAGAGACAATGTATAAAAATGGCACTAACTAATGAATCATGTCCCCCCCCCCCCACATTAACCATGCTGTTTAGACTTAAGCAAAACTATATGTTTCACCAGCAAACACAGTATCTAACTAAAATCTATTGTTTTTAGTTAATGTGTGTGAGTGCCCACTAACTCAAACACAAAGCTGCAATAAAATTTGTAAACATGTTAAAACTAAGACATATAGAGTGAATGTTATTATGACAGTTTCAGATATTATGGAATTTGGTTGAAGAGAATTAGCATTTCAGCTGAAAAATGTTGGCTTGACTATGTTTTTGTAACGCGATCTTTTGTTAATACCACACCAATCATATCCACATCTTCATAGCTGTTCTATCTCTATTGGACTACCATTGCTGTCTATTTTATATTCTGCTTTCACTTCTCAAAAACATTCGTGAAGGGTGTTCCTTATGTATCTGAAATCTTGTAAATTACTTGTTATTTTTACTTGGAATAATGGGAAAGAAGATGACAATGCACACAAGGAAACAGCAGCACTTGAGGCCGGAAGTAGCTATAACGAAGAGAATATTCTTTGTAAGTAATCCCCATTTCCAGTTTTTTTTTTTTGAAAACTTTAGTTTCTAAAAATCAATGCATATATCTTACACCATGATTTTTTAGCTTTAATTTTGGGGGAAAAAAGTGAGAGTTATATTCGAGTAAATACGGTATTGATTTATTTGTTTTCATGCGACATTTATAGTTACAACATGGATGCAACGACCTGCTATAATGTAATTGCAGTAATCAAAATTTATATCGCAATTTCAATCTTAGATCCATCCTAATCATTCGTAAACCATATTCATGCTTACATTGTTAATTTATAGCATGCTGCTGGTAGTGTACTGAAAATGTTGAATTCTATTGACTACCAGCTGTTCATGTGACACGCAGCATATGCAGTCATGGGAATCCAGCTATGAGTTTATAATTGCCTGCTACAGTCAATCAGTAATATTTGAAGTTCAGTGTGCACGATTCAAAGACAACCTAGGAATGAAAAAAATCCCTTTTATTTATTTTTATATGCAATAGTATCGTGCACTGGTCTACAGTTTTGTGCGTTTTTATTCAAATATTTTAATAAAAATTGTATTATTAATAATATTATTATTAATAATAATACATTATTATTATTATTAATATTAATATTATTATTAATAATATTAATAATATATTTATTCGCTGAGGCAATGTTGCTTTCCAAGCCAACAAGAAAAAGAAAATTGCTGATGAGTGGAGAATATTTCAAGAAAAATGGGAATTCAATTACTTCTGCACTGAAACAAAGGACAAAATTGTATGCATTATTATGTAATGAAACCAATTAGTATCGCCAAAGAATATAATATAAAAAGGCACTACGATAAAATTCACAAAGAACAATATTCACACTTTGAGGGTAAACCGAGAGAAGAAAAATTAAGTATGAAGAATTCACTTCAAAGTCAACAACAAGCATTTTCAAAAATTATGAAAAATAATGAATCAGCAGCGAGAGAGTTATGAAATCAGCTATTTATTGGCAAAACATTCCAAACCTTTTAGTGATGGTTCCTTGGTTAAGGAGTGCATGATAAAAGCAGCCGAAAACATATGTCCCAAAAATTTGCAAGTATTTTGACATTTCTTTGTCCAGAAATACTGTGATGGAAAGAATAACTGAAATGGCAGATAATCTGCATGACCAGTTGCAAGAAATATCTGCAAACGTACAGTGCTTTTCAATTGCACTTGACAAAAGTTTCGATATTCACGATGTGGCTCAAGTTGCTTTGTTTCTTCCGGCTTGCAATGACAATATGAATATTACTGAGGAGTTCTTGCAAATGATTCCCATCCATGGAACCACTACAGGGGAAGACATTTTTGATGCCGTGTGGAGCATTTTTGAAAAATACCAACTTCCTCTGAAGAGGCTCGTAGCAGTGACAACCAATGTTGCTCCAGCAATGACAGGCAAAAATGAAGGTTTTGTGTCAAGACTTGCAGCAAAGTTAAAGGAAATATATCCAGATATTCCAAAACTGCAATTTTTCCACTGCATCATTCATTAGCAGGTCCTGTGCTCCAATTGGAAATGAGTAGCGTACTCAAGCTGTGACAAATACTGTGGACTTCACCTGATCCAGAGGCCTCAATCACCACCAGTTTGCACAATTTCTAAAAGACTTGGAGAGTGAATTTGAAGCGCTACCTTATTACACAGAGATTCGTTGGTTATCTCGTCATAAGGTTCTATAAAGCTTTTTTTTACTTTTAGAGGAGATCAAATTGTTGCTAGAAATGAAAAATCATGATGTTGCATTTCTTAATAATCAGACATGGGTACAAGATCTAGCATCCTTAGTTGATATTACACGACATTTGAATGATTTAAATGTCAAACTTCAGGAGTAAGATCAATTAATAACACACATGTATGATGCACTGGGCAAGTTTTAGATTCTTATTCTTAAACAATAAGAATCAAAGTTCTACCTTTTCTCAATAAGGACAAGACAAAACTCTTCACATAGCTCTAACACAGGAATCTCAAACTCAATCAATTGGACCCCGGGCCATTCTCTATAAAAGTGTATCTCAAGTGGGCCACAAAAAATTTTCGACTAAAAAAACCTGCACTTCATTGGTTATCTTGTCATAAGTTTCTAAAAAGCTTTTTTTTTTTTTTTTTTACTTTTAGAGGAGATCAAATTATTCCTAGAAATGAAAAATCATGATGTTGCATTTCTTAATGATCAGACATGGGTACAAGATCTAGCATTCTTAGTTGATATTACACAACGTTTGAATGATTTAAATGTCAAACTTCAGGAGAAAGATCAATTAATGACACACATGTATGATGCACTGGCAAGTTTTAGATTCTTATTCTTAAACAATAAGAATCAAAGTTCTACCTTTTCTCAATAAGGACGACACAAAACTCTTCACATAGCTCTAAAACAGGAATCTCAAACTCAATTGAACTCCAGGCCATTTGCTATAAAATTGTATCTCAAGTGGGCCAAACTAGAAAAGATAAAAGAAGAATTTGATAGGCGATTTAAAGATTTTAAGGAGCAAGGAGTTTTTTTTGCTTTATACAGATTCTTTTTCCTTTAATTTCAAAAAAGCTCCTATTTGTATTCAAATGGAACTTACTGATTTCCAAAATGATTCCATTCTAAAAGCAAAATGCCATTAAGTTGGTGTATCAAAAATATACAGTTATTTAGGTCAAAAATATCCAGAAATAAAAAGTTTGCAGCAAATATTCTATGTTATTTTAGAAGCACCTATTTATGTGAACAATTATTCTCATGTATGGAAGGTAACAAAACAGCCCACAGATCAAGATTAACCGACGTCAACCTTTCTGCTATAATGACGGTCGTATGCTCACAATCTTTGAGTCCAAATTTTGACAGGCTGGTTAATAATAAACATTGTTAAGTGTCGGGGGGGAAAAATAGTGAAATTAAATTACTATAATTATATTATGCAAATATATATATATATATATATATATATTAACCCGAAAATATTAGTTTTCCCAAAAATATTTTCAGTAACATTTAAAAAATTCCCCAAAATATAGACCCCCCCCCCCAAAAAAAAAATATATAGAAGTATTTTATTTCAACACAAACACAAAAAATTTCAAACTGACAGGAGGCTCTGTACATTTTTGTGCTGGTTATTAATGAGAGTTTATACTTTTTTAGAATATATAAATACATAAATATTTGATTTATTCAAATAAAATTTAATTTCGGTTTAATTTGGATTAAATGCTATCTATTGTAAATAATAATAATTAATATAATAAAAATATTCTTTATATTATTTTTTTTTTGAGTTGTCATAATCATTATACCATTATTTTATGTATTGTAATGACATAGAATAAATAAAATTTTTGTTATTAATTTTCCAATTTATTTATACTCATTTTTTCACTTCTCTTCAATCCTAATTAGTGCAGGTCTTTTTAGTCAAAAATTTTTTTGCAGCCCACTTGAGATACACTTTTATAGAAAATGGCCTGGGGTCCAATTGAGTTTGAGATTCCTGTTTTAGAGCTATGTGAAGAGTTTTGTCTCATGCTATTTTCCTGAAGAAAGAAAATTTCAAAGACTTTTGTGGTTCACTCATTATTTTACTTTACTGGACACAAAACACCACAACATAATATGATAGCTGCACTGGATGAATGAATTGCTGTAACTGAAAAGCCACTCGACTCAATTGTTTTTCCTTATAGTACTGTTTACCTAGCCCTTACCATTACTTCAAAAATGAAACTTTCATGCAGATGACTCGCACATTGCTTTCGCATGCTGGGTGAATATGACGTTGATGTGAGTTTATCTTACTTTGTGACTTCATCAGGCAAAACTTATGTCTGTGGCTCAAATGGTATTCTATATTATTTATCCTTATTATGTTAAGTATTTTTATCCTCAAACAGCGTTTTTGATGTTAGAGCATAATAAATTTAGTTTAATCCTTTATCCAAGTGTGAGCAAACAACAAAATTTGCACCAGAAAGTATCTTCAGGACTGGGGTAAGGTGGTACAACACCAGGGCAACTCCTTGCAAAGGTGGAGCAAGCTACCAACACTCCTATCTCAGTATCTCCCATAATGCAAAACACATCTCCTTGCAGATATGTCTAATGTTATGCATTAAGGGAAGGGCCACTACCCAGACTAGTTTCGACCTTTATTGAGGTCTCTTCAGTGAGAGCCAGGCCCAAGTGGAGATACCAAGGCAGAAAGAAGCATTAGCAAGGTCATCTCCTCCTATAGAAGCTGCCAAACGGTGTGCCACCTTTTTACTAAATTACTCTGGATTTAGAGAAAGATGTTGAAAGTTTATTTTTCACATGGTCAGAGACTAATAAATTTAGTTTAATCCTTTATCCAAATAAAGGGTAAAGGGTTTGGTAAAGTGGATAAAGGATTAAACTAAATTTATTATAGTCGCTGACCAAGTGAAAAATAAACTTTCAACATCTTTCTCTAAATCCAGAGTAATTTAATAAAAATGTGGCACACCATTTGGCAGCTCCTATAGGAGGAGATGACCTTGCTACTGCTTCTGCCTTGGTATCTCCACTTGGGCCTGGCTCCCACTGAAGAGACCTCAATAAAGGTCGAAACTAGTCTGGGTAGTGGCCCTTCCCTTAATGCATAACATTAGACATATCCTCAAGGAGATGTGTTTTGCATTATGGGAGATGCTGAGATAGGAGTGTGGGTAGCTTGCTCCACCTTTGCAAGGAGTTGCGCTGGTGTTGTACCACCTTACCCCAGTCCTGAAGATACTTTCAGGCATAAACTTTGTTGTTTGCTCACACTTGGATAAAGGATTAAACTAAATTTATTATACTCTAACCAAGTGAAAAATAAACTTTCAACATGATGTTAGAGCATATGGCTAGTTCTCTCACTCATATTTCCGAAATTGTTGGGATGAAAAAAAAAATACCATTAGGTGGTGATGGTGAAAGGGTAGTCGAGAGGTTGACAGTGGTCTTCCCTATAATGCTTCCACCCCCCTAATTTCCCCAACTCTCCTTCAGAAGATGTCTGCTCACCCAAGGGAGATGAGCGAGCTTGCCATTTGTGGATATCTTTTAGTGATGTCACCTTAAACTGATAACCAGGAAGATGAGTGAGCTAGCCATTTGCAGGTGTCCAAAATTGGGATGGAAAAAAAGAAAAAATAGCATTAGGTGGTGGAGGTGAAAGGGTAGTCGAGAGCTTGACAGTGGTCTTCCCTGCAATGCTCCCCATCCTACACCTCCTCCAGATGTCTGCTCATCCAAGGGAAGATGAGCGAGCTCGCCGTTTGGGGTTATCTTTTAGTGATGTCACCTCCAACCAGTGGTGAGCTATAAGGGGCTAACATGAGCCCTTTGTTAAATTTTTCTCAAATTTGTGAGCCCCTTGTTGTTCTTGTTTAATAATCTTGTAGAACTAGAAAATACTACCGCATAATGTATACATGCTACTATAATTGCTACTTTAAATTCATATGGATTTTCTGATAACTATTTAAAAAATCATGTCATTGCATTTTGTTCTGATGGAGCTAGTGTAATGTTAGGAAACAAACAGGTGTTGCAATCAAACTTCTACAAAGATTTCCCAACATTGTGATTTGGAATTGCATAGCTCATTGATAAAAAAACATTAAAGAAATAAATCATTTTGAAATATTTATGGATAAATTATATGATTTTTATCATCAATCCCCAAAAAATCAACGAGAATGAAATATGATTGCAAAAGACCTTGGTATCGAAATTTTAAACATCAACTGTGTGTTTGGACCACGATGGGTAGCTTGCAGTTTATGAACAGCTCTTGCTGTGTGGAGAAATTACCCAGCTTTATGCAAGCATTTTGCATCAAACGGTGAAGAATATAAGTGTTTTAAAACTGACTTTTCAATTTGGAGTTTTTAAAAGATCTAGCATTAATGATTGAAAGTCGCAATGTAAGTATTATAAGGGCTAAGTTAGTCCTTTTTTTTCCTTGACGATGCGAGCCCTTTGTTAAAATTTCCATAGCTCACTACTGCCTCCAACTGATACTGATAACTTCAGAGCAAAAAAAAGTGCTTTTTTTTGCTCTGAAGTTATCAGTATCAGTTGAAGGTGATATCACTAAAAGATAACCCCAAAGGGCGAGCTCCCCCATCTCCCCTTGGATGAGTGGACATCTGGAGGAGAGGGGTGTGGGGAGGTGTAGGGTGGGAAGCATTGCAGGAAAGAGCACTGTCAACCTCTCGACTACCCTTTCACCTCCACCACCTAATGCTATTTTTTTTTCCATCGCAACACTTTTGGATATCTGCAAATGGCTAGCTCGCTCATCTTCCTGGTTATCAGTTTCAGGTGACATCACTAAAAGATATCCGCAAATGGCGAGCTTGCTCATCTCCCTTGGGTGAGCAGACATCTTCTGGAGGAAAAGTGGGGAAATTAGGTGGGGGGTGAGGAGAAGCATTGTGGGGAAGACCACTTTAAACCTCTCACCATCACCACTTAATGATATATTTTTTACCATCCCAACAATTTCAGACATGAGTGAGAGAACTAGTCACATGCTCTAACATCAAAAACGCTGTTTGAGAATAATATACTTAACATAACAAGGACAAATAATATAGAATACCATTTGAGCCACAGAGATAAGGTTTGTCCCATGATGTCACAAAGTAAGATAAACTCACATCAACATCATATCCACCAGCATGCAAAAAACATGTCCATGAGTCATCTGAGTGAAAATTTCAATTTTGAAGGAAAGGTCAGGGTAAGGTTCAGGTAAACAGTACTATAAGGAAAAACAATTGAGTCGAGTGCCTTTTCAGTTACTGCAGTTCACTCACCCAGTGCAACTATCATATTGTGTTGTGGTGTTTTATGTCCAATAAAGTAAAATAATGAGCGAACCACAAAAGTCTTTGAAATTTTCTTTCTTGAGGAAAATAGCACGAGACAAAACTTTTCATATAGCTCTAAAAGGATGGAAACCAGTTATTATTTTATAATTTTATAAGACACATATGTTGTGATATATTTTTCCAGGACCACTTGGGAAAAGTTATGCAAGAAGTGGTCTGATATCTTTGGCTACTTGCAAAGAAAAGTTGACTATGAAATGAATCTTGGTGACTTATATTCTGAAATGCCAAGATGGGGAACTAATGGTCGATGATACAGGAGCTGGTGGATGTAAAGTTTTCTCTATTAGTTGTGAAGAAGCTGAGAGATTTTCACCAAAAATGTATGACATTATAATCATTTACTATTGTTGGAAACTGAATTACCAGCAATTCATATCATGGGGAAAATTATCGCTAATTATCTAAATTCATCAATGGTAAAATTAGACTTACAAGATTTTATTCAATTCGATAAAGATTCTTTATTTTGGAATATTTATGAGCATTATACCTTGTATATATCTAGTGATAAAAGAATACACAGAAAGTTTAGCAAGGCATGGTGCCATTTCTACAATAATGCAATATCAAATGTATGGATCTGTGCTTACTATGGTATCCATTCTTAAGACTCTTTTGCATGCCCAACTATTTTGATGTAAAGTAACCAAGAAACATTGAGTAATGAACACTTTCTTTATTGAACTCTTTGGAAAATGTTAACAGCATAAACTAAATATTGCGAAATATTTTTAGGTAATTACATGTTTCGAATTTTTCTCTGTGAATATACTTGTAAATAATATTTCAGCATAATAAAATATGCATTAAAAATGAAGAAAGTTGTGTTGTTGTTGTGTTTTTCCACAGTGAAGTTTTTACTCAGTTATTCTGTTTAGAATTTGATATATAAATCCTTAACTTTATACCTTAATGCAATTCTGTTTAATTATTGTAAAATAAAAAATCACTACTCTAAAATTAATGCCAGGAATGGGAAAAAAGTGGGGAAAACTGATATCCTGTAATTAATTATTTTAGAAATTTTTCAAATGCTACCTATTGACATTGAGTTATCTGTAAACATTTCTTTCACATACTCAAAAACCTGAACTGTTAGAATTTGGTGATTTCACAGAGCAACAGCAAATAATTTAACATAAAAACATGACTTAAACTCTTAAAAACGTTTGTACTCTGCAGATAACACAAATACAAATTTTGGCTTTCCCCACACAAAGTAAGATTAAAAACACATTGACAGCATATCCACCAGGATGCGAAAACATGTCCATGAGTCATCGGCATGAAAGTTTCATTTGTGAAGGAATGATCAGGGAAGGGTAGGGTTAACAGTACTATAAGGAAAAACAATTGAGTCGAGTGACTTTTGACTTAAGGCAATCATTCATCCACTGCAGCTATTGTTTTGTATTTTGGTGTTCTGTGTCTGGTAAAGTAAAAATAATGGTTGGCCACAAAAGTCTGAAATTTTCTTTGAGTCAAGTTCTAATTGTTTGGAATTTTGTAACAGAAATTAACATAAAATATAAGATCAGAGCTAATAATCACTGAAATAATAATAAATAACTATTTATATGTGGTGCCAAATGAAGTAATGTAACAAGAATGAAGGAAAAAGAATATGAAAAATCTACAGTGGATGAAAAATACGAAGTTTCAGTTCTCGTTAGTATTATTGATGTTCATTTTCTTTTGAATATGGTTCAACTTTATTACCTAAAGAAATTTGTATTTCTGATGCAATTATTGTAAGATATGGATTGACAAAATCACCCTGTAGTTAGAAAGAATTACCTGAAAGAGTTAAAAAAACAAGATTCTTGGTTAATAAAATATGTTCATCAGCTGACCTGGGAAATTGGTTCACTATCTCTGGACAAACTAAGAGAATGGATAATAGACTCAACATGCAAATATCAAAAATTGCTTGCCAAAGGAAGAGAAATCAAAAACATTAACGATTTTAATGCTGTTGATTTAAATGATCTGGGTTGCCCTAAACGTGAAAAATTTCTGTGTACTTTTAAATGCTTTTGGAAGCATAATGAAAGATTCTGTGTTCATAACAATGCTCAAAAATATATGTATTGGTTTAAAAAAAAATGTAACCCTTAATTTTACTACAGTAACAAATTCCTACGATCACAAATGAATAAACAACTTTGAGATGTGTGTGTCACATTGTCGAAAACCACATGATGGCAATTCCATAACCATGGGAACCTTTGAACAACAGCGCAAATTTAACAATAAGAAGACTAAGGAACAAAAAATAGATTGTATTTTTCACTTTATTTATTTTCTGTATATTAGATTCAGTAAATACAATTTGTAAATAATATTTCTATCAAATAAGATGTGTAAATTTAAATGAACAAATGGGTGTCATTGATGTGTTATGCAAATTTAAATAAGACCATATATATATATATATATATATATATATATATATATATAATTTTTTTTAAGTCATAGTGAATTCACACACAATTTATTTCTTTATTTTGTTGAATTATTCTGGTTTGAATGTGTACTTAAACTGAATTTTAAAAGTAAAATAGAGGAAAAAAAATCAATCAGTTTGAAAAAAAAAAAATTACAAGTGCCAATACCAAATCTTATTACTTCTTTCACACTTCATTGTGAAATTAACAGAATAGAATAGCTGTGACAAAAATACAGGATTCTGAAGTATAATCTTTGGAATTAAGTTGGAAATTATAGTACCAAACCTGATATTCAGTTGAAATAACAATAAATAATTATTTATTTGTGTTGGAAAAAATATCTAATATAATAAATGTGTTAAAATATATATAAATATCTCTACTGTGAAATAAATGCTGGGCTGAGAGGACAACAGTCAATTGGGACTATCGGAAATGAGCCTCAGTGTAAATGTTAAATCAGAAGAGTAAGAAACAAAAAGTGTCTTTTTTACTTTATTAATTTCTGTATGTTAGATTCAGAAATACAATATTGTAAATAATATTTCAGTCAAATAAAAGGCAACATAGAAATTAACAAAGTATACTACTCAGCTAATATTCATTTGAAATATAAGAAACACTAAAAGTTCCAACCGAAACACAGGATTTCTCACCCAGGAACAACAAAATTGCAAGCAGAAATGAGACATCTTAAAGATAAGATAAATGAAAAATCTACAGTGGGGGAAAATAAATTCACACACAATTTATTTATTTATTTTGCTCGGTTATTCTGGTTTAGAATATATAGTTAAACTGAATTTTAAAGTAAAATAGAGAAAAATAACCAATTTAAAAAATATATATATATATATATATATATATCTTTGAACATCAGTGTAAATTTTAAATCAGGAGAGTAACAAAAAAAAAAACAAAAAAAAGTGTCTTTTTCACTTTATTTAATTTCTGTATGTTGGATTCAGAAATACAATATGGTAAATAATATTTCAATCAAATAAAAAGTAACAGAAATTAACAAAATATGCTGCAGAGCTAATATTCATTTGAAATACAACAAAACGCTAATGAACAGTTCCAACCCAAACACACGATTCTCACCTAGGAACAACAAAATTGCGACCGGAAATGACACAAAAGTGCAAGAAAAATAAATTCACACACAATTTATTTATTTTGTTCAGTTATTCTGGATAGAATACGTAGTTAAACTGAATTTTAAAAGTAAAATAGAGAAAAATAACAATCAATTTGGGGGGAAAAAATAGAAACGTATCAAAAACTCTGCATCAAGAGATATGAATTTTCCAGTTGATGGCAGATATCAGTCACGAAAAAGAGACGTTGAGTTTACATTCATCACCGTGGGGAAAAAACAGCATGATCCCAGTGCGAATGAAATTAATGAAGAGTATTAATTTCATACGGACAGAAAATCTAAGGGAACAAATGTCAACTACAAAGATAATAAGCTGAAAGGCTATTTTACCGGCGAATTTGTTAATTAAGAGGGAGATGTTAAATCCCGTTTTATTTTATAGCCGGGTACGAAACTTGGATTTCGATGGATTTCGACCGGAGTTTCGTACCCGGCTATAAAATAAAATGGGATTTAACATCTCCCTCTTAATAAACGTCAACTAGTTTTTTAGGTTATTTACAGGACTTTCGTTCTTTCAACCCTTGTGTTTTGTGTGTTGTGCTGTGGATATATGGTTATAATTCAACTATATTGGAATATCTATTCGCGTTCAGAAGACCCATTCTGGAGAGACTAAGTTAATCTAAATTATCATTAGAACTTTTCTAGACTACATACAAAAGTTCTTGTAATCCATTAAAATCTCCGTTTATTTATTTATTTTAAAAAAAATGCCATTTGGTTTTTCATTCAAAAAATAATTCATTTTTATCTCTAAACACTGACACCATTCGTGACTCTAAACTAAAAATTCCAATAGCCAAAAACGTTTGTAATAAAGATAACATTAGTTGGTAATTAATTATTCAGAAAAGGTCTAAATGCTGCCAACATCTCGAGTCTAAACTAGAAGTTACCATACTCATCTATTGACAAGAACACGTGTGTGTGTTTGAGGGGACAGCAATGATAGTCTATAATTAATTATTCAGAAAATGTCTAAATGCTGCTGCCATCTCTTAACAGAGACATATGTTCCCCAGAAAATTCCAAACTCATAATGCCACGATTCCTTATCTCAAACCATCGCCCACAATGCCTACATGAACCAAACACACAGCAGGATGACACTGACAGATGGGGATCCTCCAGCAAAATTCCAAACATTCCATACTCTATCTTATCTCTAATCATCACCCTTAATTCCATAAGCAAACCATTTAATTATCTACATCTCACAATAACACACATACATCCACGACACTGTCATCGCTTCCCCCATTCACCCTACCCCTATTTAGTTTAAAGTGTTCCACCAATCACGGCACGAATCCTTATCCGCTAATATATCTTCCTTTTCCATGTCAATTCAATGACGTCATTTATTTACAACTAACAAATTACGTCAGGTATCTACATCTAGTGGCGGATTACCCATTAAGGCAGTGAGGTACGTACCTAGGGGCCTCAAGCTTTGGGGGCAGGAAGCCATGACATTTTCTTATAGTGTTTTAAAATAGATTAATGTTTTCAGTAAACATAATAAAAATCTTGATTATTTTAAGTGAAAATTTTTCCAAAACAATTATTACGTTTTAATACGTATTTTGAACAGCGTGCACTATCTAGCTTTAAATAATGCCGCAATACCAATGTTGGCATATGGCGCTGTTGACAGCTTCGAGGTCACGAAAACTGATTGCATTGCTGAGATAGGAAGTTTAGCCTGGTTGCTCCTTAACTTCATTTGTTATTGAATCATGTAAGAGTGAGGTGTTTGTTTCTAAAATAGCTTTTTATTGTGACTTTTTGTGTTTTCATTATTTAATGTAGTGCAATTAAAAAAACTTTGTAAACTTGTAAAAAAAAAAAACTGATAAAACTTTTTAAAAAAATAAAAAACTTTATTTATCATCCTTTAACCTTTTAACAGGCAGAAAAATCCAGAAGTTCAAAAAATTCAAAAGCAAAAAATTTCATTTATTTGCCACCTAACTTTTATTTTATTAATTCTTTTTTATTATTATTATTTTTTTTGGGGGGGGGGACCAAATATAATTTGCCTAGGGGGCCCCCAACAATCCTTAATCCGACACTGTCTACATCTGATAACAGACATCCCCATTCACCTTACCTCTATTTGGTTTAAACTGCCCCACCAATCACGACACGAATCCTTATCTCTAACCAAAACCCACAATCCAATACGCGAACAAAACAAACAACGTGACGTCACTGACACGTTCCCCAGAAAAATTCCAAACTCATGACGTCAATCATCTTATCAACCAATGACGTCACGATTCCTTATCTTATTTTGATCAAAGTGGCTTCCCTACTACTGACCAGCTAACCCATGTCAGTCAAATGTCTCCTTATAAAAGGTTGGTGGAAAGTATTCAAACATCCTGGCGTATCCTACGTGAAAAATTTTAGTCCCGAAAAAAAAAAAAAATGCCGAAACGACTAAGTTTCGAATTAGACAATGATTTGTGATATTAGTTCTACTAGCGAATTTCATTATTTGCGACAGATGTCAGGACACTGCCTTGTATTCCGGAGGAGCAAACGTATTAACATGTATAGCAAATGCATTCAGCAAAGATGATAATCCTGCAATGTATTTAAATTTGTTTAATTTGATCATTTTCGCAATATGTCTCATTTTCCATCTTTCATCGATTGTTAATATATCAATAAAATCGAAGTTCCCGAAGCATTAACATAAAATTAAAAATGAATGCCATTAACAAATGAAATATATTAGCTTCATAGCCCACAGTTGCTTCCAAGCAACCCAATTGTGACATTACCGATGCCTCAACGAAAAAATTTTAAACAAAAGGCTGGAAAATTCCAGATAGCAAAAGTGCTCGGCTAAATTTAGTAGTTTTAAAAATTATGGTGGAAATTAAGATTGCTCTTCCAGGATTAATGTAGGCATTTTACTTAATAATAAATAACCCAATTCGAAGCAATGTAGGGTAATCTTCTGGATGGCCATAGACATACCAGAAGCTCATATAAGCTTTTCAGATCTAAGTCACAGGACAGCTTTCCATTTTAAGTAAACGAGGTATTTTTTAACGAATACTTTAAGTGAAGAATATATGAAGATGTCTAGTCTTTTGTAATACTTCCGTACAAGCGTCATTTATCATCTAAACCAAATTCCGTATGGCTGATTTATAGAAGCATTTTTATGAGTTCTGTTCATGCAAGTATATAATATTCACACACACGTTACCTCTTTTGATTGAGATTTACAATCCTGTAGTTAATATATTCATTGTGGCACAGCTTCATATGAAAGCAAGCTACAGCAGTGAGAGGTGTTAATCTCACAACACAGCCATTCACATCCTCTATCATTCCAAACCGTCCCTCTCTTACCATTACAGCCTTCCAATATTTGCTACTCCTGCAATAAGAGTCAAATCGCATGTCCGGCTAAGTGCATGCAAGATAGGATGGTTCCGTCACGTACTGTGCAGGCAGATACCTGAAAATTAATTGTTTGGTCCAGTTGCAATCTTGCGTAGATCATTAATCTTGTACACAGTATTCAGGGCAAGAGGATTTAATTTAGTCTCCGACGTTCTGTTCTCCGAGAAATTAATCAGTTCTCTGTGGTGCTTCTGTGGTAGCACGTGCATGCATTTATCACCGTTTTGTTTGTGGATGCGACCACTCGTTGTCGGCCTGTCATATTATGAACAAAACTGCACAACAATTTTCCAACGGCTTTTGTTGGCTATATTTGATGAATAAAATACTTCGAAAGTTATTGTGTCCGCCTCTTTACGAAAATATTTCAACGTCAAAATATTATACAGCAGGTAGGAATGATATGAGCTAGTTCAATATTTTTTCACCCAGATGGCGCAACGTGGCAATCTCAATTGTAATTCCGAATTCGTTCGCTAATGCATGATTAAATATTTTTTTTGCGCAGTCAAGTGATGTTATAAATTTACGAACCTATTCATTTTATAGATTATATTTCAAATATTTATATGAAAACTTTAATACAAAATATTTTTTAAATTTTCTAATTTTTAGAATATATATTGCTACATCAGTTTTTTAATAATCTGAATATATCTCTAGTTTAAAATGAAAAATTCACCTTTGAATTTTTCATTTTAACCAGCTTCTGACCTCAGTCCCTTAATGAATAGGTAAACGTTTATAACACATGAAATTTATCCCATATATAAAGGCATTCAGATTAATACGCAAATGCCTAGTTGAAGTCTAAAGAGCTTGTACGCTTACAATCGCTAGTGGAAGTGATGTAGGATCCTAATGATTTATAACACAACTACACAAGTTAAAAGACGCAGCGGAGTCGAGAATTGTGATCAAACTCCTTAAATTACTTAAACAAGATAAGCATTTGTTTCCTCCTGAGACGCTGCGAAGATATTAATTAGGAAGCACCAATGAGCATTAATTACATTCCACACCAACACTTAACCCAAATATATGGAGCCAAATCGGTAATCGACTTGGCATCCTTTACGAGTTAACGTCCAGAGGTGAATGTTCCGTTAGTTAAATGTCAATCACATTGAGCGTGCAATAACCGCTCACATAGTTGGTATCAAGATTCCCTATTTATGTCCAAAGAAAGGGAGCGGCAAACTTCGGGGAAAAGAAACTCTTCCTTTCACTCCTTTCTGAGCGATATGTTTCGAAAACTAAAAGATATATGTCCGAATACACCCTAAATGCCACATTCAATAAAATCTTATTAGGTTCTAAACCTTCAGCGCACAATGATGTCATCAAGAAAAAATGACCGCGAGCACTTGTCAAATCGCAAAAAAAAAGCATTGAATGCATTTGCCACACTAGCCCTGCATAGAGTATTCTTATAGTGAAAAATAGGAATCCAACTGGATAATAAGGAAGCTGCTATTTTTCTTGCTACTGAAAAGACTCCATTATAACGAATCAAATGAAGTAGTTCAAAACGCCAGTATACTCTGGAAGATGTCGGCGTTTATTGAGCAGTAAAAAATCCGATGGACTGTAAATTCTATTTTATTGAGAAACATAAAAACTAACATTTTATCGTTTTTATACTAGATATTCAAGTATATGTCTGGTAACTATTTTAAATAATATAAAAATCAGCATCTGTTTCATCTCAGAGAAAATAAACAAAATATTATTTTCTTAAACTATTAATTTTCTCCAAATGGAGAACCGGTTATAGGAAGTGAGAAGTAAAGTGCACCAAATGATGGAGGAATATAGTCATGACATCCCCTGACAATGACTATCGTAAAATAAAATACAGAGGAATGACCTAAAGAAATGAAAATCACGAGGAAAAAGAAAACACCGAAAAGCCTTTAAACATTAAACATAAATCTTGTCCACAGTGTCTGAGGCCATACAAGAGCAAAGGAACAGCCGAATTTTATTCAGCTGTGGAGTTTTAGATAAAGGAAGGCTTAGATAAAATAAAACCAAACTGATTATATGCTTAAGATTACAGACCCAGTAATAGGATAGAAAAAAAAACGGAAAAATCTCAGCGTAAATAGAAAAAAAAACGGAAAAATCCTCTGGGAGCAAGATTTTCGGACCTGGTAAAATATAAATAAAATATAAAAAATATCTAAAATAAATTTTAAAAAAATAGAAAAACCCACCCATGATACGAATGCACTATAGGTTCGAATAAACTTCTCGTGGATGGAAGCTACATAAAAAAATGAAAAAGAGATTTTCCGAAGTTTGCATCAAGTGAACCAAATAAGCAATGGAAATAAATGCGTATAAGTTATTGAGAAGAACTTCTTTAAGATTTATTTTGCAGGACGCAATAAAAATGTCCGGTTGACTTGGTTCATCGGCTACCTTTCTAGCTCATCAATTAATTGATGCTTATTGCAATAAAGTTTTTTTTGAGAGCCATACGCAGGAACTTTTGCTTATGATTTCAGTACCAGCAAAATGATATTAAGTTCTTAGCTCGAAATCAAGATCTCAAATTCTCAGAATTTCTTTGTAGGACCAAAATCTCTTAGCAAAGTTAACTTAAAATTAACTGTGTGAATAGTTGGAGTTGAAACGTTGCTGATTGCAAATTCAAATAATTCTATTCGCATTCCGATCAAACTCTATCAAGGGTCATTTAAATATATCGGATCTGTGAGCGATAGGCCTTATTGCACAGTGAAGATTCGGATAATATATTTTTGTGGCATATTAATGGGGTCAAAAATAGAAAACTTTTTCCTAACATTAATTCTGCTCTTAGAGGACTTAAGGAAAAATACAAAAACTGCAGACATTTAACGCGGAGTCCGCCATTTATATTGGTGATGAATTCTGAATGTTTTGTCTTTGATTCGTTCAATAAACTGACTACAAATATAGCAAAATATGTCGACTGTTCACACGACCTCTATCAAATAGACAAAGGAAAAAATAAAACTTAATCCTAGTATCTTTCTTATTGACTTCTGATAGACGATTCTAAACAACGTTGAAAACAGCCTTTCTCGTATCCCCGTGAGCGGGACAACATCTTGGAGAAGCTCGGCATCGCATCTGCAATCAAAACGTATCAGACAGAAGATTCTGCAAGAGTAAACATAGGTGGTGCGAGATACTTGCCTTGATCGATATTAAGTATAGAAATTACTGCTTTATCTAAAAGAAAGTGTTATTTAAAAGTAATAAAACCATTGCAGGGCTGTATTATTTCTTTCATTTCGTATCTTTAAATACTTTTAACAACTCTTTATGTTATCGTACAGGGTACTCATATTATCACGGTAAACACATTCCAATTAAAATAAGTTAATAAAATAAGTTCAGAATAAAGTAGAATGCAATTTCGCTGTAAGGGGAATTTATACCGACTTAGTGAAGGCTATTCATTTTCGCAAAATTCCATAGATGGCGCCACCAGTCTAAGGATATTGTTAAAACGCAACCAGTCGTCTTCTCCCTAGTGCGTATTAGGCCGACTGGCCTCTTACAAAGCTGTCTTGAGCTCTTTTAAGTCGTACCCGTCTCGAGGTGACTAGCTCTATGCCTCCCGGTATATTCTATGGCTGTATCTCGTGTGTTCACGGCCGGTTTGCCTGCTTGCGGGAGGAAAACCCCCAGATAAATTGGAGAGAAAAACCGTGCTGTCCACGCCCAAGACCGACTAACTTGGCTATGTCTGAGAAAGATCCTTAAGCTCCTCATGTCAGCGACGGGAATCGAACCCGGGACACTCCTTTCCCAGGCATATACATATATGGTTGCGAAGCGCATAGCCACTAGGCTAACCGCGCAGACTAGTGCTTCAGTAAATGCTAAGTACACATTCCTAAACCGAGTCTAAAAATCCATTTTTCTGTATTCACACATCTGCTTCGCCACTACTACAAACTTTGGTATATCCAATTCTTCAAAATTTACGTAAAAAATAAGCAATCCCTCCCCCTCTTTTTGATGAACTATAACTTTTCTTAAAAGTGAACCTAATTTCAATATTTTTTTAAATCCAACTCCTGCCCACGAAAGGTTTTTTAAAGTTATAGTACATTTTTGTACCGTGGGTGAACTAAGGATTTTTTTTTTCACTTTATCAAAGTCATACGTTTTTTTTTTTTTTTTTTTTAAATTTATTTTTTTATATAGTCCAAAGACCAAACAGGGAACATTTTAAAGCCAGTCCAGGCCTCCATATAAGCGGGCAGCTATCGTAAACTGCGCAAATTCATAATTGAGTCTTAAACTGAAAAAAAAACAACGTACTAAAAGTGGAAATCAGTGTTATACCGAAATGCAACTAAAACGAAATTGACAGACATTTTAATACAAGTTTTTAAAACAAAAGTGAACATCAGATAGTTCAAATCAATATCTCCTGCATTTGGCTGGTTTGTTCCATTAAGTATTACGTACAGCGATGTCTGTTGGTGGTACATATTATAGACACCATTCAGTAGATTTTCATAAACCCTGAAAACATTTTACGTAAATATTTATATTTTATATACTAGCATGAAAGTTGTATATAACACCTGTCACGAAGAATGATGTATGGCGGGCTTATCTGAAATGGACTAATCGAAGAGCCTTACACAGCGGAAACTCTTTGTTCGTTTTTATCTCTTGGTTAAATGCCAAGGTCACGCAAAGCTAACAGGACCTTGAAACCATCAGCAAAGCTCTAGAGAAACAAGAAAAGGCCCTCGAATGAAATAGGCTAGAAAAGTTGTTTTCAGTAGTTATAACTTCTATCCGATGAAAGAGGATAAAGATACTCACCTGTTAATGGATACCACGCTGCCCCGTTTGTTGTTCCATTAGGAAATCCCGGGGTTCCGTGTCGACATGGAACTCCCAAGTACATGTTCTCGTGGTTGAAAGAATACACCGATGCTAGACGTCGGAATACGTCATCATCTGGAGTTAGGGACGGCGAGCTAAAGGTTTGAAAAACTGAGACAGAATAAGATCGTTACAATGGGCTACATTAACTCATCTTAAAGAGAATCTATTTTTAAGTTATTTCATTAAGGTATGTGCGATACGTACTTGAGTTGGCAGCGTTGTCAAAAGGATAACTGGCGACCATTGCGCCTCCATGTAAGTTCCCTGAAAGGACGAACTGAATCTGGTCCAACCATTCCCTTACGGCTTTCGTTTCGGGTTGCTGTTGTTTGTTGTTGTTTTTGAAGAAATCTGGGAAGTTGCGATTGAGGTCGAATCCCCGAGAGTTGTACCTGCGTGAATATAAGCGATTTTAGTTACAAACTCATAAGGTACCCAATTTCTGTTATTATTAGAAACAAAAAAAAAAAAGGATAAATTAGCCTATGTGATTTGTGAACAAATGCCATATTGGACATTGTGACGACTTTGTAAAACAAAGTACTTCCTTCATTGAGCAAGATTTTAAAATGGTAGAATTCGTCTAGTACTTCAATTATCCTTCAGCGTGCGCTTTTTGAAACCCAGTATTTTCCCTGCAAACACCACTAATGTGGTGACATTTTATCACGAGCCTTAACTGTTTCTAATTTCGATTTTTGCAGAACGTCTTTTCTGAAGCCATACATCGCTATCAACCACGACGTAGAGCGGCTAAGAAAACAAGAAAAAAAAAGGGATTTTTTTTTTCAATGCATACACAAAAACGATAAATCATTTAACTAGCTGACAGTAGCATTAACTAACCGAACGAGTTCGACAATAAGGAAAAACAAAAACATTCGCTGACAGAATCTTACAGAAAGCGTCGTTTTGGTCTTAAAAAATGCACATTTTTAATTTTCTTGCTTGGCGCTGATCAAGAATGCGGAAATCTGCTACCGTCCCCTACACCATCTATAATATGTTGTGTAAAACATTTAAGGTCATAGATTTAAAATTAAGTAGACATTTAAAAAATTTAAACTGAAAATTGGGTAGTGCTTTGATTATGAAGCAGCAAGCAATCTTCACGATACGGTGTATAGCAACTCAGCAGATAAAAGATTGTCTTCTTCCCAAAACTCACCTGCCTTGTCCTCCCGAGCACTGGCCTTCTATCGCAACCTCGAAACCATCAGGATTCATTGAAGGCATTACATGTATCCTAGTAGTATCCAATAGCCAACGAATGTAATTATCGGTGTAGTAGTTGTTGATGAGATACATAATGAGGTGAAGCATCAATTCCCTGCCAATTGCCTAGAAACAGAATTTGATAAAGCAATCAAATGGAAAATATTCAGCACAGTGACATAAAATTACATCATTTCTTGAAAAAAAAATACAGTCATTTATTGCAGTTAAAACATGATTAATAATGACAAATGATGACCCTCAATATTGTACATTTACGACGCTCAAAAAACTAGAGTTTCAGATAATTCGAATAATATAATATTAACATCAGCGCCATCTACCATTCAACACGAGAACTTATATAACTAGCTACCAATAACACTGATTTTTTTTTTTAAGTGAAGATTGCATCATCACCTAGCATATACCTTCTTTACCATTACCATAACGGATAAATACGTTAACCATTGTCACATGTCTTTGCAAAAGAAGTGTGTCGTTGCATTATTGGAAGATGAAAGTCGATTTACTGTCAGATTAGTTTTTTTTCCCCTTTAACTCATTCTGGGTGCTGCAGTGTTAACGGCACGTGTGCAGGTATGCCATTATGGCATGGTACAGCTGTAGTGTGACGTTATTTCCATAGTGACGGCTGGCCCGAACCACAGCAACCCCAAGCTTGTATTGCGAGTAAAATGCGTGCCTAGCCTGCTCTACGCCTTTTCTCTTCCAATCGTTACGACGCAAATCCAATGGAGTGACCTTGACCGAGAAATAGCTGCAGAGAAAGCATTAACAATAGAGATGCGATTTCAGGTGGCTACTGATCGAGTTTCTTGCACAGTCACATGTTATACACTGCATGAAAGTTATGCGCAACACTGCAAATATAAGATTTTCGCGCATACCGGTGTTAGATACTGCGTGCAACATCCCTTCTTTATACAACGAAAGGTCGCCGAGTGCCAACGGGTAAAATATATAATACAGAAACAATAAAATAAAATAGTAGTAAATGAATAGTATCAAAACGTGGAAAATAATTAGGAAGCATTGAATTAAATGAAGTAAGTTAACGTACTTCATCAAACAACGCTAACCTGCAATGCAAACACGCTAAGCAGTGAAGCGACCTTCGAAGGGGCACCCACGAATAAAGTGAGGTGTTTCGATTACGTGCAACACCTTTCTAGGTTTTTCAGCAAGCAAGTAGCTTAAAGTATTCGCTTCGTGCTGTTCTAATCCACCGCTCTTTCTTCGTGACAGAGATGTCAATCTAGAAATCCCTTCAGACACCTTCGTGGGGCTATCTAAACCCAACTCACGTACGCTATGAAACACACTTGATTGCCCCACAACCTCACTTGCTCCCTTCACACTTTTTAAGTTTCGACAGAGCGGAGGCGAGATCGATCTATGAACGCTGAGAAGACTCACACCAGCTGGCAAACGTCCATGCTGTGTTAATCGACACGTCACGTGATCCTACTAGCCGTTGATGCTTCGAACTGCAGATGATAGAAGAGCCAGCATTCATTGCTATGCGCTAATGAAATAAGCAGTCATGCAGCGCGCAGGGCCAACACACTGTGTGTGCCATAAACCGCACATACTATGAACTAGCAGACCTGGCAACGTGCCAGGAAGAGATTCTTAGGCAAATTTAAGGCTCGTTGAAAACGTTGAGCAAATTCTTCAGGTTACTTAAGAAAGTGAATTTTAAGTTTGTTTTTTTCTTTAAGTGAGAGTTTCGATTAATAGTGTTTAGGAAATATTTTTTTATTGACACCTACGGTTGATTATTTATTCTTCAAAATGCTTTATCGTATTTCAAATTATTTTGCCGACTGTTTAATCAAAGCTATAAAAACGTGGGCGATTCCACTTTTCTAAGTTAATTTTAAGCTATCACTGCAACGCAATTATGCTGTACAGTGAAGTGACCTTGAAGAGAAAGCTTGGACGTAGACGTATAGTTCAGATGAAAATACCTGGGAAGAGCCCTTAGATATGAGGTACATCTATAAGAACTTTTCAATCGAAGGGGAGTAGGATTTTCCTGCCCAAGTAGATAAACTAGCAGCGGAATGCACCCACATATGTACTGATCTCAGAGCCTTAGCTTAAGAGACAATAAAAAAAAAAACTTCCAGGAAAGAGACAAAACGACTTGCAAATTTACACATCTAACAAACATGTACAAAATATTCACATTTTTAGTTGTCTCTGCATTAAATAATTCTTTTATTCAATATTTCCAACTAGCTTCTCACCTCGTTTCCATGCATATTGGCAACGTATTTGACATTTGGTTTCATCAGCGGTTCTTCCTGAGGATAACGAGATACCACAAGAACCCAGAGCTCTCGACCTGAAATAGAAAACAAAACAGAATATGTTTAATAATAGCTGAAGAAAAATTTTAATAAGCCATATACCGAAATCCTTTTGTTTGTTATGAACCTGAAGTTATCAGTTACCTATATAACACGATCTTATCAAGTTTATGCGAAATGAACAAAACATGCATGCTATGTAAATGCATTTAGTTTTTAGGATTGTTCTAGTTCAACACATAGCGATGTCGAAAATCGGCGTGGTACTTAGAGTTTCACTATAGCAATATTTCATACAGAAGTAACTGATTCTTTAAGTCTATAATAACAAACCATATACAGATACACATGCGCAATGCTTTTCATTAACATGTTATGTCAAAACATGTTTATCATATGAAATCAGTTATGGGAGATCATCTCAGTTGAGAAATTGATTACTATTCAACCAATTTTCAATACGTTTAAAGATCGCTTGAAAAATAGTTTTTCAAGTAGCCTTGTTTTAATAGGAAAAAGATTTTTTTAGTAAAAAATTACAATAAAATGTTTTTTTTTTGGGGGGGGTAATCTTAAATTAAACATTGTTCGTTTTTAAACCGTTTAAGGATAAACTAATAAAATTTTTATATGAATTTTTTCAACAGACGCCGAGTTAGCAGAGTTTTAGACCTCCCGAAAACTTGGCTTTTTTCATCCTGGATACAGGACAAAAAATCAACAAGGGAACATACGAAATTGACAAAACAAAATACTGTTATTGTGGGGTAGGTGGCGTAGTGATTATGTAGTATGTAGGTGGTATTGAGTGCCTTCTTGTGATGAATTTCTGGACTTCATGAAGGGATCACGTAATAATTTAAAGGACTGCATATCAGCAGTCAATTAGAAGAAATTAATTTGATGCCAGATATCCTAAATCCCAAAGTTATTCAAACAAAAATATATAAACGAACTAAAATGATGTTGAAAATTCATGCAAAACCAACCTATTCAATGACTGTAATTCTGAATCCTAAAATGGTAATGAATTAAATAATATGGATATGGAAAATAATTTCAGTATAAATTTTATTATATTTCGATCGTAATTCGTGTTATAAACCCCTAAAGATTGCATTATAACAAAAATGCTTGGGACTCAAAATCCTAAAAATTCTCAAAGCTAAATTCAAAGGACATAATTAATATATGAATACCTTATTCTTATTTTATCATTCATGATCAACATACCGGAATAAATGAGTTCAGATATCGGGCTGGTATGTTTTGAATTTGAATTATTTATTACGAAGTTCAAAAGCAGAATTACAGTACAGTAAATTATCGATTATTCGAGATAATGAAAGAGAAAGGAACCATGGATAATGCAAACTAGATGAAAAATAAAATCTTATTTATCAGAAAAAACAAAGATATTGAAAAACACATTTTTTACATAATACGTATAGGACGAGTGGAGTCAGGATTACGTGATGTGATTCAGAAATAATTAAATATCAATATTCTTTTTTGTTTTAATGGCTTAAAACTTCTGGACAGACTACAAAAACCGTTTTCCTTTTTCACGGCATGAGAGTGAGAAATTTGAGCTTCTCTCCAAATACAGAAAAAGGAAACCCCAAGTGGTCAATAAATTCGGTACAAAGAAAGAACAAAGGAAAATAAAACACAAGTTCTTTCCGATAAAAAGACCTAAACATTGACATAGCGATTTTAAGAAATCAAAAGTATGTATAGTGAGAATATCACAATTACAGAAAGTACGAACAAGCTCGTGATAATACTGACAGATTTTCCGTTTTTCACTTACTTCAAGTTTCGTTCTGACCAAACCAAAGCACTTCATTATCACATCAATGTATGAATAATAATACATTAATAATTTGTGTTGTTTTTAAAGGAAATCACAATCCTTGAAGAGAAGTTTTCGGTTTCTTAAGACTCAAAATACTAATGTTTTTAGTGCTTCAACGCAAGCTTAGTGGTATTTCAATCGGGATGTTTATTTTAGTGGTCTATCTGTCCAAACTAAAGGGCAAGTTTATGGATAAGTCGGAGGTCAGTAATCAGAAAAACTGCTAACACTCTTAACTTACGTATAGTGTGATACAAGCCTTAATAACTGCTATTTAGTTGGGTCAATTATTAGCAAGTGATCCAAACTACATCCTGTAAGAATGGTTTTCACAATGTTAAAGCGATTCCAAATAGGTTTCCTTTTTTATATATGCAATCGATAAGGCCTACCTATAATGCCAACTATAGCTATCAATAGAGCAACCTATTCCGGTGTAAGGGACTAGTCTATTGATCAGTGAAAGTCCGTAGGTGACGGTGATGTAATGACCTGGAGCTCATTGTCGGTACGGACTTGAACCTTGAGTTGTAGTGTTCGAAAGGAAAATAACTACGCAATACTTATGGATAATGCGATGCTTCCTAGCCTGGGGCTGTTTTAAGGAACAGACATATCAGTTTCAAAACTACAATGTACCAAGTCATACAAGTACTATTGTGGCATACTTTGCGCAAAATATGAAAAAAAACTTGACTGTTCTGCGCCGAGTCGCAATATCATCCAAAAAAACGTTTCAAAAAAAAATGAAACATCGGATATGAGCTAAACTACTATATCTAGCAAAATAAACAGATCGATAATCATGCTGATGGAAAAATGATCAAAACAGTTGATTTATTACCACAAACTAATGAGGCTTAAACAGATGAACAATGCGTCTTACTTGGTGTGGGCCTTCGCCTTGAGCGCCACACATATTGTTCAATTTAAGTTTCTGAAATAAGCTGATTCGATATAATTTAAACACAGTGGATATAATAATGGGAGCATGTCATACTTTCTCCACATAAGAAATTACCACTGTTTGTAACAATAATTCTCATTCATATTTAGAAGATGAACAATTATAAAGTTAATTTCTTAAAAAGAAGCAAAGAACAACAAAACGGTTTTATGTATAATTTAAAAAATTTAAAACTGCAATCAAAGAAAAAAAAAATGAAGAAAGTGACCAAACCTTTTTTTTTAGAGAATAGTTTGCCCGTGGTTCTCCTTAAATCAATACTGCTGTTACAATATGAATAATCGATTCAAATTAATTCCTTATCCTGCTCATTAGCTGATGAGGTTTTGTAGAACGTTATAAGCGAACATGATAAAAAATTGAATATAAAAGGCTGGAAGGACTTTCGGTGACGCATAGCACTTTTTTTTATTCAAATAAAACGCTATTTGAAAATGCCAGTTTTCTATTTCTAAAGCCTCCATGACATTGTTGAAATAAATTATTATTAACTTTATCTACACCAGGAGAAGTCTAATAATTTATATTATTCAAGATATATCCAACTGTTCACAATAAAACTGTTTTCATTATAAAATAATTTATGGCTTTTGGAATACACACACAACAAAGAGATTGGACAAGACGTTACGCTTATTCTCTGGTTAAACCATTAAGCCACAAGTCTATAAATTATCAACAGTTCTGCATTTAGATTGACAACTTCTCTAGCTTTGCTAATGAACTTGATTTTTTTCCCTCCTGATTTTTTCTGTCATGAACAGCCATGCCGATATTGATTGCTACTGCGGTAAATTTAACTATCAAATACTTTGTGTTGCTCTTCTATCTCCAGCATGTTGCATTGTGCATCAGTAATCGAATCGGCAAAATAAGAAAAGAGTGAAAGGGGGGAACACTACAGCCTTAAATCAAAAGCAGTACTTCTCATCTTTACGGATATCTTTTTAAGGCAAGGGAAACGATATTCCTGTTTTAAATCAGAACTCCATCAAGTGACTTCATTAAAGGAGATAATCTCTATTAAGGAAAGAAGAGTGGGAGAACAGAAGTCTAGATATCTTCCACTTCACTAAAATTTCAGTCATGCTACTGAAATAGAAGTACCATTACTGCGTAGTCATCCGTGTGAAGATCTGCATATGCTGCCATCTAGAAGACAAAATGCGAACCTAAAAGTGATTGTAACTGCAATCCTATTTCCAAAACACACTGAATATTACTCATTAAAATAAGATACGAAACCAGTTAAAAAAGGGGATCAGTAATTATTTTAATAGTTATAAAAATCAATTCTTTATTCGCAGCAATTATGATACTTTAATTCATTTATTACTATTGTTTTATAAACTTCTTATATATTCTTAAATATATATCGTTAATGCAAGATAACACCCTACAAAGACGACTGCCTGAGTAATACCGCAAACTTTTATTTTTATAATAAGAGTTACACTACAACAATTAATCAAAAAATACAGCCAGTCTGAATTGTGATAAATGAGTAGCTATTCTTACAGCAAGCAATAATGTGTTACAGCTCATCGGGTTTCGTTGACGTCTCCTATCGATTATTCAAAGAAAACTTGGAAACTTCAATAAACACGCACACTCAAATTAAACTTGAACACCATCCATTATCCGAGATGCGTTGTAGTGCTGCTGCTTCTACGCAGAATTAAATACGAGTGTGATCTACTAGTTCGGTTATAACTATCCATCTATTTTTATTTCAGAAAGTTCGGAATATCTTTATGATGGCTGCTAAACGAACTCAAAGTACTATCTTAATTGTATATCAATATTAGATTTTTTCTTCTTTTAAAACTACAATCAGTTTCAGAAAAAAAATACACTTCCAAGCCTTTTATTCATTTTTTAGAATAAGGACTATGATGTAGTCAGTTGTTTTAATGTACTTCACTTTTCCATCACTAGATGGCGGCGTTCATTGTTTTATTAAAAATCTAGCTGATGTGTACGTTCACAGCTGCAGGTCTAATATTGGGTTGTCTTGAAAGATGGATTATCCAAGAGACATTACAGCAGGAGAAGGGATTACAATATCTCGGTAACCGTCATTAACACCGAAAATCTGTGATCTTCCAACTCGTACCGAGCCACCTGATGTTACTGTGACAGTTTTATCCTGCTGCGGTTACAGAGAGTTCGCAGCATAGTAGTTCAATGTTAAAAGGAAGTCAGCGAACGCGGTGCAAGTGTCAGAGGCATAGTTTCGGAAATGATTTAGTGCATGTGGCTTTTAGTGTCTCATCCTCTTCTGTAAGGTCACTCCTCATCGCTTACCTCTTAGGGTGATATTGAAGTAATTAGTCAACACCGCTCACGGGATTTAGATGGATGGAGATAGACCGCTTGCGCTCAACTTCCTAAACCTCCATAATTGGGTCACATATGATTTCACCAAAGTGGAATTTCATGCTTATTGTAAATGTTGGTAATGGGATCAGTTTAGCACAGGAAAACAGAAATTAATACTTCACATTTCCAACGATAGTTTCCAATAAATGTATCTTTTGAAATCAGTATTGCACATCAACCAAAACATTGGATTGCAATATTTTTAAAGATGACAAGAGGAGAATAATGTACTTTACATTGTTACGGATGACTAGCGGATACTGGGTGACGATATCTTAAGTATGGATAGTTTGAGGGGGAGGAAGAAGAGAAAATATGGAACAGGAACTTTAAAAATAGGACGGATTTAGAATAATGAAGAAAAGGAAGATTAAGGGATTGAAAAGATCAGGCGGAAAGCATAAAGCAGGGTCCTTCCCTTTCCTACTACCTTAAAAATTTTTACTGGTGGAACAGGCGCTTTGAGAATATAATATTGTTAATTAATGACAAGAGCGAAGATGAGGAATCCTGGATGTGGTGTAAAAATTATATCAAGGTCCTGTTTCTCTTTAATATTGTTGTTACGGGCAAATAAGGTAGCACAGCAAGGTAAAAAGGCAAGAAAATGCAATGCATAGAAACAACTATAGTAGTGGAAATGGGAAGTGGTTTAGACTGAACCTACACCTAGCTAGGTGTTCGAGTTTGCCATGTTGGTGAGTTCGTGCGATCTCTTGCACGTCATTAACATCATCTCAACTATAAATAGTTGATGGTTGGGTTGTACGCAGGTTCAACTTTGTGGTGCAGAGTTCGCCATGTTTGGAGAGGCCTGGAAAGTTGTGGTATGTATGAGGTGACAAATTGAGATTCTGCATACCAGCTGGAAATATTTGTATATGGAGTCTCCCAGATGAATGATATTTATCCGAGTTAATCATCTCATCTCTTAAGTGTACGAATACTTCTGGGAATGCCATCTCTTGTCGAAATATCAAGTTACTGATATTCTTGAAAATTCTTGTCTAAATTCTGGCATTTCTGTGAAAATGATCCAGTTAAGCATCATGATAATGCACTATCATACGTTGTACTTAGGATAAGTAGATGGGAATGAAATATTAGAATATCACCAAAGTCGATCCTATAAGAGTACATCTGAGAACCCTTATAACGTTCATGATAACGATATTAAGTCGTCTAACTTTGCTATGGAACTGACCATCAAATGGGCAAAAATATTTGTATGTCGATTAATATTTACTGAAAATATTTACAAAGCAGATTGATATCCATAATCTCAGCATACATTGTACTAAGATTTGGGAATATAAAGGTTTGTGAAACACTCGGATATTCGCATAATGTTTTGCAGAAGTGTATGTCCGATAATCGAATAGCAACTGCCATTGATGGAACATTTGATTTTTCTTCAAATTGGAATACTAAATACGGTAGAAATATTTCGATGAATTTTTGTCTGGGTATGACCGTAGGCATTAGGGGAGAAAAGAATGCAATCTGTCTACTAGTTGATTAAACATTTGATTTGGGTCAAATACGTTCAACCCTGAAACTTAAGATTTAATTTTAAGCAGTTTCATCGTTGGCAGAAAAAATCACAGACCTATTAAGCAACTGTTTGTGCAATAGCAACGTGAACAGCCTAATAAAAATTGTCCTCGAAAAATGATTATTGGAAGTCAAGCATGAAGTTCAATGATGCGCGTAATGCTAGGCAGATGATTATTGCTTCGTTATGAATTCTTATAAATAGATCGCGATCGGAACACTTCAATATTTCAATCAATATGAACTCAGGTAATATAGCACAAGTTGAAGATATTTCAATTCCTTCTACTAGCATGAAAGAAAGAAAAAAGCGAGAAAGGCTAGCCAAGATTAAACTTTTCGCCCTTGTGGCATGACGATGACATGCTGGAAGGAAAAGAATTTTCTAAGCCATCCAACTTTAAAAAAAAAAAAAAATTGTCGAGAGTCTAGGTCCTTAGTTGTTTTTAATCCCTTAGAAGGAGCTTCAAGAAAAAATATAATGCTTGAGGTTTAATAACTTGTAGTCAGTAATCCCCCTTTCAATACGAGTAGAAACTTTTGAAAGCATTGTATGCAATAAAAGGACAGTTCGTCATGGAGCAATGCTTTTATCTTTGTTGGTTTTCGGAAAGGCATTAAATAATCGAGTCTATTATCTTTTCTCCATTCCCTTCCAATATTTCATCCTTCGTGTAACAACCGCTGTCATTACATAGTCGTTTATGAATCTTTAAGAAAGGTTTCTGACATTACTTGAAAATAAACACTAAAAGACCCGTTATCTGATGAAAACCATTTAATGGCATTTCCCCCTCTCGACATTCAGTAAATAATTCCCATCTAGAATCGTCCTTCAAAGAGATCCATAAACATATTTCATTCTTGGCTATTACCTAAAAGGAACTGTGAAGAAACCATACTATTGGAAACAATCTAACACTCATAAAGCCACACTATTTTTGCATTCGTGCAATATGGATTTATGCATAATAGAAATAAAATAAAAAGATTAGATACATGAGCAGTCCATTTTTCAACTAGGTCAAGGCATATTGACACACTTTCGTATTGTCCATGTTAATTTTATTGATATGGACAATATGAATTGTCCATGTCAATAAAATTAACATGGACAATTACACAAGCATCATTGTTTAGAACACCGTTCCTTGAGTCATTTTCAGAGACACTTTATTTCAAATGTTACTGGAATATTATGTTGCTATCCTTTTAAATAAGGTTCGAGTAAAAAATACGCAAGTAACTTCTTCTCGCAAATAATACATATTATGCGTGCAGTGATGCCCACAGTCATGCTGATAATCTGTAAAACCTGCCTTGTAAAAAACAATCACTGCAAATCAATATATAAGAGCAGGGAGTGTTAAATAAACTTAAGGTTTTTAGTTAAGTCGAAAAAAGATTATTAGAAAACACTGCTCAATCTTTTGTTAAATTCTATGCCATAAAGTCGATGTGTCCTTAACGCAGGCAATTTTTATCTGTTTCAATCGTTAGCAAAAATTTGTTCAGGAAATTTTTGTTTCAAATTTGAAAAATTAAAATACCAGTAAGATCCCAGTATTTTTTGTGTCATATTTGGTTGCATTTTATTTTTGTTTACAATACACGGGAAATAACAAGAAGTACCACGTTATGTGGCTCTTGAAAACACATAAGGTATCAAGTGGGAAAACTGTTCAAAATTCCAAAACTATGTGGTATAAATTAGGCTTAACAGAGCAGTGTATAGCTTATATTTAAATATCAGTCCAACATAAATACCTGAATTGTATACGGAACGATGGCTGGAAGTTACATATTTAAGAAAAAAAGCAAACTATCTCTACTCTATTTATAAATACACTGCTTGGAAATAAGTCAACGGACACCACAGTGCGAGTAACAAACAGCATTGGCGCCCATCTTAATAAGATGTAGGACCTCCTTTCGCTGCGATGACTGCAGAAATCCTACGGGACATCCTTTCCACAAGCTTATGGTATCGATCAGTGGGAATCGGAGTTCAATATTCGTGGCACCACAAACACAAGTTCGAGGCCAAACCAGGAAAAACAGGACCATACCATCATACCTCTATTTCATAGTTGAAGTTATGCACTTGGGTAAGACGTTCACCGGACATCCGCCACACCCGTCCATCTTCCCGGTAGAGGGTGTAGCGTAATTAGTCGCTACCTCCACGTCCCACTCTACACGCTCTTTGCATCGATGAAGATGACGCTGGATGTCAGTTCGGATAATGTGGGGCTTGCATATTGCGGTCCTACTGTTGGAATTCATGTTGTGAGCCTCGGTTCTGAATGTTTTTGTACAGATTCATGTCCTAGTCGATGTCCGGAACTCCGCATTCAGCGTGTCGGCCGATACACCACTGCAAGTGCTACCTGAGTGGCGGGTCGTCCACTGCAGGTAGCATTTGCAGTTGACGCCCTGTTCTTCCATCTCAGTGGTGTCACTGATTGTTGACCTGCGATGGCCCAATTTTCCAGACAGACAGACAGGCCTGTAATATGGCATACTATCGTTACGCTTATTTGAAACTCGGTGAATTCCCTTTTCGCAGCCATTTAACCCCGACAAATTTGCACTGACTTGGGAGCATCATATTCCTCCAATTTATACCGGCTACAAACACGTTACATGGCACGATGACCTCCCATGAGGGTGTCCATTATCTTTGTAGATGACAATTCTTTTAAATGATGCTATAAATTTCAGAGTCATCAGTCCAGTTAAATACTCAGTATGGATGGTGGATTATCAAGAACTGGGTTTGGATTCCATCTAAGACGTGAAAAATCTTCAAAACGGCTTTTCATCTGAAGTCGAGTTAATAATCTCACACAGAGGTGGAAGTCTTTTTCCTACAACGCAGATAAACCGGCCAGAAGAACAGGCACAATTAACAGATGTACAATTGCTGCAATGAATTCAGTATTGAAATCAGCAATAAAAAAGACAAAGCTACGAAAATAGGCAGGAAATCAGGAAGTTACTGCATTTTTTTTAGCGGGATGGAGCATTGATTGCAACAATTTAAAACAAATAACCTGTTTTAGCGACTTCGGAGCTATAATAATCTAGAAAAATATTGAAATATTGGTGGAAGTCACTTGAACAGGTTTATAGAGAGCAACAGAGTCAAAACCTACAGATAAAATGTTTAACAGAAAACTTCGTTTTTATATTACGTTTTCTGTATGTTTAATCTTGAAGAGTTTGAAACCGACCACAGACGAAGTCCGTTTCTAAGGGTACTGAGTTGCATCGATACCTAATCAAAACCTTACTTTTCCTACATCAAGAGATCGTAAGCTTTAAAATGATGGAAGAACCTTTCATTAAGCTGATTTCAATTGATGGAAATCAATTGAAATCAGCTTAATGATTTCAATTGATTTCCATCTTATTTTTCATAAGAAAAATAAGATGGAAATTATATTTCATTTCTCTTATGAAATCTCCTTAATTTATGAAAATTAAGGAGATTTCATAAGAAAAATGTTCCCTACAATCACAAGAGTGAGCGTCATATTGAAGATTAGGAACAGATCAAAGCAGTGGAACTCTTGCCGTTAACATTCATTGCACATTAAGAAATTCCAATTAATTTTTTTCTGATTTTCTGTAATTTTTATTTTTTATCGCACATTATGAATACTACATATTGTTATTTGTAAGATGAACGTTGTTTTTTCTTTTTTCCCCTCTGAATTTGAGTGATTTAATGAGACTAGCACAAGAGGAATCTAATCACACTGTTTCTAAGTGCAGAGCAACGCGAGATTAGAATTTCTCGCTCAAATAGCTTCGATTTTATATATTGCAGAAGAAGTGTAATGTAAATGGAGTCATTTATTAAGCACGTTTGATTTTCAAATATATGGAAAGCCAGAGCAACATACTAATAATAGTCAAGTAATTGAGGGAATTAGAGGTTTTTTTTTTAAATTTACTTTTTATTTTTAATTTAAAGATGTAATTTACAAAAAATCCAATAATCATAATTGCATTTGAAAAAAATGCTAGAACTATTAAAATAAAATAAAAGAAATGAAATCGCACTAAAGGCCTTAAAATCATTCAATATTTTTTCTTGTATGTGTCACTTTATATAGCACTAATGCTGAGGATTATTATCGTTCTTTCTTATAGACGGATTTAAAAAGATTATCTACAGGGAAGGTTACTTCCTAAGAAAGGCGCCTTAGATCCATATCTAAATGGCACTTAAGAAATGAAAATGTCCGAAAACAGATACAATTGAAAATTGTCACCCTTTCAAGACGATGTCTAGAAGATAAAACAATACTGAAGACAGTACAAAAAGTAAGCAGGTTGATTGTAAAATAGCTGGAACCCAATCCGGAAGTTTTGGGCACAACACATTGTGGCTTATGGAGCAGTGATCATATGACCATCGAACCATACCCAGTTTCCGGTGTCACGTGATCCGCTTGACAGCTCGACCCTCCCAGTTATCTCTCCGAAACCGGAACCGGAAGGTGAGGAAGTATCAACTAACCGATTGATCGACCATCACCAACAGCACTTTAATTATAGACAGGATGTTACGCCGTCTGACATCCACAGAAGGAAGCTTTCAAGTTTGACGGTAACGATGCGGAAGTGGAAGAGTGTATTGTATTCCAGCGTGGCACAGAGATAATGGTAATACATTCAGAGGGCCAAGCTTTTTCTACCATGTTTTTTTTTTCTGTCAGGTTTATAAAGTTAACTTTTTAGTTTTAGCACTGACCTCTTTGAGATATTCCTTTATTTGTGCTGCCTTAAGAAATTCATATTTTAATTAAATTTTTTTCAGGTAAACGAAAGTGTCATTTTTACTTTTCTTTAAGCTTACTCTTCGGACAGTATCATTAGCTAACAAGAACTTAAACACGTACATGAAATGCATTGTGGTAATTACATCCAAAGTTAAGTTTAAAATTGACGAAGAGAATTATAAAATTATTTTTTTTTGGCGTCTGTATTTCGTTGGGGGAATCTCCCATGCTTCATGAGATGGACGTGCTTTGTTGCAATTACTGATAAAAAAATGCACCTTTTTAAATAATCGGAGCAAGCTGATTTTTTGTTGCAAATTTTTCGAACTTAGATCAATAGTAGAAAAGTTCAAATTATAATTATTTCACTTAAAATAACTTTACAAAGCAACAAATACTGATTAAGACACCAATGTTGATCACGAAAAACTGGCGACACAGGTCAACGATCTAACTCAAAACATATTGATTACCTGCCATTTTAATGACAGGCCAACACTTGCTCTTTGTATCGAACCAGCACCATAGGGATTGCAATGAAGACATCCATCAACCCGTGTTTGAAGACAAGCATGTCTGTCTAGCACTAAGAATAGTAAATCGAGGTTGGTTTTCTCTTTTAACAGAATCATTCCTATGGTTAAGTACACGTAGCATTTGAAAGCGCGTAGTCTTAAGTTTTTCATGTTCTATCAAGGGAAACATCATCTGACTTGCCATTCGCTACTATCACTCCCCAACAGCCACCCACACACACACACACACAGAGAGAGAGAGAGAGTAGAGAAGCAGGAGGGGGCTTAATACAATAAGAATCCGTAAGTGATAGTAAGTTAAGTAGTGCTTGGATCTATCCTATACAGGAATACAGAAGGTGAAAAAAAAATCACTATTTTGGAATACGATATAAAAGCTTCACTCCACTTGGACTATCCCCTCTCCTAAATTCAGCGACAGAAGTGAGTTTAGGCAAAGGAATTAAATTGTATACAATAAAATATTGTGATCGAGATCTTCAAAGTCCATCAGATATAAGCTTTTGAAAACAGCCTCGGTTGTTTTTGCTCCTAACAAAATGCTCAAGTTAGGGTACTTAATTCTTTCTTTTTAACAATATTTAGTCCATGCTTACTTGAAAACGTATGCATGAGTTTCCTCTTTAGGATAGACCGTTGGCTTTAAGTTTGTATTTTACTGTAGATTTATACATAGCGATGTGTTTGTATAAGAAACTTGCTGAGTTTAACTTCATGAATTTTTCTAGAGCAATAAACCACTTACAAATCAGCCAAATATGGGATGTTATCATTAACTGTTGATATAAGTTACATGCTAATTTTAGATAATCTGGATTGTTTGTCGAGTAATCGTATAAGTGAAATACTAACCAAGCAATGTGAATTATCTCCAGTTTCAACATTATAAACCATCTTGAGTTGCAGGAGTAGGATCTCTAATGAGGGGGCAGTGGTTTCGAATCTTGGTATGCCAGTGTGAATATCTAAGTTGTAGATGAATGTCGTTGCACTTAGGGCCCACAACTTCACTTTTTTAGTCTCTTGAGCCGGGTTCATACCTTATCTAAGTCTTGACACAAACATTGTATCTGTATACGATGGGTTTAAACCTTTGTGAGTTGGATTGTAAAAATATCCTTAGTAAATTTTAACATAATAAATTTTAACGCCCTCCTAGATCGACCATTCTGCGCTGCGATTATACGAATAGCACTACTATTAATGAAATTTAAAATAGCGGATAAACAAAGTCAGCTAAATTCTGAATTCGTATTCCTAGACTTCTAAAGCGCACCTCTGTAAAATTCGCAGGTCACATGCAATGAAATCGCATCCGGGTATCAATGGCATGCAATCAGATGGTAAAAAATTTCAAAGCTAGTGACATTTTCACTTCGCAGTCCTTTTCCATAGTAATTCCAGCCTTCGTATTGCTCCTGTGTCCTCTAAAGATCCCGTAGGGTGGCAGCAGTGGACGGTGAATTGAAGCGTGTGCTACACGCCTAGAAGGTAACTAAAAAAGCGCGTCTCTCTCTGCTCCGCATTGGAACAACCGCTGCTGTGAAACGCGTAGGAGAAGAATAAAGTTCAGGATGTTAAAAAGCCTTTTCTGAACCACGACTCTCCCAAATATCTCCATAGAATGGGGCAGAACAGAGTGTAGCACTGCCGGCTTTTTGAACCAATCACTGATCGTGTTTTGTGCTGGTACGTGCCAAAGCTGCCATGCTCCACCAGTACTGGTTACTGCTATCGATTCCCTGACATCGTTGGAGTCTTGTGAAATTTAATAGCCTGCATAGCCCTAGACGTAAATAGCTGAAGCAGTTGGAAGAAAGAACACTACCTTGAGTATGTGGGGAGGGGAGGATAGGAGGAGACTCTGGTCTTGCTTGTGTTACTTTTTTTTTTAAATGTCAAATGCAGTTTCTTTTACTCTCTAAGTCATCCAAGTCTCCGCTGGGCATGCCACTACCAACATACTTTTTGGAAGGCGATATGGCCCACTGAAAACATATGTTGGGATAATAACTTCATGCTATTCTACCTTCGAAACACTAAAATCTTGCACACACACCTGTTGACAAAGCTGTTGAAACGGCTGCTTTGGCACGTGTGGGAGTTCTGCTTTCTCAAATTCTAAGAGTACAGGAAGGAGTATTGCTTAGATTTCTGCAAAGAAGTTAAGACTATCAGGAGGGTGTTATGGTTTTAATATTATGATGAAGACAACTACGGCCGTGAACTGCATCATATCAATCAAGTGGGAGGATGCGTAGGTAGTCCAGCAGGTATCATAGCGAAAGCGGAAGGGTTTCTCCCTCGGAAACTCGGGTTTTCATCCCGCAAAACAAGACAACTGGCCAGAAGAATACACGCAACTAAAAGGACGTAATACACTACACTCATAGCCTAAAGTGCTTCGGCCATTCGACAACATCAGTCGCTATTGATGATGCTTTTGGTTAGAAACAGATTCGAATCCACAATTCGACTAGAAGAACCTTTAAGAGTTTCTCCTATGAAAGTAAGTTAGCTGGTCTCATACTGAGATGGTAGAGCTTTTTAATCCTAAGAACAGGCATATCGATTATAAGAACACATCCAATTACAAACCTCATAAACACGCTTTCAGTTGTTTCTGCTATAATTTCAACCAACCATAATTTTCGGCTGAATTGGCTGTTTTTCGGAAGGGGGGGGGGAAGGAAACCCAAATTTTCATGAAGAAAAATTTAGCTATTTTCGCATGAGACTGACTACCGAGCTTTTCAACTCAGAACCCTTTATATATTATCGAAAATGAGCGTGTACTAGATGATTATATAAGCTAATTCTCTTAGTAGAGCCTCCATAGCTCAGTTTTGACAGCGCCCACTGGTTGGAAAGGCCTAGGTCCGCATCCTCTGATGGGAATCTTTATCAGGGGTTTTCAGTTGAAGGTGAGTTAGCCAGTCTCATACGGAAGTGGAGGTTTTTTTTTTATCCCCGCAAATTGGAATTTTCATTCCTCAAAACAGGCAAACTGGCCTCTTGAATACACGTCTACAAACAAAATACCTACTAACTTGCCCTTAGGGGATGCAGCAGAAAAATGACAATCCAGCCGCACTGATTACCTTAAAACCGCAATTAGGAGACTCAAACCGTCTTAGACGGAAAGGTCAATAAAAGTATGATCATTCATACTTTTATTAACCAATCTTAGCAGTCATTTTCCCATCAGTTCTGTTCTCATATTGAGAATATGAAATGATCCGCATAGTTTTATCCAGTTTGAAAATACTGAGATAAAAAGAAAGAAAGAAAGAAAAAACATAAGATCATGATGTCAACTCATAACAAAACCGTAATACTGTAAATGACGCATTTGACGTGGTTCAGTTTTATAATTAAAAGACATCAACATCAGAGATCTAACTAATAAAGTCACTGTGCAAATAACTATAAGAGACTTTAACGATGAGAAAGTTAATATTCGTGATGTCAACAAGCAGCAGCTAAAACCAGTTTAAACCAACAGATCCTTTCTCCACTTAGATATAAATTCTGAGATTTAATTTAATAGGCAAACCTCCTCAATTCTTTGACGGCCATAAAAGTGATTTGACCTTCAGATGGCCAAACAAAGTATCAAACTAAGATATTTTATAAATAAATGCAGTCAATTCAAATTTCATTTAACATGTATAAACATTTTTACCTTTCTATCATCTTCCGCAAAAATCGTTTTACATAATAGTTAAATATTTTATATTCACTGAAAATTTAAACCACAAATATGTCGGATTTTCAGATATTTTTGTTCATATGCCAGTAGATGGCGTGACTAGCCATCAGTAGCAAATCTTGCTCTGGAGTTGAAGTCATGAAGTGCACTACTGCTTAATCCCCGTCTCCTTGTATATCACCGCATCTATCTTATAAAACCCTGTTCAATGGACGAGTTATAGAAGTCTAGAGTCCCTCCCTTCGTACATCACACAGTCTAAAATTAGTTATCGCCACCTCGGATAAGTTCGTATAGTGTAATGACTTTCCTTACCCAGCCTGGTAAAGAAATTATTAATGCATCTTATTCTCTCACTTTTGCAACTTATTTGCATTGCGAATTAGCAGAATTTCGAGTACGTACCTTAATTAAGTGTGCAACTACCTCCCCGTCCGATATTTCGGGTGGGAAATTAGCCGCACATCCCTAGTTTAGGTATATGCTAGACAAAGTTAAACGGAACAAAAACTAATGCAAATACTATATACTAAACTGATTCCTAAGACCACATTAGGAATCTTTAGATGGCCTTTTATTGCACGAAGAATAGAAAATATGTTTCTGAAGTTGTCAGACTGCCTGCGGCTAGCCAGATCAGGGCATGCGCTACTTCTAGAAGGCAATTTCATGAAAGCAGTATGACTAGAGGGAAGTAGCAGCACAAAACAGAACAAATGCAGACTTTAATGACTTGGAAACGGTAAAATTTTGTGAGGTAATAACAAACAGTTGCTAAAAAAATAAAGGGAAGTGTTACAGCTAACCTCCTTACACAGCAACTTGGGAAAATATCCATTCTCTCAATGTCTTATGCTTGCTTGCCAAGGTGAAACTTTGCTATGGTTAATATAACAGAATTTAAAGAGATTTGCTTTCTAGCAGACTATGCAATTGTGAATATAACAAAGAAAGCTTCGTTTGAGATTACGTAATGTTTCCATAACAACAATGGGATTTTATTTTTAATAATAAAAAGCGCGCTATTATTTCCAAACATTCAGAGTTAGAGTTGAACGCCACCTATACTCTTTTGATGTGAATAAAAAAATGGCAATGGGCGCATAAAATCTTGCTTTTCAGATATGTAGAATAACTAATATATAGGTGAAAAAAACGATGAAAAGTTTATACTGCCAAAATCGTCCAAGGTGTAAAGACAACTATTAAAATACATTGATCCACTTACAGAGGGAATTCTTTTTCTGGAAAATATTTTCGAGAATCTATTTTAGGCTATTTTCGTTTGATTCATTTGAAACCATCACCACATATCAGGTAAAAATGAATTAAAACGGACATGTTTGTTTGCAAGTTTTACTCATAAAATATCCCGTAGGAGAGTTGAAATGTTAAATATTAAATGAAGCGAGGGACAGATTTTCCAAAATTTATTTCCACTACATTTACTACCAATTTAAATCCTTATAAATAGTAAAAGTGGTAAACAACCCATTCGGAGCAAAGAACCGACTCAGCAAAACGTAGACCGTGGCTTCTATTGAGGTGTGATCCCTTAATGTGTATTCATGCACTTACAGATGAGACCATCTCGCTGCATGTGTTTTAGCTGGAGCGACAACACTTAAAAGCCTCCTCAGCCTGATACGTAAAGTGTGCTTACTAGATAATGGACGCTAGTTCAAGTTACCAATCTCCGCGTATGGCCAAATAACGACGCAATAAAAGTAAAATTACTTTCGTAGCGAAAACAGGATCGTTATTTTCATCGAAGCTTTGTTCGCTAAGAGCAGCACCGACTAACGGCCGGAAGATTTAGTCCTTGTGTCTTAGCAACGAAGAACAATGTCAATCTAATTTCTCAGCAAACATTACGTACTAATAGCTGTAAAATACCATTACAGGATCATCACAAGGAGTCTGATCTCAGTTGCGGCAATTTATTTTCTAAATCTAGCTCATAATCCACGAAAATGAAATGAAGCTATTTATTTAATGGAATGCATAAATTATAGCGACCTTAATTATCACCCCACAGTACCTCATCGAACTTCAGACAAGCTGATTGAGATGACAAAAAACGAACCGCATTAATCTATCACTGATATGGCCTTATGGTGGAGTTCGCACTCCTCTTTTTCAAAGCATATGGTAGACAGGTAGTAAGTATAATAGATCTCGTGGCCAGATGACAATGATCGCCACTAAAATAGCTCTTTTCGTTTTAAAAATACACAGCGATTATTTCTAATAACATAGCCTAACTTTTTCTTGGATACGCAATCGTGATTTGAACAAAAGGCCAAAAATTACATAACAGAAGTGCCATCTTCAAGATTAATTCATCATAGGAAGTTCTTGATTTTCAGCAAACCAAATCATCATTTGTCACCGAATCTCTTTAGACTTTACGCTGTTTTCGGGAGCAACTATGACAACGATCACTATAGTCCCACAGTCCTTAGAACAGACATTAGCTTTAACGACTAAACTTGCATTCTTAGATACCTTTTATCAAACGTTCTCGTGATTATGCAATGGTAGAATAGCAACCTAAAAGTCTGTAGTTGAAACCTTGTGGGAACTTCGTTATAAGAAACACAAAATCGCGCCTTGAAAGAATTCCACCTGCACTGATACGTCTCCAATCAACATTTTCTACGTTGGCTAGTCAGCAAACTATATTTCAGTCCTTGTTAGATGCAAGGAAATCACAGTAGCTTATGTTAATATGTGAAGCAGGACAAATATTAAGTTTTGACAGAGAATGCATTTATTCACAATCATTGAAACCTCACACTGGTGGATACAGCATATAGAATTACATTTATATGTGCAATACTTTAAGTCCCAGATAAATAACTGCATTTATAGCCTGTTTACATAGTTTAAGTATTATTTAAATTATGAATAATACAGAGAAGGCTTCAAGTTTAATTAAGTAGGCCTCGAAATAAAGCACGAAGGAGATTCACATTCAGACCGCACACGCCTCTAACATCATATTGATTAAATCAAGTCTTAGGAAGGGGATTTTGAACTATTTTATTCAATTCATTTCCTAAAATAAGATATATTTGTTGATTTGTGGAAAAAAAAAAGCCATCCCAAAATATACCAGAAAATATTTTTCGCTTGAGTTCAGAAAATATGGGCGCCTATTTGTGTAGTATTCATATTCTTGATATGCAAAGTAGGCAATTGTCTGAACTGAAATATTATAAAAGCCAAAACATTTTCTTTTTAATATTCAACAAATTAAAGTCTGATATAATTTAAATTAAGTCATAATAATTGTAAACAAACTTAGATATTTACATAAGTCACATTTAGAGCACCAACACGATAAGGCAGCTAAACCTCAAAAGCCGATTCGAGAAAACATTAATGATATATTCCTCAAATAATTTTATTCAGATTTCTATGACCACACGCATAAGCACATACGTGAAAAAGGAAAATCCTTCAGCTTGTTCGAAGCATAAATGCAATTCTATACTTTTTACTGCGAAGGCTGTGAATGATAACTTACAAGTCACACATTTCTAACTGTAAATTTCGAAGGAGGCGATTGTATCTCAGATTACAAAATGACTGAGAAAAATCGCCAGGGAAAAAACTTGAGTAATCTCTGTCTAATTTATAAAACCGGAAAAGACATCACAGCGGAGCAAGTAATTTTTTCCCCCTTCAGAATAGAGAATAATCTAACACTTAAATTGTTTTCTCCAAACACAGTATAGTCATGTAGTATCTATACAATAACACAACAGTGGAGAATACCTTATCTTTTTCATTTCATCACAACAACAGATTAATAGCTAATTCCAGTTTGTTCTTGAAACAGGTTTGAATCCTGCCCAACATTGTAGAGTTCGATGTTTGGCCTCTAGAGCAGGGTTGAGCGGGATTCACATAATTCCATCTATTTGTGAGGTATAAATTTTCTATCCAAATCTCATAAAAGCAAAAAATTACACCACTTTACATTCTGCATATGAATTTTGAAGCGAAAATTATTTCTTTTCTCTTACAGAAATCATGGCGTCAATTTCTCTTCCAATTCCTATCTGGTAATCTAAGGGCAGTCATTCTCGTTTATTTCCATTCTTGTCTTTACACACAGTTTTTCCTGTCATCTTTTAATTTCTTCATATCCAATTAGCTGCATAGGAGACAAGTTAGGTACCAACACGCGAATGAATTGAATGTACTAAATACTGCAGGAATGAAAACACTCAGATGGAAGTGCAGTTTAGAATTGAATAAAAGATACAGAAATGAGAGCAAGCGTCATTTTTATACGTGTTTAAAAAAAAAACTCACAATTCCAATAAGCCTATTTTTTTCCCCAAAAAACCATCACAGCGACTTCATACACCTTGTCGGGTTTTGTTACCCATATTTCGCACGGAGATATTTGTGTATCTCATACCCATGCGCAGTTTTATTCAACCAAGATGTACTTGCAATAAAAATAAATTCACGTATCCCGCTTAGTTTAGTTATGCATCGACCCAAATTATTTTTCCTTGTGATAATTTGGATGTTCCCCCATACCATCGAGACTTTATGTGATCTCGTGAAGAATTGAATTTCTTGCATGTTTTATTTAAAGCCCTTCCGATGAATGGAGTTTTGAATTTAATACGGACAGATTTCTTTCTTTTTATTGTCACACATTTGGTTAACAGATATTGCCAAACAACCATCTCACTTCGACATTCTTAGCTGAATATTTTTTGCATGCTTTTCAAAACTCGAAGGGTTTGCTCCATTAGCATTTAGAAACGTCGATGGCAGTAGGTAAAAGCTCGCGTCAACAATAGTAATAACCACTCAAGGTGGGAACATTCCGCATACCACTACCATCATCTCACACACGCGCGCATATACATACCCCCCCCCCGTCAGATCGAATGTTCATCTGTTAACCTGTGCACCTGCTAGCAGCTGCGTTGCGGTAGGTTGTTTTTGTCGTAAGCAGCGAGTCATTTGTCATCAGGTTCCAGCGTTACACGTGAGGAGACTCTACTCTAGTGTCGTTATTAGGAGAAGACGGCTGTCGTAACATGCTCGCAAAACCATCCCACCTGTTTTTCCCTCGACAGCGTGCAGGTTTTAATCTTTCTTTTTCGACAGATGCTCGTGCTAGAAGCATGTCTTGGCTTCTGCATGCTATCCTTTAACTAGCGATTGCCCACTGCTGAGCTTTCAGCGTAAGGAAGTTTTCCTAAGCTTACATCTACACCACATATTGACATCTCATAAAGTCGTTTTTGTCCTTTTTTGTCCTCCCAAAGATAATATTTATTAGAAGTGTTAAAAAACTCATTTTGGCTAATAAAAAATATCGACTTCAATAGTTTCTTCATATTTATTTGTTCTCAATGGCTTGAACCGAGACTTAATGACCGTGAATGGAAAAAAAAATAGGAGATTCTTGTCAGACATTTCCCCCTATCAACCTGCTTTTTACTGAACTAAAATATACGCTTGGGCGAAACTATGTTTAATTTTTAGCCTAATTTTCTTAATCATAGTTCTATTTTAGCCTTGTTTTATTAAGCACATTTCATGATCTATGTTTCCCTTGTACAATGCATGTTTAGTGAGCTGGCAACATTAGACAGCCATAATCCCGACTGTGTGAGATATTTCTTTGAAGTACGGCTCGCTTGCGGACTTACCGTTCCTCATATTTTTAAGCTAGCTTAAGCTAGAAGAGCGACATACCATACTCTTCCTTGACAGCAAGAATGCAAAATAAAAAAAAAATGGAACACATTATTTATACTTCTTCCCTCCACCTTAGAGCAGTCTACCTTTATGACAGTCCCATCTATTTAAGATTGTAATCCATGACACATACTATGAGTAGACCAATCTTTGCAATAGTAAATTTAATCTGTAAATGAAGTATCCACTTGGATTGGCCTATAATATAAGGACACAAAATTTTCCAGTTAAAATAGTAATTTTGAAGTTTTAATAATGGTCAACAACTCCTGCTTAAAATCCTCATTTTTTTTAAAAGTAATTACATCATGATATGTGATAGCTAGTTTAGTATGTCCAAGAGGCCGCTATAGCCGAGTCACATGTAACATGTCCGCGTGTGTTTTCTACAGGTCTGTTTTTATTTTATCGATAAAAACTGCGTTTCCGTAAGATAACCCTGCTACTACCGTATGAGATCAGATAACTTACTTTTAACTGAAAGATTCTTATAAGTATTCCTCGTATGAGATAGAGAGAAAGACTAATAACTGGGGCAAGTTGGCAAACAGCCAACAATACCGCTCAATAAATTTTAATTTATCTTCTGTGTATCTGATATGAATTTTCACGTGCCTATATTAATATTTAAATTTACGTATGATGATTTAAAAGTGTTGGTAAAAAATCCTTTTAGAATCAATGCGGGCAATAGATTATTTTCATCGCCCAATGTACTGTACTTTCAAATCCTGCTTATTAGTCTTGATAAAATAACCTGAGCTCTTTATGTTGTGTAGCAACCATTTTATGAAATATTCCTCCTGATCCCTTATGACACGTTATTTCTTGCAGGATCTAAAATTTTAATTTTTAAAAAATTAAAGTACACTTGAATAATTTATTCTGAGTTATACGATTTCAAGTTAAATAATAAACCAGGCATCCTGTTCGAATACCTGGAATGGTTGCCCTAAGAGACCCCTAAAGCGATTAGGTTGATTATTTATATAGCTACTGTTCATCAGAATTGGCTTTAATACCCCCCCCTCCACTTTCAGTTAAGACAGCTGTAGCAACCAGTTATCATCCAAATCACTGCTCAACTCCAAACTCACTGAAGAATTTTTCTACACGGGGCTCCTCTCTTTTACTGTTATCCTTTGGAACCATTAGTTTTTCATGCATTTGCTAACAAACTATAATCGAGCTATATAAGTTATTTGATACTGCTGACATTATATAGAACAGGGGTCTTCAACGCGTGAGCCCGCGGAGCTCTTTGTCGTGGCCCGCCGGCCATTTAGAAAAAATAACTACTTAACATTAAAACGCGATTAAATAAATAAAAAATAATTTCAATGAAGCCTGCGGACCACTAAGCTATACTGCGGTATTTAGAATTGAAAGATGCTTTCCAGATTCACAAGGAACGCTGTGCATTTGATACGTTACATAAAATCCTATAAAAATAAATATTAATAGACATGATTTTTCAGCTGTCTACCAGCGCCAAGTGGTACTAACGTCACAGGTAGATAGCTAAAGCAGTAGTTCGTTCGAGTGCGCTCTCTAGTGTCTTCCAGATACATCTCGAAGGTTCTCGATACGTCGTTATTTTCATATAAATACAAGAGGATCTCATCCTCAGTCAGTCGTGAACAGTGTGATATTTGTGTATAAGCGCACGTAGGTTCATCGTGTCAGCCATAGCCTATTGTGGTTTTATATTGCCAGACTTTTTTTTTATTAGTGTGAGACATATTCAGTTGTTAATAACCGTTACATGGCCATTCTGGATAACGTTTTGGGTTCACCTTCCATCACTATGCCGTCTACGAGTAAAAAGCGTAAATCAAGTGATTCTTGTCAGGTTTTTAATGAAAAGTGGACCAATTTGTACTTTTTTGTGCCGATAGACGATAAGCCAGTGTGTTTAATTTGTCGTGAGTCAGTGTCAAAAGAATACAATATAAAACGACACTACGAGACAAAGCATGCGTCCAATTTCGATCACCTTCAAGGGCGTCTTCGTGTGGACAAAGTGAACCGTCTCCAAATTGATTTAAAATGTCAGCAGGATACGTTTAAAAGGCAGAGGGAAGAGAGCGAAGCATGCGTCAAAGTAAGTCATGAAATAGCTGAAAAAATTGTTAAAAATCTTCTTGGACGCGAGTTTGTGAAAAAGTATCTCATCGCTGCTGGGGATATTCTGTGCCCAAATAATAACGAAGTGTTTAAAAACTTGAGTTTGTCTGGGGAAACTGTAGCACGACGTGTCGAAAAACTTACCAATGACATTGAAGGAACTAGAAAAAAAAATGGTGTTCCGAATTTACGTCATATTCACTTGCTTTAGATAAGAGCACAGATGTGAAGGATACAGCACAACTGGCTATCTTTGTCCGTGGCATTGATCAACAATTCAATGTGACAGGAGAACTGCTAGCGCTCGTACCTATGAATGGAACGACGAAGAAAGGCACTGATATTCTTGAAGCTCCAGCGTTTCGACCTCAGCTTAACCAACTTACTCGAGGGTGTGGTAATTGACAGTGCACCTGCTATGGTGGGAAAGAACGAAGGGTTGTTTGTTGCGCTGCTACGGAAAGAACCGGAACTAGAAGGAAAAGATTTCGTCCATTATGTTTAATCCACCAGGATAATTTGTGCGCGACAACTATTGGATTTGAGAATGTCATGAAAGTTATTGCGACTGTCGTCAACATTATTAGGGCAAGAGGATTGAATCATCATCAATTCCAAGAGTTTTTGACCTAGAGTGCGAAGCGGATCACGGCGATGTGGTTTGTTATAGTGATGTGCGTTGGTTGAGCAGAGGGAAGGTTCTTAAAAAAGTCTTTGACATAAGGAGCGAAATACAGTAGTTCATACAGACCAAGAGGAATCCCATTGAGGAATTTAACGATCCGAAGTGGATGACAGACTTTGCCTTTGTGACCGACATCTCGTTGCATATGAATGACCTAAATAAGCGGCAACAATCCATAGATCAACTGGTGCACACACTGTTTGATCACATCAAAGCTTTTGTGGCCAAGCTCAAACTTTGGGAGGCACAACTCGCAAAAAACAAAAAGATTTAACTCATTTTCAGCTTCTCATTGAATCCAACTGTTCGTCTCTTGATGAATACGCTACAAAATTATCCGTGTTGCGAAGTGAGTTCGAAGAGAGATTTAGTGATTTTCATAACCAACAGTTTTCTATAGATTTATTTTCAATGTCATCCAGTGTCAATGCTGCCGAAATACCAGGATCAGTACAAATGAAGCTGCTTGAACTCCAAAACAACTCCTCTTTGAGAGAAAAATTATTCAATGTGCCCTTGTTTACATTTTACAAAGCCTACATTTCTGAGGACGCATTCCCTAATCTTCTCCGGCATGCTTTGAGGATGTGCGCTTTGTTAGGAAGCATATGTTTATGTGAGTAGTTCTCCTCCAGAATGAAGCATGTGAAGTCCAAGACAAGAACTCAGATTACGGGCCAACATCGACAAGCTGGTCAAGGAAAAACATTGCCAAGTTGCCCATTGACATTGTCAAAAATGAAAGTTTTCTTCATTAAATTCTCTTTTTCAAGTATCGATTGTATTTACGTATCATGAACCCGACTCCTACCTGCGCTCTTAAAGTTGAGTTTGTTTATTTTTATAGGATTTTATGTAAAGTATCAAATGCACAGCCTTCCTTGTGAATCTGGAAAGCATCTTACAATTGTAAATACCGCAGTATAGCTTAGTGGCCCGCGGGCTTCATTGAAATTTTTAATACGGCCCGCACTGTCTGAAAGGTTGAAGACTCCTGGTATAGAATGTAATGAATTGCATTCCATGAAAACTACTATAAACATTGAAGTTGGTCGATTTACTTTATCTTGAAAAAAATATTTAGCAATTGTCTTACTTGAATTGTCATTCATATAAATGATAGCTTCAATCTATCGCTTAGATCAGGTGTAAAGGACGCATTCTATATGCATATTATACCGCTAAATTTATTAAAATTTCCGCTATTGCCTGCAATCTTAACTAAACAGGCAACGATGTACTGCTGCGGAATAGCAAAATGTCTAACTGCTACTGTATGATCAGGTGATCGCAAAAAATATGCAAATTACTCAGCACTATTGATATAATTAAATATCTACTTCCACTCTGATGTGGCTTACTGAAAATATTCTTCTGAACATATTTAATAAGATATTTTTGATTTACGTTGGCTTCATTACCTGCTAACACGCAGCTGGCTGAGATTCTAGGTTATTGTAATTTATCAATATAGGAGACAGGCTTTAGTTTACATATTTGTAAACATCTGTATAGCTGCAATGACTACAGATAATTCCCTTTCCTCTTTCAAAATCTTTTATCGCCAAATTCACTATATGATTTCCAAGCATTTTGCTTATCACACTAAGTTTTTCATCCTAATTCGTAGCAAGATGTTCTTTAATCAAAGTGTTAACTTAGAAATATAATTTCTGTATGATCTTAATTAACCAAAAATGTTACTGTATATGTGTAAGTGTAGCTCATGACGTGTTATGGTAAATGAGGTATTAAGCAGTTCGCGAACGAATATTCTGGAGTTAAGACCAATTCGTTGTTTTTATAAAACATTACCTCCAGATTGGTGCTCATGTGATAAGTAAATAAAAAAAGGGACTACCAAACAGGCGACTTCGTGCAGTAGTGTGGAAGAAAATTATAAAGTTTCTGAAAAAAAAAACCCTTTCATATCAGGTGTTGCAAGTTTCTAATTGTTTTGCAAAACAGACAGGCATAATGACTTCATACTCTGAGGTAAAGAGAAGTCGGAATCGGCTCACTAGCAGGTCAGATGAACCATGAATAACTGCGAGGTATCTCCTTACACTTGACATAACTGGTTCATTTTTCGTTTAAGGAAATTATTACTGAAAATTATCTAGGACGTGTTCAAATCTTTAGGTATACCAAAGAAAAAACTATGTATTGTTTACCGAATTCAACTTACATAACAAGATAGCATCTTCCATTTCTTTACAGTTTTGAAAAGCTGTTCGTTCACAAATCCCTTCCAATCTGAATCTTTAACTCTGAAGATCTAAGATCACGAAGGATCGGTCTTCATTTTATGTGCGTTTGTCAATTCTGGGGAATGTGTCTCTCTGTGTGTGTAGGGATCAATTTACTTGCAAGAGAAAAAATGAAAGAAAGATAAGTATGGCACCTACAGGCTAACACAACCTCACATCAAAAAGAGACAAGTTCTTGGCAGGACACGAATCCAGGTATTTTAATCCTGCAGAGTTCAACCTCACAGTACAAAGCTAGTACCTCCATGGTTCCTCTTCGTTTTCCGACAAATGAATTATGAGGAATCTATTGCTTAATGGATTGCTAAATCTTTGAGTTGTTCTTGATTGAGCTCAATACCTGCGCCAATAGTTTTTCCCAAATTCTCAACATTAGTTAAAACCTATGCAATAAATACAAACAAATGTTTAATATTTCCAAAAGTACACTGATTGATTAGCATTCTTTAACTGAAGATATTAACTGAAGTTGTATGCTATCTATTTTTTTAAAGATATTTAAGGGAGACTATGTATTTCTCAATTATTAGTATACCAATGCATTTATTCCAAGTTAAATAAAATGGTTTTCTATTCGAAGTATACGACTATTTATGCAGTTAAATATATTCTGTTAAAGAAATAATTCTTAGCACTAAGAGCAGACACCAGAAGGCAGGTTTAGTCAGCTGGTCTCGTGTCGCGGTTTTTCTGTATGCAGCGAGTCATTTGTCACCAAATTTCTATGCCTCTGCAAACGTGAGAGACGAACCTCCTAGCAACCATAAAGGAAAGAATGACGCTTTTCTATTGCCTTGGCCAAGTCTTTCTCGAGTCGTTCTATAAAATGAAATGCGAGTAGCCAAGAGAGGGAAGATTTTAAGACATATTATTCAGATGTTGTTTGAATTATAAGTAATACCAGACCCAATGCAGACGTCGATGCAAAAACTAAGTTTTTTTTTATGACTCCTGAACTATTTTCATTTATTTATTACAGCTAGGCTGTACTTTATGCTGCCTTTTTGTAACACGTATGTTCGGCTTTCATTGGTTTTCGTTTCATCAGCATCAGTGCCATTGGCATTAGCTTCTTCCCGTTGATTTCAAACATGCAATTTGAATTCTGATTGCGAGATTTTTGTTTTGTTTCAGAACTTGTTTATCGAATTGCACTAATCGTCACGTATAATGAGATTAATCAACGGTAACCAGTCATTTCGTGTGCTGACCAACGAGTTGAGAGACGAATGACAGCTGCGAATTTTAATTAGGATGGAGAATTTGAGTCAGCCTGTACAAAACACCGATTGTGAATGTTAGGATAGCAAATACGGAATATTTTACTTTATAAATTACAGAATTCAAGCTTTTCTATGTTATTCCATATAAAAGAGTTCTTTCCTGATTTTTTTTCCCCTTCAAGGATAAGCGCAAATAATGGTTGCACTTTTCCATATCAACGTAAAAATATCCTAAGCAAAGTGGTCACACGTGCTATTTACAACACCAGGAGTACTGCACAACATTTAATTAAACCTCCCAACATACCTGAATTCAGAAGTCTAAATTTAAGAGAAAATTTCTACTCGCAGTCTTTTGAAAAGGTTATCAACACACACGACAGCAAATGCTGGTAAGTCCACATTTCCATTCCAAATGTTGCCTGTACTCGTTATGGGAAAATATCATTCACAAAATACCATTTTCTGCTCTTTGGTGTGTGACAGTCTAAACGATAAGCAGAGAAAAATACATTCTAAGTACCGTGGAAAGTAGATGGGAGATTTTACGAGGGTTCTTGATCACAACTTAAGCATGAAGCTTGCATTCTAATGAAGGCCAGCAAATCTCTATGCTTATCAGATAGGAGAACAGTAAATGTATCTGCTCACTGCTTCAACAGCATTTTAATGTTGTATCAGTGAGACCTATAGCTACCCGAAAGATATTTGGTTTAATATGAAAAGAACTGATGAAAATATTCAACAAAATTAATATTTTAATTCGAGTTTCTCCGAGAATAAAGGAATGTCAATTCGAATGTTTCAAAAAAAAGTAGTGCTGGTTTTCCGAATTTAATAATTATTAAAAATAAATTCCAACACAGTTTAAGTACTGTTTCTTTAAGACATAATTTTAATAATTAGGACTATGAATAATGGAAAAAAAGCATTCGTTTTCTTCATTTTTCTGTTAAAACTTTTCAATACGTCTGTGTACACTACTACCAAAACAGCGTCGACCTGTTTTGATGATTTTTAACAGGAAAAAAGAAATGCTACAGATCAGGAGTTTTATTCCAACTCGGATAACTGAAACAGACTGAAAATACTGCACAAAGAAGTGAGAAATACTGTAAATGGAAAAAAATTTATTAAACAAAAACTAACTGCATGGTAAAAAAAGTCAATGAAAGGGAGTTGATTAGAAAAGATTATATTATACTAAATGTAGAGATTAAAAAAGACGCACACGAATTGCTAATTGAAGTAAAATATCAAAACATACTGCAACGCATTCAGATGCCTGATTCCTGCATATCAATGTACTGCTCATAAAATTCGAATCTATGTCCTCTTTCAATTATAGATTGAAACCCCTAATTGAAAAGAGCTACGACATTAGTAAGCTAATATGCTGCGGTTAAAAACAAATCATAAAACGCCTTTTATTCCTTCAAAAGGCGAAGTCGGAACCCTCTTTAAGCCCTCATTAACTTTTTTTAAAATATATAGGCATCCGATTTCCGCCCTTAGAAATCACTACTAGCTGAGCTCATGATTATTTAATGATTTTCAAGGCATTGGGGAAGCGAGACGACAAATAGCGCCATCTGGAAATCCTAAACCGAATTATTGTCTTATTGTGACATTGTCTGAAATGGTGCGAGTTCTACGCTGTTATGGAAGAATTACGCAAGAAGCAACTAAAGTTATGCCTGTTACTTGCGTGTGTATTCTTCTTCTGACCGGTTTGTCTCTTTTTTTACGTGCGCCAAAGATTGACTAAAAAGGCCTAGAAAATGTTCTTGTAATCTAATCTATAACGGTCTTTCTTCTGGAGTTTAGCATCGCGGTATTAGAAGTTTACCACAGGGATTTACAGCCTCAGGTTAAAGAAACGATTATCATAAATAGTTTGGATGTCAAATAATTTTTACATCAGTATTACTGCCGATGTCTTTGGCCTAGAAGGCTAACTTCCTGTAAATCATAATTTTAGTCGTGAAAACTGTGCTGAATAGTGTCAACAACACACCGCATCGACATCGCTTATTATATGCAAGCTATCAGTACTGTGTGAACCCACACACGTTTGTATACGACGAGCAGAATCAACACCTTGATGCCTTCATCGCCATGTGGACTTTTAAACAATGCGTACAGAATACAGCGCGAAATATTAACTGGCGAGAAGCATACAGATCATTGACTTCGATCCACGTATGAATTGTTGATATAATACCAAAACTATGCTTTCATTTAAACAAAACTTTCAACTTCTGTGATAAAGTTCGTTTTAATGATTTCTCCAAGAGCAATGTTTAATGGGGCAAGTTAAAGTACTTATCACTGTTGAGTTGAAAGTACTTTAAGCTTCATCTGTTCCCCACAAGCGCGTCTACAACCTCTTTCCCCTCTAGCGTCGAAGACAATGAAGCATTGTACTATACATCGTTACTGATATGACTTGAAGAGAAAATCCCGATGCAGACTTTATCTTTTTTTTTTCTTCTTCTGGCACAACAGTTAAATGTCTCGACAATCTGCAGGTGCTGCTGCTGAGAACTACTGAAACTAAATCTTGGGCTGCCTGACGTAATCTGTCGTATCCGATGTCGTACTTTCTAATAAAGCATGCCAGCCCACTAACTTCCAAGCAGTTCAAGTAGTGTGTTAGTCACTTGGAGCGGAATTATCGGCCTAAGAAAGAAGTGGCAGGGAAAAGCTAGCAGAAGAAAATTATCCGCTCAACTTAATACTGGAGCTCAGCTTTGAGGACGTTGAAGGGAATAGGGTTGTCAAGCAGTAGCGACACAGCCCCCCCCCCCCCCACTGGAGTCGGAATTGCAGCTTTTCAATATCTATTCTGGCAGCTAATGGGCTTTTGTCACTTTAGCGAACAGTTCTACTCTGGTTTACTGCGTGGTTGAACCTCGATCTTTATTTATGTGGCGGTAATGAGAAGAGAGAAAGAGAAAGACTATTAGCGCCGCCTGGAGTCAACTTCGGAAATTAAAGGTGTCTCTGGAATCTCGAAGGATTAAACGCGTTTTTTTTTTTTTGCAACGAGAAGAAACGCTGAAGTAGAAGAATTCCGTTAAGATATTAGCGCGAGCTGAAATTAAACCTTCCACTTGACCACCCTCCATTGTGCATGGAAATCAGACAAGATCCGAACGTTGAACGCATTTAATTCCGAGTGAAATTTGCTTACAGCTACACACACGCACACTTGTTAAATACATTCTAAGTGATTTGAGAGCCACCAAGCAGAAAATAGAAGGAGTAAACAGAAGATTCTGTAGCTGGAAAGAAACGAGGGAATATTTCCTTTATTTTCGGGAATCTAAAGGTCCGGAGAAAGTAATATGCAAAGCAGAAAATTGAATTTGCCTTTCAAATTATATAAACTGAATGTTTTAATTGATTTTTTTAAAAATTCATTGTATGGATCCGGTTTAGAAAATGAAAGATAACAGGCTCTTTACAAAATCAAATCTAAATTGTCTTAGCAGTTAATTATACGTTTCAGAAGATGAATTTAGTGGCAAACATCTACAGTATAATTAATTTTAAAATCATTCCTTCAGAAAGAAATTAAATAATGTCAAATAAAAACTGAAGAAAGCAATCAAATAAGTATTTGTTATATTTCAAGAACTTGATGCAAATTAGGTGTTTTACAGTCTCCATCCAAACGTCCTATACTATCTTAAAGATATTTGGATACGTCCTTGTGTTTCGGAGATACAAATATTGAAAACAATTAACTTTTGTTTCACATGTTTCAGTAAGAATTTTATGAGTCAGTAAGACTAACTGGATTAAGAGTTCTACTCAACTCTACGATTTGAGCTTGTTAATTAAAAATGACCTGAATTATAACTAGCCTGGAGAAAATTAGAAGCACAGGTTACAAAAAGCACTTAAATAGCTGATGTGAATATATTGTCAACTGTTTCAGAAGGTTTTAGTCAGTTATATGACTTGATCCCAATTTCCCTTATTTCAGTTGTCTAAAAATTATTGTTGATAAGTTGTATAACTGAAATCTGCATTTTGATTTTTTTCGTCTTTGAAGTGCCAGTAGGTCTTTAAATTCATATTCTCAGTAATGTGCTCGATTTTGATGAAGTTTTAAGTTGATTTCGTTTTTACCAAATATTTTTAAGGATATAAATAAAATGACAAACTCAGGATGTAGCTAGAGAACGTAGTTGTCAGTTTTGAAATATGTAATATTATTAGAAACTAAAGTAAAATTTCTTGGCTGGAAAGATGTTATTGGATACAACCATCGAAATAGAACGTAGTGAAATTCTACGGCAGTGATTTGCAATATTAATACTGAACAAATCCCAGCTGGATCTTGAGGACTTTTTACTGATTATACATGCTTTCTTACAATGTAAATTTGGACCATTTTTCACATTTATGAAATTTATACCTGTTTCTTTTTCTTCTGATTTTGCAGAAGAAAAGGAAATATTAAAATACTATCTATTAGAAACATATTGAAAATATTTTTCTAATAGATGGTATTTTAATGGAAGATAAACAACATTTCTAGATCATCATTCATATCAAGGATTTAGGCCTAGTATGGCCTGTTCCGGCCTTAGAAGTCATCGTTGAATCTTTTAAGAGAACGTCCTGGTTTTCTTTTTCCTAATGGCTTGTACTTTAAGGCTTGTTTTGGTAATCTTTATGTTTTCATTCTTTGAACGTGTTCCATCCATTTATGTTTATATTTTTTAATTTTTTCTATTACTGGATCAATTTAATTCTTTTATAATTCCATTTCTTTTGTGATCAAATAGGGTATACTTTGCAGTTTTTCTCATAAACTTCATTTCTGCTGTTGTTAATCTTTGTTTGTCTTTTTGTTTTATTGTCCAGATTTCGCTTCCATACATTAAGACCGGTAGGGCTAATGTATCGTATACTTTTAGCCTGGTTTGTTTTTGAACTAACATTTCTAGATATTTTCTATAAATACTAAAACTTCAGAATGCTAATATTCATTTGTATTAAGAAATATGCCTTGAGATTATTGTGAAAACGTAATCGATCGCCTATTTCGTCCTTGACGAAGTAATTTGTTTTATATTTTATGGAAACATAAGGCCATAGCAGTTTAGTCAACAAATGAAAGTTCGTTATACATAGAAACTAGAAAGTTTTCTCCCTGTGGTTGATGCCTATAAATTAGTTTATTTACTTCACTCACTTGAAGGGGAAAATTTTTTATGTTCAAAGATGAAATGCTTATTTATATTTTGTGTGTTTATTATTTATATTCTTATATGGCGTTTTTATGTACAAATGAACTTGTGTTTGTATTATATACAATCCTCTCGCCATAGTCAGTCTTGTCAATGATCGTGTTCTCCGGTCGATTGGGCTGTTTTATTTTACGGGAACAAAAACGTCTAACCCGGCAGGAGACCAATTAAACAATTTTCATTTGAAAGTATTAGAGATCTTCCCCCGTCCTCCTAGACTAGATTTGAACCAGCTCATTATATCAAAAGGCAAGTAACATCAAGAGGAAAATTGATCAATAATAATTCCTAGACTAGAATTCCAAACGGATGTGCACTGCACCACATGAAAAACCTCGTGACAGGAGATTTTTCATGTGACAATGGAAACCACAGAATGTAATTTTCTAATATAATATCTTACGCGATCTGGACCAAAAGTTTTATGAACTGCTTGAAACCTGTAAAGCTCGGGACAAAGTCAAACGTTCTCTACCAGATAACATGCTTTGTTTACAGAGCATGTTATCTGGTGGAGAATGTTGAATCATACCACCTGCATGTTGAATTCCAACGGTATCAGTGTTCAATTGTTATAAGCTGAATAGCTGAAGGCCCTGTGGAAATCTAGTGATTCTCAGTTGAGGCCTAGAATAATATGTAAGTTAATTAGATATAATAAATGTCAATTGTTTGCGAAGTATATCACAACTGACGTAGAGATATCCCCGAAATTACTGGTATATGAATTAGCAACTCAGAAGTTTCAAATGCACATAAACACAGCCTACACAAATCATATATATATATATATATATATATATATATATATATATCGGACTATATAGATCCGATTCCTTATATCTCGTGCTAAAACCAAAAACATATGAAGCACTTGCATTCACTGAAATCGTATAGTGAGTTATAAACGCAATACTCCGATGAATAGTTTCACTATTATGAAATGAGTAGAAAGAATATAAGGATCTGGAAGAAGGTAGACACTGTTTCTACATTTACTTGGTGGATTGCATGCATACCTTAATATAATATAATATAACGGTGTTATATTTCCATTTCTTTTGTATTCTCTGAATAACTGAAACATATTTTATTTTGCTTATAAATTGTAGAGGAAATAAGGATAAAAGTCAACGAACGTGCACCACGAAAATTTACAGATTTCAAATACGTTACTGTGAGTATTCCCGTGATATTCTTGCCTCACAGGAAATATCAAATCATACTGTAATGGCGCTGGGATTCAGTACCATTAAGGCGCGGCATTTTTTTTAGTACCTAAGGAATGAAAGATACTTTAGGAAAAACAAATGAACATTCTTTTAATATTTTCGTTATCGTGCATGAGATCAGGTTTATTTCAAAGAAGAAATAACCTTTGTGAGTGAATTCTTTTCAAGCTATAAGAAGTGGAGTAGCAGATTACACAAAATGATAAATTATAAACATATTTGAGATTTTAAAAAATACGGAGAATTCGGCTGTAGGTTATTTTCATTCAGACTTCATTCAAACCATAATAAGTTTATTAAAGAATGAGATGATTGTAGATAATGAACAGTCACAATATAATATAAAAAAAAGACAGTAGATAACACTAAAGAAAAGAAAACTGAGAAAAAAAAAGTCGTAGTGGGGAAATGAAGGCGCGAGGCAAGGAGTATCTGAAGGACAAACTTCACAGCTTGTTCCTTCTTTAAGGGTATTTATTTGAAAGAAGCAGTCCGTGATGGAGAAAATTAAAGTCCATCACTTTCATCTTCTATCCGCTAAAATTCCCTGACACCTAAGACGTTTTTCCCCCTGCTTCGCCCTCCCCAACAACCACACTTTTCTCTCTCTGCTGCTCTATTCAGCTTGAAGTGTCAAGTCTTTCCCCATACAGTCAGCAATCAGATGCTCCAAGAAATGTTTTACAGTTAGTGTTCATGGAGCGTTGAATTCATCCTGTTCTGACGCATCTCAGTCTCGGCTTATTGATCGCTATTTGCTTCCATCTGCTCTGTTTGCTGGAGGCCTTTTTTTGGCCTCTTTTCTGCGCTAACTTGTAAAATAAATTCTTTGGTGCCGCCTTCTTTTTTCTTTAATACTTAAAAAATGGTGTAAAAGGAATCCAATGCATAAACTGTTCTTGTAAGGATGTTAAGTATCTAAAGTTTAAAGTGTGTGTGTGTGTGTGTGTGTTAGTAACAGTAAAAAAATTTAACAAAAGCTTCAACTTTATTGTTGACAAAAATGCACATCGATTTGTTCTATTTAATTCGTTTGAATACATTTGGAAACTTAAAAATGGATCACCAGCCTTATTATTAGCAAAAGTTAAAAAAAAAGCAGAAAAAACTCATTTTCAACAACTTGAATGATCGAATTCACTTTATTGCCTTTGTGAATTGTAATTTAATGAAAAAAAAAAAGAGAAGATGAGAGTGTCTTTCCCTGTTAGGAACAAGGCTGGGGCTATTAGGCCAATGTATTATGTTTGTTACTTGCATGTATTATTCCGGTTTTCGCGTATAACGAATTTCCGGGATGAAAATCCCTACACGAGAGCATATGAGAGCAGCTAACTCACCTTCATTTGAAAAGCCCAATTCGGAACCCACGCCGTATTTGTTGTACAGGAGATGCATTATCCGGTGCGCTACCATCCATGACTGTTTTTCATTTTTATTAAAATACTTCATGACTTTGTAAGAAAACTCTTAAGCTTTTAATTCGTCTTTTATTTCGTTTTATTTTATTTTATTTTTCCCTTTCTGCAAATTTAATTTCTTACTTTAAATTGTCTGAACTTTTATTTTGTTTTCAGTTTTGTTTGTTATGTGTGTGATATTAAGGCAAGACAAGTAACAATGTTCGATTATGTAAAATACTATCCAGTGCTTAACGGCGTTGGTTCCTACAAATGTAAAACTAACAGCTGCACATATTTCAAAAGTACATGCTGAATTGAGCTATGTAAATATTAGAAATAACGTCCTCAGCCAACAAGAATGAAAATTTAACTCCGTGATACTGTTGGCTTTATGGAAGTAAATCTTGGCAAACTGCCAACAATGCTGTTGTTAAAATGCCATTTATGGACTGGTTGTATCTATGGCCGAATTTGTCATTTTCGTTCGACCAGAAGGGTCGATCAGGTCACGCAGTAAGCGTCTGATCAAGGGATTGCAGGATTTAGGCAAATTCTTTCAGGTGTTGGAATCGACTTATAATAGAAAGCACATAGTCACCAAATGAATGACAAATAGTTAATGGCGCATTTGATTTTCAGTTAGCCCATCCACAACAATAATGTAGGATGAAAAGCGAGGTGGGATGGGATAAATCACATCTAATCAGCTACGAGGACCAATCTTTGCTCCCTTGGCCCTCGATTTTATACCATTTAATATTTCATTTTTACATATATTTTACCTGAGTATTCTTTTTTCGTACTTCAAGATATCAAATGGAGTATAATGACGATATTCTTCTTTCTATGGTTGCGGCGATCCCTTACCCACTCATATCCCCACAAGCACTGTTCGATTTTCCTATAATATATTTGTGTGTAAATTGCATATACTTTCCTGAGAGGGTTGTCTGTTATATGGGATAACAACCTCTAGTTTCCGGGAGAAAAAGCCCTCTCACCTCCGTATAAGGTGATAACATACGTTCAACTGAAAAGCCCTGATGAAGGTTCTTGGCGTCATTCTACGAGATTCGAACTTGTGTCTTTCCAATCGAAGGGCATCGTCGAAACTGACTGAGCTACGGATGCTCTAATAATAGTATAGCCAATAACAATATGAGTAGTATTTATTTAAAAAAATGAGCTGCCGTTTATTAAAATTTTAAAAAAAAATAAACATCAAAAAATATCTCATATTCTGGCATATGAATTTGCTGTCATATGCCAGAATATGACAGCAAATTCAGTTATTAAAGAGAAAGGACCAGAAGAACATATTTTATTTTATTCGGGTGTTTTCTTTCAAGAAATTTATGCTCAAAATGTAAATTTTGGATGGATGTGAAAATAATTTTACTTTCTTTTTACTGTGAAAAAAGATCCGCTTATACCTAAACAATGTTTAGGTATAAGCGGATCTTTTCATTTAGAATTTTTACATTTTGAACATTTTAAACGATTCAACGATGACTTCTAAGGCCGGAACAGACCATGCTAGGCCTAAATCCTTGATACGCATGATGATGACCATTATTTTTTTATGTGGACTAGAGATTTTTTTTTATTAATATATATATATATTATACAGTGGTGTCTCGCTAATCCGAACCTCCAGTAATACGAACTGCGGTTTGAAAGAGAAAAAAAAAACGTTTTATTTATTACGTATTATTATTTTGTAACTATTATTTTTATTTAATAATTATTTAAACTATTATTATTATAAATGTAATTTCCCTCAATTATGACGTTACCACATCGATAAAAAATATAAATTTGAAGGATGTAGCATTTTCAGTTGGGAAGCCGTCAAACCTGAAGCAATTCAAGCGTCATGGAAAGAACTGTGGCCTTCTAGAATTTACCAAGATAACTACGGTGATACACAAAAAGAGGAAATTCAAAACGTGCATAATTTGGTTAAAAATATAAATCCAGTTGTTGAAATTTCACAAACAGATGTTACGGAATGGATTACAGGTAGAACCGAAAGTGAATTCGATATCAAATCAGATGCTGAAATTATAAGACGCTACAGAATGAATTAGAAGACGATGATGACGATAAATAACTCGAAGAAAAATAAAGTAAAACATGAAGAGGCAGTTGACAGTTTTAATGTGTGTATAGAATGGGCTAAGCTATTCCACAAATTTTTTTTGCTAATGCAGTTCCGAGTAGAAGCATTCGAAAAACGTTTAGCTTCCAAGAAGCAAAAGAAAATCAGCAGCGACTTTTTTTATACAAAGAAATGCCAACCGGTTGGTGGATTGAGTGGTGAAGACAGAGAGATGTAGAGTAGGTGCCCTCCCTGGATGAGTCTCTGGACTCCCTGGAGGTGTCACGTAATAATAATAAAAACATTTTGTGCGTGTTATTTTGTGAAGCTTTTTTTGTGTTGTGTTCAAGAAAGTGATAATTTTTACGCAAATTAAGTTACGTACTGAACTATGCAATTTTATTAAATCAAAATCTTCAATAATACAGGTACATACAAACTAAATTTTTTACTAAAATGAACTTGTGTGCTGTATTATTTTTTAAGTTTTACATTACAGTACAGTACCTTTTTTTCTATTAGTTACTTCATTTATTTACAGAATTAAATTGATATACCATTAGAATCTGATTATTTTTGTCTTAAAAGTTGTCTCTATTTCCTCTATTGTTGTCTCTTAGAAGAAAATTAGCTAATCCGAACGAGCACGTTTTTTTATTAGTTCAGATTAGCGAGATACCACTGTATTATTTATTTTATTTTTACGTTATCTGCAACTGTAGGAACGAAACAAGATTTTTTTTCCAATTCATTTCAGGCATTCAATAAGTGGGTTCACACCAGGCGATAAAATTCATCTCCCACCTAAAACAATGAAAACATCCATCGAAGCTCATGGCAGCAGGATTCGAAACGACAGCCTGTTGGTTGCAGAACTATTGCACTAACAACTCGGCCAACCAGACCCAAAATTAAATTATTATATGCCAATAAACCAAAACTTAAGAGTGGGTCCTTATAAAGAGGTAAAGCCGAAATCAAATCTCTCACCCCTCCCAACACAAAGAGCGCAATTAGTAAAGAATACATGAAAGTTCCTTGTTTGACCAATAGATGGAAAATTCCTTACGTTGAATTTTTATTTCCTTTGTGTAGTCATTTGCAAGAGAACAAGTTCACTTTACATAATCGCGATTTAAGAATAATTAGCATGCCGAACACCTCGACAGTACAAGTAACATTTCGTCGCTTAAATATAAATTATTGCTTTCGAGATACAGAAGCACAAAATATAACAAATAGGCAGATTATCAGTAGAAAACAGCATGCTAATGATGTCTGTAGGATAGGAAGCGAAAAGATCATTAGTAATAACAAACGACATAGATTTCCGTATCGAGGGTGAACAAAATCAAACTACTTTGTGTTACCAAAATACAATACGTGTTGTTACAGAAGAAGCCGGCACTAGGCAACCATTAATAACAGCCTGTTATGTCGCCATTCTTTTCTCCTTTTTTTGAACCTTCAACACGTGTCATTTTAGTCTCTCCCGCGCGACAAGTTGCTCATTTATGTAATTAATAGTTTTTGTTATGTTACAAAGACTGCTATGCTAATGGCACAACACAAATCAATGGTGACTTGTTTATAAACTGGTTAAACATGCACTTATTTCGAGGGTGAGAGAAAGATCTTACCATGAACAAAATTTCATATTTCTTGAATTCGGTGTGTTCAAAATCATACATCTATTCTTGCAGTGTTGTCTCGAATGACATCCAGCCATCCTTTTAACGAGTTGGCAATTATAATCCTTAAAATACTTCCAGATTACAGGAAGCAAAAATTGGCTGCCTGTATATTAAGATAGTGAACAATACTAAAGAATAGACATGATAAAATATTATATGCACTTTTGTTTGTAAAGTTGTGTCGTTATAATGATTATACAGTTTTCCAGCTATGAATATAAATACAGCGGACATCTTTAAGGATAGTTTCGGAGGTCATTCTGAGAACATAAATGATTTTAAATTTGATAGAATAAATAAAATCTGTTGAAAATGCTTATGTGACAGTGATTTTTTTTAAAGACCAGCTAAGTAAACATCCATTACTTACTTGTAATTCGAACTAAGGTACTAAGGCAAATTTGGAACCATATCTTTTACCTCCACATAAATACAACTAGAAAACTTCCTGTAAGTTTTTATTTTTAATTCTCGAGTTAGTCTTTACACGGGCAAATAGCATCCCCAACCTCTTAGAAACTTGTTTTTTATCCGGCAACTTGAGAAAATCAATTGCAGAATTCACATTATTTCAGATAACATGTGTTAGGAAGCACGAAGTGGCAACAGCGGTCTGCCATGCTGTCCTTCCCGGATACCCATGAAATCACCGATAATCTTAGGTATGTTCTCAGTGATGGCTACGAATAGTGACTGATTGCTCATCAGTCTTCAAGATGATGGGAACTAAACTTTCTCACCTGCTCCCTTTAGAGAATAAAAGGCGTTAGACAATTTATTATTTTTTTTTATTCATCAATGCCTAACTACAAGGGTCAGATGATATTCCATATTGCAAAGATTAATTTTGATCACGCCAAAGCGTGGATATGACAGCCACCAAGAAACAAATAATGAGTGTTCTATGAATTGTGTGATTATTATCAAACTTTTGCCGTCATTGCATTGACTTACCATGAGGTAAACAACTTCAGCCACGGAGAAAATTTGCTATTGAAGATTTCAGTACCAACTTCATTTGTCAACAAGGTCAGAATTTCGTCGAAAACAATGAAGAACTTCACATAATGTAGAATGAAGTTCTTTTGTATGTGAAGCATTTTAACACGGCACATTTTGCTGCAGCAAGAGGCCTTGTTTTAATATCTTAAAATAAAGAAGATTAATTATCTCTGCACTTAGTATTCTTGCGCCTTTCCGAAGTTGTTTATCACTGCAACCTGTTCTAAATAAAGTGCAATCATTCTGTAGTTTATCACGAAATCTTCACGAAAGATAAACAATCACTACAGATTTTTTTTAACTTGGGCATATTTCCCTCCAAGCACTTCAACTGAAAACACGCCCAATAAATAGCTTACCGTCTCTTTCTAGTTAGCAAATGTTTTTCTCCAAACAACAAAACAAAATCTAATTTTTTGAAGACAAGATATAGTATTATGCAATGGTAAGAGAAGAATAACGCCAGCTGGCAGTCCACGAAGCACAATCCAAATTATAATTGGCTAATATAACTGAAAATAAATCATACGTTTAACCTTTGGTTCCTCGGAAAAAAAAAGGATTTATTCTTTATCTCAGTTAATACACAGCGCATTGGTTAGCTTGAATATTAACAGTCAATCTTCGCATCCTATCTTAACCCAAAGTTAGTTGTCAACACTTTGAGAGCAAGGTTATTTGCGAACATAACGATCGCCAAGCCATAAAGACATTGCTTTAAAAAAAATAAAAAAAAACTACTTTGAGCAGTTTTAAAGCAAGATGCTGCATAAGGAGAGATGCTCCGTTGTTCGCATTTACGGTGTAGACGAGAGGCTCGCGCGAATACATTGCCGTAAGTAGTATGAAAAAGAAAACCATTAGAAGAAACCTTAGCCCCCTAACGTCAAGGATTTTGGAAATTTTTTAGCTGTTTTTCTATTAGTTTGCTCACTTTTGCAAGAGGTCGTATAGTTTTATGGCGGCTATGTAAACGCTCTGGTGTGGAGAGTAGGTTTAATACATCGTGAAGGGGCCATCTGGATGCGAACTGCTACGTATTAATGCGACTTGGTCTAATAAATCAACTTTGTTTTCTTTCCGTGTCGTGTTGTTCGGAGTTTTATTTGTACAACGATCTTGCCTAAATATTCCATTTCTTCTGCTGTTTAGGAACGTCTTACTTTTTACCAACGTGTCTCCGTTTTGTCCTCAGTGTTTACTGCTTGAATAAATTCCCTTATTTTCCATCACGTTTTTAAAACCCGTGAAGGTTTACCCCAATATTCCATTTAATGCTCCTCACGTCTGTGTTGAGAATCAGATATCACATTCGACGTCAGCTGATTAAAATATAAACCTGTGCTAGATTCAAGCGCTGTATTTTATTTAGGCTTTTGGTTCTCATTCAGGGGTGCTGTATTTGGTATTCATGGACTCCATCAAATCTTAAGATTTAGTGGAGACGATACTACATTTAGATATATCGATAAATCAGTTTGTTTACCAGCATCGTTGTTAATAAATCCGTAAGAGTGATGGCGCCCTTTGGATGATTCCTTTATACGGGCTTTTCAGTGGAAAGCGAGTTAAATTACTTCATAAAGAGATGGATTTTTTCCCTTTGTGAAAACTTTGAGTGATTTTTACCTCCTAAAAGAGAAAAAAAGGCCGCCCATATAACAACGTTTATGAAATGTCAAAGCGACTTGACCGTGAGACCAGTTCTTTGAACTAACGCCTTAACGGAAAACAGTATGAGGATAAAAAAAAAAAATCGAAAAAACTCACATGAGTGTTTTTTTTTTTTTTTTTCTTAGCATAACCTATTATTATAACTTGAATATTTGGCAACTTTTTGTTAGATAATTCAAGACAATTTTTCAATAAATTTATATGAAATCAAAAAAGTGAAGACACCATACTTGGTGCTACGTTAGCCTTAACCATTCAGTTATGTTAAGCAAGCGAAATGTCCCAACACATACAGGACTACAAACTAGACCTCAATGTCCTTAAGTTAATGCGGTGCTGTAAAGAAATATATTCAAGGCTCGCCACTGATTTCTATGGATCATGATATAGGTACAAGATTCAGGATAGACTGTTTCAAATTACATTTGAAACAATCTAATTTGAACAGTCTATCCTGTGAATGGGACGGAGTAATTGTTACTTGTTCAAACTCCTGGGTAATGTTCTCTTTTTATTTGGGATTACAGAAGCAACTAAGGCTATGAGGCTGTTGTATTGTTTCCGTTAATTGCATGAGTTCTTCTGGCTGATTTGCCTTTTTTCCTGCCACACCATGTAACAGCTAACGCGTCTTCAGTTGAAAGGCCTTTACAAAAGGTTCGTCGTGCTGTAGACGAAATTCTAATCTAGGTCTTTCCGACGAAAGGGCATCGTCAATATCGACTGTATGAAGTACCCTCTTGGATGAAAAAAAAAGAAGCAGTAATTGTTTAGAATATTAAGAGAAAAACAATTGGGTCGAAGGATGTCAGCTGGAGATAACAAACACATCGAAAAGTAACTATGAGCAAAAAGTGCAAAGTCACTGAGTGTAATATATGAATACATCCTTAACTTATGATGATACAGTCGAAAAGGTAACTAAGGGCGAGATAACCAAGTTGCTCTGCCAAAAATACAAAGGTTTCGTAAGGGAAAAAAAAATCTCGTCACGATTCAAAGACGATTTGCAAGTGGTGCGCACATAGACAATGGATTGCCAACAAGTGGAGGAATATCATAATTCGTAAGTCATCCATGTTTTCTCTGAACAGACTCAATTGTGGTGGCAGTCTAATTAAACCACTAAATACAACTAAAGGTCTTAGCGGTTCTATATAACTGTGCTGCATGTTTACCTTACGCACTCTTTTTATTCCATAATACAACATTTCATGCTGAGAAGGTCTTCCAAGATGGTATGGAGATATTAAATATAATTTAATGTCTATTCAATATAAACTATCAAGTGATGTTGGGTTTGTCTATTAATTGCGGGTATCGTACAGAACATACATTTAATTGATCTGCTATTTCAAGCAAACAAACATGTTTACTGAAATTATACTCGATAATATTATGGTACATTCGATACATCACAGTGCATTAGTTCTTGTTGATCAAGGCGGAAAGAATACCTGGCTGAGTCAAGAAAAAAAATGCTTTCTTATCGAAGAATTATCATTAGCAACTTTGTCTGTACCGAGTACTCCAATTCCAATTAGGAACACTTCACCAGCACTGTTACTCACTGTCAGCCTTGCCAAGAAAGAACGCTTTCTTGCCGATACACAGTTACTAGTGAAGCAGGAATTGATTGGTTAGCAGAAGATTCAGAACCCCCCCTCCCCCACGACCCTACTTCCCTCCCGTTCCGGGAGTCAAGGTTATGGAGTAAACAAGCACAGTTGGATACTCTTAGTGTTTGCTACTGTAAGTGGCCCTGTTAGCCGAAGTCTTGGGAAATTGCAGGAGCACAACTAAAGCAGAGCCAAAGAATTCATTTATCGGTCAATACGGATGGATATAAACTAGAAAACCGATATTTCAAAGCCAGTTTCTCCAGTAATTAATCTACAATACGGTAGTGTGTAATGAAAAAAAAAAGTCTTCGAGATCATTGGGTGGCTGCGGGAGGAGAGCAGTGATATTAAGAATTTCCACGGAGTAATTTAAAATATGGATGATCTAGGTTTTGAATTTTAAATATTTCCATAAACTATCATTGAGAATAATAACCGAGACCACCCTACTGGGCATCAAGTGACAATGGCACAGTTGCCGAAAAATAATGTTTAAAAAACGTTCATCACAATTTACATTTTACGTTGTAATTGATTCTGAAAATGAATTTTAATGGCCAGATGATAGCAAAAATGCAAGGAATGCATTTCAGGAGGAAAAAAAAAATAGCGCGTGTGTTTGAAAGTTATTTCTTTGATGATAAATTATAGAATAAGGATAACAGCGAATGTACGGAGTTTTACTGATTTAATAAAATCTCATTTGTAATATTCAAACATCAAATCAGAATGTTCAATTGTAGCATTAATTATTGGACATTGCATTATAACGCTTATTATAAAAAAAAATTACCTAACAGCGCTTGCGTATTTCATTCCTTGTTTCATTCCCTGGAGCAACAGATAGATAATCTTATTAAAATATTTTTGGCGGTTAGTTTGTATATAAGTATAAATTTAAGATGGTCGGTTAGTCTATTTCATTGCACATCACTACGTGTTCAGTTGACGTAAATGAAACAAAGTTCATCGATTTCAAAGACAATAAAGGTTAGAAATAATGAAACCCATTAGTAGCAGTCACTACTTATCAACAAGATAAGTTTTGTAATAAATAACAGCAGATAAAAACAATGGTTCTATATGCCACCTGCCGGCTAAAATTGCAGGATGACTATTTTTTACGGTTTAAATTGCTACTGGTACTTTGAACTAAACAGACTTATTTTAATAATTATAAAATATAATTATATAATTAAATTAGATTAATTTTAAGTTATAATTTATATTTTAATAGTTATAATTTAATAATATATAGAGTCAAAGTTTATAATGTTACTAAAATATCAAACATATGAGTGATTCCTCTAGAAATAATAATAAATAAAACACGCTTTTTCTTCAAGGGAAAAAAAAACGTAAAAAAACTGGTAATCTCCATTTATATCTTCCTCTTGTTTTTGCTAAAGGATTGTTTTCTGTTGACGAGTTTTTCTTCCGGCACTTTCGTCCAATTTGGAACTATACATGAAAACACCTCTGGTTTAAACTGAGGAAGTCGATACCAGTGAAGTATTTTTTTTTCTTTCTTTCCGGTTATGACCACAAAACACATCCCTCAAGAACAAAAATGCATTCACATAAAATTGCTAAATTTTTGTCAACTTTAAAATCACATCATATGTCGAAAGATTAGAATTGTCATATCAAATTTGTTTCAGTTAATGAATTCATTTTTACTAATGAATATCAAATGAAACTTTAAAACACAAATAGAGGTATTCATGACCTACTTCTGAACATAATTTACGAGTTTAGAGTAAATATTTAGAGTAAATAAATAGAGGCCTAAAGCTGTGTAAGAAATAAATAAATGGCGATATCTAAAATTTCTCGAGTATGGTCGAAAACAACTGCTTTCATCAAACAGCTAGTTTTTAAAGCAATCAGACAGTTTTCTTTGAGTGCAGTACCAATCTGGGCATGTCTAACACGCAGCTTCAAACTTAACCGATTTTGAACAACGTTGGGATAAAAAAAAATGAGCCTCAAGATACCAGATTGTAATCGGAGGATTCTTTATGACCGAAGGTGACCTAGAAGCACACGCACAGTACCCCACTCAGATATTTATGTCCTTCGTTCACCCTAGGTCCACCTACAACTCCGCCACCATATTTTCGTTTATTAGTTTCTACACCATCGATGGCAAGGTGTCGGCAACATTCTCCGGACTCCACCGTTACTTCCGTGTCACTGGAGACGAGAGGGGAATTTAACTTCGGTTTGCAGTAGACCGAAAGCGGAAACGCTGCTCACCATATATTTTGACGACACGTGACTATATGGGTCAGAGCCTTCCGTAGAGTACAGATATTGAACGGAGTTGGGATCGTATTGTCATCAGTCTGTTGCAATAACGTGGAAGCCAAGTCAAAGATATTTTTCAGTCTTGTTACATAGTTTGGCCTTCATACAGCATTATTGGCTCAAATTACCAGACGATAAAAACCACGATCACTCATTTGGGTGGTTTGTTTGAAATAGTTAAAAATAATGTTTATTTCTCTAAGCTGCTGTTTTTGGAACAAAAAATAAATAAATAAAATCCTTGAAATTACATCCACGCCTCTCTATTTTTTTTTTTTTTTGTTTTCTTCACAGGAGAGGCGATGGACAGTTTCTTTGCAACAAATATAGCCAATCGAAATTTTATTGAAAATAAGTAGTCGTAAATGATGGGAAGAGTTATTTAGAATCACTGCTACAATACGAGTCTTTATTCATTTTATATATACTTTCCATTTTTTGGTCCAACGTGCAACTACTTTTAATGATATCCAGCTTAGAATATGTTTATTCTAAGCTGGATATTAACATATAATGGATATTAACAATGCTTATCTTCAATAATTAGACTTTCTTGTACCACTTTAATCTCCACTTTTTTTTTTTTTTTTTTTAAAAAAGATAAATAATCCCACTCATGAAAGTTATAACTACAATACCAGTATCTTTTCCGAGCGTGTGCTAAGGGTTAGATAATACGTAGACGTGCTCATCAGATAAAAAATGACTTTTTTTCAAGACACTTAAGGTTCCCAAGTAAAGCAAGGTTGTGACACCCCAGTGATGAAAATCATCACCTAAACGTTTGTACTAACCTCAGTAGAATTCAAATACATAGGCTACACTTTGATTGAAGATACCATTTACGTAATTAAATAGACCTATAATTAAAACGAATATCAGATTTAGGCGCAAAAAGCTAAAACGACAGCTACAAAAGTTTGATTTACAGATTCTAATTAGTTACATTTTGAATTATTTACATCGGCGACTTTTGTATTAGATGTACTAATTAGCCATAAACGCAAATGAGGTCATTATCCGAACTGTATATTGAAAGAGTTGATTTGCGATTTGTTTCTTAAGGGAGATTGAAATAGAATTCTTCATTATTCTCAGCATTCTCGGGTCTAAACTCGGATCAACATTTGAATTTCTTGAATCACAGACAACGTTTCTCCTGTTCCTTATCCTTTTTTGAAACACTTAAGAAATCTGATATAAGATGCATGGTTCAATATTATTGAAACCTCTAGTGAATTAGGGACAAACCTTTTCAATTCATTCACAGTGCCCGCACTCACTTCTAATGGCAATCCATTCCAATCACGCACCAAACCCTATGAGAGAAAAATAGCGCTCTCACCCCCTTTTGACTGCATTCATTCTCAACTTCCATGGATACCCTCCATAAAATACATGTAATATTATATAACTTGTGTAACTCTGAACTATATAATTGTAAATTATTACTGTGATTGTTAATTTAAAAAATAGCAAAAAAACCATGTTATCATCATTATTGAAATTTCATTATATGCACTTAGTGCTGAACCTCGTAAAATAATATACTGAATGTTACTCAAGATGATAATTGTATATATGTAAATATTTGAGAGATCAATAAAAAAATTGCCACCACGGATACAAATAATCATTATGCAAGGTTCCATTCTCTCTCTCTCTCTCACACACACAGCTCATGACACTGACTTAAATGCATTCACTATCTCCACAATTTCCGGGTAATGCATTTCAAATCATTTATTACACTTTACGCAAAAATGCAAATCCTTACCCGTTTGAGCACATTCTTCCAGTACAATTCCAGGTATAGTCTGTTGATTTTCCCTTTCTCCACACATTCCTTGAAACTTTTAACCATATTAGTCTGGTAATAAACCCGTACCAACTTAAATTCGATATTAAATCATTACCAATCATGTCCTCCTACTATATATGAAACTATACAAATTGCTAATGTCTTTAATGGAATATGTGCACTTGACATATTAAAGTAAGTTTCATTTCCATAACGAGATACCGCGAGTTGACATATTGAAAAGAATTATAAAATTCGAGGAAAACTCCCGTAAATACCTTTATTACCATAGAAGTTACGCATACGTGTCATAGGCATCAGTACAAGATCACAGAATGGCAATTTAACATTAAGGGACAATTCAAAAAAGCACTCCTTAAGTAGCTAATGTAAGACAACAATAAAGGATGAGTAATTCGGGAGCCTGTGTAGCTCAGTAGAAGTGGTGTTTGGATTACTCAGCGCCAAACTGTGGAAAGATAGACCTAGGCTCAAGTCTACGACTAGAGGAATTTTTGCCGGCCTGGGTTGGCCGAGTGGTTAGTGTATCCACTCTCCAGCCTGCGGGTTCGAATCCCGCTGTGGGCATGGATGTTTGTGATTGTCTGTGAAAATACTAGTGGTGGTGGGCATCAGATGGCGTTAGTGTAGATGATGAGGTTCGCTGTAGTTGGTGGATGATGTGGTGGAGATGGAGAGTTGTAGAGTATGAGACCTCCCTCGATGAGTCTTTAAACTCCCTGGAAGTGCCATATAACAATAAATAATAAAACATTCCATTTACTGAAATCCTGTATGACTCTTTCGGAAGTTCGTAAGCTTCAATCATATCACCTCCTCTTTCTCCAGTTTGTTAGTGTCTGCAGTCCAAAAATTCTCAATCTGTCTTATCTTAATTAATATAATCCGAGTTTGTTTTAAGCAGCCAATTCTAATATCACAATTACAAGACAATCTATAAAGATCAATTATTCTTTGGAAAATGCTGAAGGGGATCTTCGCACTCCCCTTAAGTGAATACTGATTCTCGAAATTTCACGAGAAAAATTAAAATGCACATTTGAGGTGTGCATTCTGTTATTGGAACTACTGTTTGTGCGAAGCCACAGCTGTGTTCATAGATGTCATCACTTACAGGTTTCCAGTAGAGGTGTTTCTGGTAATTCTACAGGTTAAATGAGTCCACAACGTTGCCTTATATTTTTGTATTTTCTCATTCGCAGCCTCGTAATTAATTGTGTTCCTTTGGCGAGGGGAAAAGCTTTCTCATTTCGACCGTACTAGTCACATTTGCTGTTGTTAATAACTGCGCGTACCTATATGTTAAACGTGACAGCTCACAACAGCGGAAAACTGGAATTCAGCTCTAAGTATTTTAACGGGTAATTATGAAGTATTAAAATTTCCTTTGGCACCAAACTTTATGGCAGCAGCCTTTTCAGAATGAATAGGTGATTCGTAAAGCACCTCAAGGTAGGCATAGAATTGAACGAACATTAGAAGTAAGTATAAAACACTTTTCTGGATATAAAACTGCAATTTTATGTTTGCATTACAAGAACGTAATAAATAGTTTATATTTAACAAAAACCTTTTGTCCAATATGATTGCCACTGCCCTAATGCAGTACAAGAATGGTGTTTTTGATTGAAAATATGCGAGTTGGATTCTTTTCGGAGATAAGGGTTATTTCAATAAAATAAAAGGGGATTTTTAAACTGCCGGTTTCATACACTAGTGACAGAATTTTTCCTCCCATAAATGGGATTGAGTGCATACAGTTGGAATATCTCATAAGATATTCCAACTATTCATATAGTTGGAATATCTTATGATATATTGGTCTAAGGGATCTAAAAGAAATTAGTTTTAGAGCCTGAAAAATATTGAAAAGGTTGTTTCTAAAGTCCAAGGATTTAGGGGGAGGGAATAAAATCCAAGTCATCTGAGTAATGCAAGAATTTTAGGACAGCTAACGGAGAACTCGGGCTTATCCCTTACCACACCATCGCCTTTGCTTAAGAGTTGCACACATATTAAATTTGCAATGTATAATAAGCGAAAATTTCTAACACCTTGAAATACTCTTAGAATTAAATCACATTAAAAAATTAAACGTATATTCAGCTCGTCCATCATTTGAATTCACAAGAGAGACTGAGTGCTGCCCACGATTTAAAACTATTTTTTGAAAAATTATAAAAACTAAAACTAAGCATGATTAAAAAAAAAACGCTGATAATGAGAAAATCTAAATTTTAACCTTATCTGTAGGATCTGGAGACGTTAATATCATAATATAAAGAAATTGAATTTTTTAGGGACATTCTATAGAGAAAGGGATAAGTTCCATTAACTTCTGAATTCATTCACTTAAAGCAAAATTTGTTCTTTTTGGAGGGCTTCAAAATCTGAATTCTCATTAAGAACTCACCAGCTGTAGGCTTTGTCATCAACCTGAAGGATAATCGAAACCTATTAATACCTATTTAACAAAAGGGAGAAAAAAAAAAGAAAGTCAGCAATTTTTTGAAGAAATACTTGAAGGACTCAGATGGATTTGCATTCTCACTTTAAAAAAAGTAGAATTAGACATTAAATATCGACGGCTGTTTTATTAGCGATAAAAAATAGTATTAGACATGTAAAAATTAAAGGCCATTAGAGGCAGACACACGATATGCCTTCCCACGCACCAACCGCATTGACTATTAATCACGAAACCAAAACAGGCACCAGATTGAGCCGCAAGTTCTGCACAGAAACTAAGAATAAAGACCAAAATCACCCGAAACTGAAAATCAATCAACTTTAACAAAGCTTTCCCATTTCCTGTACAACTTCAACTCCCAGCATCCCTTGCATTCGACAATTTGACTCCTTGCCAAGAAACTCGTCTGCTCCAGATCTCCGAAAATTAACGGCCCGAGGCATGATCGATTTCGGATAAAAGATTTTAAGTGTAACTGAGAGAGAGAGAGAGAGAGAGAGAAAGAGGGAGAGGCGTTAGACGCTGCCTCTTTGTCCAATAAATCATAATGTAGCCCTGACTGTAGCTCTGGGTTCCTGTCAGATGTCGTTAACTTGTAATAGTCCAGCAGCGGAACATGCCCAAGTCGTGCGGAGGTCTGGGGTAATCTACTTTTGAAGGAATTTCGCACGGGCAACTCTAGGTAAGGGTTGATCCGCGGAACGTTTAGCAAGACCAAAAACAAGATTGCTACTAGCGGACATAGATGCATTTCCGCTAGTGAAATGTTAGCTTGGATGCGCGTCTGAACGAATCGTCGGAAACCAGGTGACAGGAACAGGTAACGGCTATTTCGTATGGAAGAGAGTGTCATCATTCATATCCCGTTTCTCCCAGGACTTAGAAAAAAGAAACGGCATTGCTCACAACACTAAAAAGATTGTCAACTCCTTACCATAACACTTTATAAGATTGCATATCAATATTCAGAGAGAGAGAGAGAGATGAACGTGAAATTAAAGGAATTTTGAGAGAAAGAATCTGTCGTATTTTGGTCGGTTTTATTCCATTGTAAAGGTTTTTTCTTCCATTTGTCTGACTTGGTTGGATGGTCGGCTTCTGAGTGCAATTATGTGTGCAATGCATTTTGGATTATTTGCGATACAAAATATATAAAAGTGTAGAAATGATCCGAAAGAGTCATAAAAAAGGGTTTTATAATACCAGTTGTGTAAAATGACGTTGCATGTAAGAAACTGCCTCTGCGGGTACACCAGCCAAAAATTCAGAACCGTTTTTGGCCTACGTAAACAGTTTATTTTGTGAATATTTGTAATGCATAATTTTGTACAGTTGGGAATGAATCTTTTGTGTTATCACTAAAATGGTCCGATTAACAAGAAATTTAGACGACATAACAAATCACCGAAAATCCCACCATATCTCATCAAAAATTCCATCCAACGATATTGATACTTTGTATCATTTCGGAACATTGTCTAATTTTGCAATCTATTATACGAGTGTTTAAATTCCTCCAGCCTGATGGTCGGACTATGGAAATAATAATAGAAAAATGTAGTTTCCCGTTGCCTTCTATTTCCATAGAAGCATATTTTGTCTGTAGCTGTGTGTGTCCACAGGGCCAGTTTCCCGTTTTGAGGGGCGAAGAACCCGTTTTTCCGGAGAGAATCTTCCACCTTCGTATGAGACCGGATAACTCACATTTGACTCAAAATGCCTTGGTTTACATCAGACGGGATTCGAACCCATGTCTCTCTAAACAAAGGAGTACGTCGAAACCAACTGAGCTAAGGAGGCTCTTATTATATAGTGGTGGTTTTACCATTCACTCGTTTCCGATCCTAGGTGACTTTGTAGGCATTGCCCATAAAGTATTCTTGGTGAGATTTTTACAGAGTAGTTCACCATTGCTTCCCCCCCCCATTTTATCCAGGCTCTGGACCGGCGTATGGCTGGGACGTATTCATGACTGCAATCCATGTGTGTTCACGGGCCGGTTTGTCTGTTCTTGGGGATGAAAAACCCGAGTTTCCGAGTGAAAAAAAACCCTACCTCCATATCAGACCGGCTAACTCACCTTTCGTCGAAGGAGACCAGATAAGGGTTCCTCACGTCACTGACGCAAATCGAACCTAGGTCTTTCTGATCAAAGGAATTCGTCTATACGGACTGAGCTATGGAGGCTCTTTCTATCTATATATATAGATAGATAGAGAGAGTTAGGATCCTAAATACCAAGTTTGATTAAATTAGGTCTACATATAATGAAGTTGTTACTTCAAATCCTTTTGAAATTTTGTCTAATTTTTTTCCGATGGAAATGTCTTGAGAATTATAATAAGGATCTAAATACTAAATATTATTCAAAAAGGCGGCCCAAGTATATAACCGCACATTCCTCAAAGGCTTATTTCTATGCTTTTCATTCCGATAATTAAATATGATAAAGCGAAATCACTATTACTACTGAATTCTTCATATCTTGCTAAGTTCCTATTTGATTACATTTATTTTGAGAAATAAATGTAAAACGCAACAATTACAATGTTTCATTTTTTAAACATACTTCAATATAATTAATTTTAGTTTAATTAAATGGCTTAATTGAATCTACTATAAAGTACTTATTGAATTATTAGTACTAATACTTATTAGTATTAAATTACTGATGAAATATTTTAAGTAAATGGAAAATTTAAACCCATTTTTCACGTTTATTGATACTTATTACACTATCAAATTTTACATAACTTGTAAGAGTTACAATTACAATATTTAAGAATTGCTATTTCTGTATCATGAATCATAAGAGGTGTCCATGAATGGGAAACCAAAATCAATGAGATTTTTCATCTCTTTAGAATATTGCAGCCTATATTCTGCGATACACAACCATTTCGTCTCTTGCACGGTTTAACAGGAGGACCAAATAATCGCACTGTTTGTAAAATATTACCACATGTTTCACGGGGAAGGACATCTCCTCCGTCTTCTACGAGACAAGTTATGTCATCTTTAGTCGAAAAGCCTTTATAATGTTTCGTAATGCGACTCGATTCAAACCAAGGCCTTTTCGAACTAGAGGGCATGGGTACTACCGACTACATCACAGAAACGCTGCTCTCGGTTAACTGGAATAAATGGCTAACAAAATATTTTTTTAAAAAAATCATGTGAACGATTAACAAGTTAATAACATAGCTTCTACGGAGATACAACTGAAACATTCGTCGAAATCCTCAAAACGGATAAAACTCTTTGTAATACACAAAGTGAGAATGCTGATGAATCCTATTTGAATGTTGTCTTCGTCCATTTATTGCTTTCGAGCTTAACCCCGAATTGAGTCTTTCAAGCATCCAATGTCATGACACACAGCAGACACTACCTTTATTTGCTTTCGTAAAACAAGGCGAGGTTACATCGTTGAGTTTATTCAGGCGTCAGCTCCATTTACTCCACTCACAGATATCCAACGTACCTCTTTACTCGACCCGTCTGCCAACTTCCCGTGGATTCTGAGAAAGACGCCGTGCACTAGTACGCCCGTAAGGAGATAAGGATGATGCTTTTGTCCACCTCCACGGAGGTGCATTCAGAAGATAGGTCGATTTCTAGTCAAAGGAGACTTTTGATCTACTGTTCTCAGCTAACAGTATCTGCGCTTACACCATGCCTTTCAACCGGCCTGTTTATGCGTTCTCTTATTCATAGATCAAAGAAATTTCCGATATCGACGTATCCCCACCCCCCTCCGTCACTATTCTCGGTAAAAGAGCAAGCAACGTTTGATATTTTATAGACAGTGTTCAACTACAATGCACCGAATTCCCTATTTCTTCATACACACACTAGTTTCATTTAACTGACGTCAGATGGCGCTACAAGTACTCAAATTTTGTTTCAGTCTTTTTTTTCCGCTATGGTAACTAAGCTGACAAATGCGTAAGAGAGGGTAAGCTCTGTAAAGCAACAAAAAAACAAGCCTTCTGCCAACAGAAGATAACGCAATGCTTGACTGGAAATATTTCCAACTGGGCAATACTTTCGTTGTTCATAATTCGGTGATAACTTTCGTTCGTGTTTGGATTTTTTTTTTTTTTTTTTTTTTTTTTTTTAAACCCTCCCTTCGGCTTTCTTTAAATTGTTTGTTATTCTAGAAGTACGATCTTTTAGTCTTTTGGAAAAGTGGAAAAATAAGCAAAGAAATATTTCCTAAACTGCAGATCGAGTACTAAGGAATTCTGAGTGTAGATATTAAACATTCCATAGTTTTTATTAGTATTATTTTAGGGAGTAATTAAAACAACATGCTTTTAATGGTTGTTCGTATGTAAAATTTCGTGCTAAAAATACCGAACAAAATGACGCATTGGATTATTAAAAGTTAAATTAATATCACTGTAATAAAAGTATAAAAGTCAGTCCATTTCAATAGAGTTCTTTTGATACTGTTGAAAACCTTTAGACTTTATTCTTTCCTTTTGCGTACTCGTAAAGAAGAGCAATAGGACGCCAAGAGGCACATAAATATTTTCATCCCCGTTTTCTATATTGCCGCATCCGTAGATGTTTCCTTGGTCGCGTCATGAATCATGCAATATTTTTCCAACTTATCACAGAGTCTCAACAGCCTTGATGTTCACCTTAATCATTCATCCATCTTTCATAATCCAAACTTACCACCTACGCGTTAACCATTAAACTCGCAAACACACGCGCTACGGATGTTAGGTTGCCTTGTGTGTGTCGGAGGGCAAATTTGTCTATATTTTCTTGTCGAATGACGAACAAGAAAGTCAAAAATGCATACGAACTTTTTCAAGGACATTTCGCTTCGACTTTTTTTTTTTGACAGCAATAAGATGGATGTTATATTTCCGATAGAAAGCCTATCATTGATAAAAAAAACTGTCGTTCTGAGATTGCGCAAGCCTGAAGGTAATCCTCGAGAATCATCATTCAGCTGCAGTACAGTATTCGAGAAAAGTGGCTGCCTCAGAAAAATCACTTTTGGCAGGAGAACTTGCGTGAGAGAGAGAAATAGTAAAGATCAAAACGGGAGAAGATATGAGTGCTTAATGTGGGAATAAATCAATTCAAGTTTCTTTTTTTTGGGTTGCAACTAATCAAAACATAGCTTTCGTATGAATTATTCTGTATGAATCACAGATTGAGAATTTTCAGTCCTCTTTTAATCTATAAAACTGCCCAACCACCTTATATTAATAAGAGGAGGTTTTGATTATTCTACATTTTCCCTACGGGATTGGCCTGATGATAAACCATAGCACGCCCACGGTATTAACGCACTTTAGGTATACAACATTTCATGGTGGGAGTCGCATAAAAAATAACACCACCACCTCCTCTGGCTCAATGGGCCTGTTACGGTGCAGTATTTTGGCTTTATAGAAACCTAAATAATACTATGGGACGTTTAATCCTACCTACATAGGATTAACCCATTTTCAACGTTCTCGACCTGTTCTTGCAGGAGGGGGGGGTCAATTTTTCGGGAAAAATACAAAGAAAAAAATCTTCTATAGAAGACCGACTATCTTAACTTTAATCTGAAGTCCTCAATAAAGATTCCTATCATTCTAGACGGGGGATTCGAACCCAGATCTAAATTCTCCACAGCTACAGACAGCTCTTTACACATGCATAAATTTCGTGTAGAAATATTATTCAGGACCTTGCTTAACTAATTTCTTCTTTTGTTTACACACTGAAAACAATACAAAAGAAGCGTGAGAGTAGTTTTCTATAGGAAATACTACTACATTACTATAGGAACTTTCTCATCGGATAAAGTTAATGATCCTGCTGACCTTGACAATCCCCTTAAGGAATGATCTAGAAGAGTTGCTTTGGTCTATCTTGAGCATGCAAGAAGAAACAACTCATATTCCCTTCTCTTCCTGTGTACATCCTTACAGTCTCGTATCAGTTCTTTAACTTTTCTTCACCCTGTATTATGACCCAAATGTATTTTAAGCGTAGAAGGTCACTCTCGTATCGCTTTAATGTGTGTTGAGAGGTCGACACGATTCATGAAATTTTGTTATCAGCAAAGCCAGGGCCAAACAAAGCGTTTAATCTGGTTCTCTAGTGGCATTCTCATCTTAGCTGAATGCTTTACTAGACAAAAGTATTCCCGCTTAGAGAGTAGCAAAGATAAGTGAAGATGGAGATAACGTGGATGATCAATGCTTATGAAACAGAAGCATTTGATCTTACCGTATTTACTCGAATATAACTCTCCCTCGCATCCCTGATTTTACTTTACGAAAAAATAAATTACAAAGTTTTGCATGTAGTTCGCACACGGAAAAAGTTTAAAACTTTAAGAAATTGATAGTGAATATTGTTAAGGCAGTTTCAGATATTTTGGAATTAATTGAAGAAAATCAGCATTTCAAACTCAACAATCGTCGGCTTGCCTTTGTCGTTGAGTCGCACGATCTTTTGTTAATATCGCACCAATCATATGCATAGAGATGGAAGCAACCAGTAGAGGAAATGTGGGGATAAGAGCATTGACTTGCACTCGATCATAGATTGCACGGGAGTGGAGATTAAGAAACTATGATTAGAGCTGTTGTGCAACTGGATTTTCAGAGCTTGGGACATGATTTCGCTAGAAAGAATCAATTTAATTACAGAAGCATTGTCGCTAAAAGTTTCAAATATACTGCGTGATGAAGGTGAGCGGCCGATGTCGTAAATAACGTTGATAATTAAAATTTAAATGCATTCATTTTATAAATAATGTGAGCAATTATAAATTATAATGAACACTGAGGATTTAATTATAAACATTAATTTAGTTTTTTCCTGAGAAACTTTAGTTTCTGAAAATCCCGCATATATCTCCACTACAATTTTTTAACTTTAATTTTTTGGGGAAAAAATTGCGAGTTATATTCGAGTAAATACGGTAATTGTTCGCAAGGATGTTATTAGATAAATTCAGTACAGGATGAAAATTCCGAAAGAGTATTTTCAATACGACTGAGAAATACTTTGAATGTAAGTAATACTGAGTAATACTTTGAATATAAGTAAAACAAATTATATTTCTCACCTCTGTTACTTTTTTCTGTGGCGAGCTAAGGATTCTTATCCATATCTTCCTGATTTGACTTTTTATTTAAGGACACACCTTTTGGAACGTGCTGGATATGCTCCATTTTATTTTTCTCAAAATTTAAAATTCTCCAATGCAAATAATTTGAAATTTACACTTTGTTACACCCCCCTCGCCTTTTAACAGCGATATCTACAATAACTTTCACAAGAGCTAAAGAATTATTGCCATGGAAACATTACATGCATCTCAAACAAAATGATTACAGAAAAATAAAAATGTCAAATATAAAAAATTAAGGGCGTATGGAAACCAACTGTTTTGAAAATGATAACATGATTTCTCATTGTCTTGTTATTGAGGCACTTGAGATTCCAAATGTTTTACTTTTAAAACCAAAACAGGTTATAAAAACAATCACGATAAACACTAGCAAAACAGAAGATTCATGCAAACGCTTAATAAAAATTTATGTGAGCCTTATATTAGCTCTTGAGCTATACCGAATATTGCAATATGCAGCTGGGGAGGCGATTAGAAAAATAAATCATTTAAAGGCGAAAGCTTCAAGTAATTTTAGTTGAAACTAATCACTTATAAAAATAGGTCTACGTATACAAAATACTGACATTTTCTTTCATAGCAATAAAAGCTGAATATCACATAGAACATTAACACCCACTGAGTGTATAACTATCCTGTGAAATATTTTGAATATTTATCTCCCAAAACCTGCAGACTTAACTCCAAAATAAATCTTTAAAATAAACATTTTACAACTATATGATTAAGTGAGAAAATATATCATAAGAACGACTCGCTCAGCTATTTAGATCACAGCCAATACTTACCGGGTTCACAGCTAAACGTAATGAAGGTGATGCTACTGAATTTCAAATAGATATCCCATTTTGAAATCTGGATTGATCTGTACCCTTTAGTTTCAAGTTGATATATAAAATTGATTTGTTTCAATTGTAATTTATATGTCATTGACCTGTTTTTTTGCATTATTCTGAATTAGCTTTGCACTGTATTGTATTTATTACACTGTACTATTGTTTCTTGAAAAAAAAAATATTTTTTAAAAATTTGACGCCAGCCCATCGCCTTTTCCTTGACAGCTGCAGATTATGCCGACCAAAAGTATACTTTATTGAATGATATTACATATTCTGGATTTCTATATGGTCTCTGTGCGGAACCAACATTTGAACTTGATCTAGCAGGTCCCTGCAGTCCCAGTAAAACATTAAATACAAAAGCATGAGCATGGCCAACCCGTTCGTAACCCATGTCGAACGTTTAATATCAGACCACTGATAATTAATATTATCATTACTCCTGGTTTACTACAATTGTAAACAATAACAGAAAAGAATAAATTGAGATCCTCGTTTATGAATAACCCAAAAGTCGTGTATATGAAGGGGGGGGGGTCTCGGAAAACGTTTTTGTAAATATTTAAGTGCCACAAATTGTATTCGACTTCATAACAGGAGTGTTTGAATGAAAGAATAAATGAATTTACAATCTTTTTTTTTTATTTACATGATAGATGATACGTTCAAGAAAAAAAAATGTAAAATATTATTAAGATTAAAATAATTATAAAAACTAACTTGAGGGGCATTTCTGGGGTTTACAAACCGCTGAAAATTTGTGTACATAAGCTTTTAAACTTTTTATGTTCAAATCAGTATGCCTGCTTAGCAGAGTACATAGTGTTTATACGTCTTTAAAAGTTCTATTTTCCTCCCGATGTGATACCACGATCCTGCTCACTTAGGAGGCCAAGAATGAGTTGACAAAGTACTATTATTAGATCTCTCTCTCTCTAGAGAAGGTTCACCGATTTACAACCTTTTAAAAGTGTTCATTTGTAAGGCTGTTAACAATATTCATCTCTTTTAAAGTTTATCACCAAGGATATCTGATTGAAGATTAATATCATTAAATTCTGTGATCGTTTTTCATTTTTTTTTGTTCCAAAAATTGCAGAAGTCACTTTTAGGAGGGGGGGGGGAGTAATGAAAAAATCAGCGAACACTACGAGTAAATTAATTTTGAAATGATCATTAATTTTTTACGCCAGTATGCTGCTATTAATAATTTAAATTTTCAATGTATCGGAAGACAAGATGAGACATTTCATAGGTAGCATAAAATGGGCTGATCGCATGCTGTCCACTCCACCTCGCGGTGATCAAAAGTACCAAATTAGACCAAAATAATTAATATGCAAGTTAAACATCTTCATATTATAACCTAAGATAGCTAAACCTATTTTCCCTCTTAATACAGAAGTCTGTAATAATTAAGTTAATGAATTTCCAACATCACCACGAATCCATTTAGGATAACAACTCATTCAAACCAACCTCCCCTGAAGCCATCTTAAAAAGTTCCTTCGAGTTTGACATATTAAGTAGCATTTTCAGCGAAGTGAAAGTTGTCACTTGTCTACAGTACCCACAGAGGGACATAAAAATTCGCCCAGCAGGTGGGCTGTAGGGTTGATAATCTTTTCTTTCGCTCACTGCAGTTGAAAACTGAGATAGTTGCAATCGTTTTCTCCAAATAGGAGAAGAAATATTTCGAAAAAGAATTCTTTTTTCCCTCCTTTCCTCCTGCGGATATATAAGTTTCCCCTTAGGATATTAACGATGTCAATGTTCGAAAGATTCTACAAAAATAGTTTCTCCTATTGAGATACTTTGAGCATTTTAACAATAACATATTTTGAATAGTGCATTTTTTAAAAAAAAATCAGGCTATTGTCATTTATGAGAATTATTAGTTGGGAATTGAATCTGTGAAATGATGGCTTCACGATTCTCAAAATTAATGAGAATAATTGAAATATTTTTTAAAGGAAAGTAATTATTCTTGATGATATGTTCGCAAAATAATTTTCTTTTGAATAAACTTATCTTGTACACAACTACATCTATTTACAAATGCTTTCGAGTTCTTATACAGAAACTATTTGATTTTATTTTAACTAATCTCGCCAGCATTCCAGGGGAGGTTAATGTACTTACCTTGCACTGACTTGCCAACAGAGTAAAGCAGAGCAAAGTCCGGATGTTCCCGAGATATATCCTGTAGGAGTCTGGTCATTTGATCATATTTGTGATATGTGAAGTCGACCTGCACTCCTCGCACATACTGAACAGCCGATAGGTAGATGAACATTATCACTATACAGAAACCTGAGATGTACCAGTAGGCAGGCTTCATGGCTGCTCTGGGATCTGTAAAAAAACAAACTATTTGAAAAAGAAGCATGGAATTAAACGATAATAAAATGTGCATTTTGTGAATAATATAAATCCGTTAACGCCTTTTATTCTCCAAAGGGATAGGCGAGGCGCTTTAACCCTTATTTTACTTTCGAAGACTGAGGGGCAGTCAATCAAAGATAGCTGGCCGAACTATCCATGATTTAAAAGGCATCTAGTGAAGAGAGAGTATGGCAGACAACTACCGCTATCTCGTAGTCCTTAACGCAATACACTATTGTCTAAATATTGTAGGTTTAAAGAGCGATGTTTTTTTGAGTTATGGGAGAAAAATCTTACTCGCCCATGCTAGAAATCAACTAACTCTGCTGGAACCGGTTGAAGAAAAAGCCTTAAAAATTTCGTCTAGCCGGCAACTAGAATCGAACTTGGAACAGTCTTTCTTCAGGTAGCCTAGCACTATGGATGCAAAAGTCATTTGCACAAAATTACATTAGACTACCATTTCGCAAAAGTATTTTTCAGTTATAAACACATCACATCACATTTGAACCTTGCATTGCAGATGGCTCCACAAATCTGAGTATGCATCCCAAGCGAAAGATTTTGCATTCCAATTTCTTTCGAAATAAAGAATAGAGCTTTATACAAAGATAACGTCACAATGCCGAATATCTGCTACAACAGGTAAATGCAAGACAGATGATCTACGTGGAAGACAAAATATTGCGTTTTCGTATACTCTGGATGTTCCTCGGCCATACTGAACAGGTCAGTGTACTAAAACATATATGATTCCATAAAAGAGTCATTTCCCCATGTTGACTTTCGGCGGGATAAGGTTTAATTTGAGTATGCACAAGAAATTTCAATTAAACTTTGCTTCGTTATTTAATCATCGTAGATTAAGATTCTTGAACCCCCACCTTATATTGAGGTAGAAAATTTATCCAAGAATATATGGTAGCACAGAGTAGCTAGCTAACAAGAAGAATAGTTTGTTGCTTTAATTGAAATTCTCAAGCACACTTGTTATCAACAGCCAATTAAATCAGGGTATAAAAATGGAAAAAAAAAAAAAAGATTTTTCTTCTACAAGAAAAAAACCTGAAAAAAAGTTGACGTTCTTTTAAGGGTCAGAGGGACAGAAGCATGCATGGAAAATGTTTTTAAACGTATTTAAACAACCCAAAATATCAAGGAAAAAAGCTATGGCTTTCTTTTGGAGAGTTTCCACTTCTTTCAGACAGCAAATGACGCCATGAATAATGGAGCCAATTAAGAACATTAACTCCAAGCGTAGTTTGTTCAGTGTTAGTGAAATATTCTCCTAAATTACCAATACAAAGTTGAAAATTGCGCCATATTTCTGTTGAAACTTTTTTAAACGATTGCAATTTTTGTTTTGTTTTCTCATCCAATGAATATGAAGCGAACAGCCAATACTACGGGCATGAAAAGTTAGAAATTCTGTTAAAGTGCGGACCTCTAAAGCGCAGTTTCGAAATCCTATTTCTTAGCAACTCGTTTCCTTGACAAGTTAATGGACCAATATTTTGCACAAAAGAATCCAGAGAAGAGAAAAACGCCTACCATTTAAAAAGGCAATAGAGGAGGTTGGTTGGAACGAAGAATGATTTTAAAACGGTTTCTTGGTAGAATCATCCAATGCGAATGTTATATTTATATATACATACAAACGGTATATATACATACCGTTTATTAGACTCAGTATTTCAAGAAATAGAAACATTGAGTCGAGAAGAGCATACATCACAGTCGAACTTCAACACATACAGATATTTTGAAGGATTATAATGTGACTAAAACTAGTCTCCTGCAGACCGAGTTTGGAGGAAAAATAGCATCAAAGGAAAAGCAGAAAATTTAGTGCAAATTAATCAACTTCGATTAGCCTTCCGTTTTTCACCAATGGAGAATTTGAGACGTTCATAGTATTTATATTTTCATGAACTATTTCAATTTTAATATTTTAAGACGTTTTTCATTTGTAAGAATTTTGCATTGATATTGGCTGTTAGGTTGTGTCTAGAACAAAATTAAAAGAAAAAATCGCCAGAATTTTCAGAAGAAATGTATTTTTGCCTACTTGGCTATAAAATAATGGATTATTTATTATTATTTTTTTTATAATTCCTTTGAATAATTTTCATTAGCAAGTTGAATTCTTAGCTTTATGACAATCACACTTATGAGAGATTTCTAAACATATGGCGCATCAGTATATTGGATGAACTAAGGATTAGATAATATGAAAATCCCGCTTCACAGAGCAACAAAATCCTTTTCAAGATAGCCGATGCGCAATCCCACACCGAGCTATGAAAATTAATCTACCACCTATAAGGATGGAAAGCAGAGACGTTAACCACTAGACATATCAAGCTGACCTGTTTGCTATAAATCCATTTCATAATACTACTGGATTATGTGTAAGCTTTCTTGTTATCGTATTGTCCTGCACGGTTATACGGGTATTCTATATTCTAATCGTTTTAATGTTGGGTGGATGGCGATTGAATTTTAATTCAATAATAAGGAATGGTAATTTCTATTTTACCCCTGTAGAGATTGCATCACTGTATAGCACATCTACTTTACAGTAACACTAAAAAGAACCTTTCGAGTCCATATTGCATGCTTTTTTCAAATAAAGTAAAACACCACTAGATTATTTGCGAGTTATCTTTTTTTTTAATTACCCGGGTATAAATTTTGGTTATGCAGCCATTCCTTGATTTAAATGTAGGATGAATTGTTACTACATTTTAACTGGGCAGTACTAAAAGGGATCGATGGTTGGTAATTCTCTTCCACCCCTGTAGAAATTGTTTACCTGTAAAGCAGCTCTGCTTGCAGTAACAAAAAATTACAATTTTTTTAGAAATATTAAAATAATAACCAGCAGAAAATTATGAAAAGACCAATTAGAATGGAATGGAATGCGGTATGTTGTTCTTATATCGCAAAACCGTGGCACTTTTAAGATTCTAGGAATTCGAATAGCACACAGTTTAAAATTGATAAAATTGTTACCAGCAAATGGGAGACCACAATGGTAACTGGAGAGTGACAGAGAAAGATACAATTATACAGATATTCTCTCCTTTGACTGAAGTTCAAACTTTCAAAGTCCATTTTGGGAGAGGCACGCACAAATACAGTGGAAGCAGTTGTTATCCCTGAGAGAACATTATTTTGTAAACACTTCCTAAAAACACAAGCCAATGTTGAAATTCTGACATCCCACTTTGTTTTGTAAAAATTAAACATTAACTCAAGGATAGTTCCCTTGTGTGTTTGTTCCACCTTCGATTTGTTACCGACAGACCGAGAGGAGTCCAATCCAAATCGTATCATGCAACGAATATTTCTAAAACTGAAGCTGTGGAACTTTAACCTAAAAACAGAAATAAAATGGGGTGGGGGAGGAAGATGCTTATTAAATATTTGAAGTGACACAACTTACACTTGGTCTTCAGGACAATGTGGTCCTTTTGGCTTCACTAACCCTTCAAAATCTGTCATGGGTTAGGTTGCCAAAAAGTGATGATGTCTTACATAAAATGCATTCAATATAGTCTTTAATATTTCACCAGAATATGATATGAAAGATCCGAATGAATAAATGTTTTGATTTTGGTGATATTCCTCCAACTGTGATAAAATACGTGTTACAATATCAAATCCTCTTTTTCTGTGTTATATTTCCGGCCATGCTTTTCTCTGAAGATGGAAAGTTAAATCATATCGGTTTAACAGATAAAAAAAAGTGGAGAAGGGAATCTGTCTCTTTGTCTGTTTCTCACATCTAGACTCATGTCATAGAAAGAATTCAAGTAACTGATATTTCTAGAGCATTTGACATCACTAGGTATGGGAGTAATAGTCCATGTAAGTATACATTCTATGCTCTTTTTGCTAAATATTGTTCAAGTCCAAGCAACAACCGTCATCATCCACTTTCCCAATCCAGATTTTCTCCCATACGTTTCAGTTCATTTCCAACTGTACTCTTCACAAACATTTATTTTTTCCCTATATTCCAACAAAGGATTAAAACCTGAAAATATGTAAAAATTGCTTTTTCCTTTTAGATTTCTAAACCAGACACAATATTGGATATTAAAAGAACTTCTGTGAGTGGGATTACTATTTTAAAAAACTTACAAATTAAAATAACGTTAAGGTACATTTGTCTTCGCCTCATCCATCATGCACATCACGGAGTTGGATAACAACTTTCAAGCAAGTAAAAAATACATAAGATGAAAAGAACTAGTCGGGAATAGTGAAAAATGTAAAAGTTTGAAAAAAAAAAGATGGTGTAAAAGATTTCCTCAATGTTAAACTGGAATCGGATGAAGTCTATTGTGAATGAATGAAGTATGTATATTGTAAAATTAAGGATATGAATTTGATCACGTTGATACACTAAGAAATTAATTGAACAAAACAAAAGGGGTTAAAACATCTCTTGCCAAGAAATGGGCAAGGAACGAACGAAAAAAAGGGACTTTTCTAATGTATTTGTAAGGCTAGTCACGTAATGCTACAAGGGCAATAAAACCTTTGACTGTAACTGCCTCTGAAATATAATCTCGAGCGAAAATAAATCCGATAATTATGCCTTTCCTTAGCTATAATTAGCCTCCGATTCACTATTCATTCTGCAAATTAGAGCCAGAAAAATCTTCCTTTCTAAAGTTTCTGAAACTCTAAATATGAAAGAGGAATAATTGCCCTTGTCAGAGATGTCTTACAGACGTAAGAAGAGTGAGATACGGAGAGAAATGAGGCGTCAGATATTTCTTTCTTTAGCATTTAATAAGGACTTTATAAATTATTTAAGTACCTTGTGGTACAGAATTATAATGTTAATTATGTCGGAGGTGATTACATTTAATAGATAGGTCAGGCCAATGAACTGAACATTTATTATTCCTTTTAAGAGATTAAATTCTCCACACACGATTTCTTTTGGAAAGAGGAGATTATTTCTAAACAGAACATTATAATCTGTTCGTGAAGGGAAAAATCAGTGAAAGAAGGCAAATATTTTTGCTACACTTGCCTCATTCAACGCCATGAATAAAACAGACTTAATTTGTGCACAATTCTTATTCCGAAAAAGACGAGAGATGGCTCTTTTTAGTAAGGTTTCAACAAAAGATTTTCTTAACCTTGACAATTAATATTCATGTCGCACTTACTCAAACTGCTTTCCTTAAATTATTAGCTCCAGTCTCATGTTTCTATTTGCATGATTTTGTCATTGTCAATGACCTACATTCTCCTTCATTTCCCGTGCATTTTCATCAATCATCAGTCATTTGGAATGGTTCTCTATTGTTCGAGAAAACAACAACATAAATGCTCAATGAAAATCTAGAGAAGCAAACAAATTGGGCGCTCGTTTCATTTTTGCTGTCAATAAGGCAAAAGCTTGCAACGCTCCATCTCAAGTCTAGGTAACAAATACCTATTAGCATTGCAAAAACGTTATGCCAAACCTCAATGATTCCATTGCATGGCCTTATAATAATGAGTGGCTATAGCGTACACATGCTGCCTGCTAATGAAGATGAGCTAAGAGTCTTACTGGACAAAAGAAATCAACGACGCCAGCTGGGACTTTAATAACTTACTCTATGTCTGCCCTTTGCCCAACTAAGTGTCAAATTATTAAGCCTACTGAGTAAAACCGATATAAAGAACACCATTCAGAGAACTAATTTAGGAAGAAACGGTCCCATCCAAGTTACTTTGTTGGGCCAAGTAGCCAGTATTCCTTCTCCTAAAGATGATGAGTGAGAGACTCAATTAGCTACATAGTTAACAGGAGTTCATCTACACACTTCGATGATCCGTATGAAGGATATATTCAATCCTGACTTGATTTTGCTGGCAAGTTTTCAATTCTAGTTCCACTGCAGTTAATAATTGGTACTGTATTTTATTATCGCATCATTTTTATCTCGAACATTATCCATGTTGATACCCTACCTGAAATATTTATTGCCAAAGGGCTTTATTTCTTTCTATTCCTATTGTGAAATAGAAAATTTGGAATATCCGAATGATTTGGGTGTGCTTTAAAAAATCTTCACAAATTACAAAACGGATAGATACGTTGCGTCAAGTACCGCAGAGTCACCATACACCTCTAATTGTATGTTTCTGTAAATGCTATCTAGATTGACTCGTCTTTCTCTGCTGAATTAGATGTACATTTATTTAGTAAACAGAATCAGATGTAGATAGCATCAGTGATGCCGAAGAGATAGTTTGTTTTTTTTTCTAATTTTTTCCTTGAATGTTAAGTTCAATGGTTCGTCACGGCCAAGTAACTGTTTCTTCGAAACCTAATTAGTACTATCTAATAGGACGGTTAACCCTATCTACCTAATGCACTATGGCTGTCGTCCGCGCGGTTAGCCTAGTGGCTGTGCGCTTCACAACCATACGCCTGGGGAAGGAATGTCCTGGGTTCGATTCCCGTCGCCGATGTGAGGAGCTTAAGGATCTTCCTCAGCCATAGCCAAGTTAGCCGGTCTTGGGCGTGGACAGCAGGGTTTTTCTCCCCAGTTTATCTGGGGTTTTTCATCCCGCAAGCAGCCAAACCGGCCCAGTGAACACACACGGATCTACAGCCATAAATACTTAACCCCCAGGAGGTGGCTCAACTCGCCCCAATAGGGACGGGGGAGAAAAGGGAGGAAACTCCATATGAATAAATAACTATAGTTGTCAATGGCGTGCTCTTGAAGCTGGGTTGCCTGTTTGCGAGAAGAAAAATAATTGTTTCTGTGAGGAAAATCCAGCCACCTCCGTGTGAGACCGGCTAACGCCTTCAATTAAAATATCCTGTTCGAATAATGAAAATAATTTATATCGATTTCAGATTTCTAATTTCAATAAAGGATTTGGAAATTTTCTAGTTATATTATTACTATTTAGTTGAACAGACAGACAGTATCAGCGATCTTATTTTATTTACGAGTATTGAACTATAGCACTCTTTAGCATGGAAGTTTACAATTTTTTCAGCTTATTTCTAAAAATGCTGCAGTTATTTACATCTAAAAGTGTTCCTATTACGGTGTGGAACTCTCTCCAGAAGCTAAGATTTTCAAATCTTTAAGGAGATTGGTTTTTTTTTTTTTCATATGCAGTAAAGTATTCGAAATAACCCAAGTGTGTATGTGAATGGTATTAAAAACAAAAATGTTGGTATTGAGAAGACTTTATCTACGTTCGCATTTCTTTCAATTAATTTCTAACGACAATATAAGAGAAAATACGACTCAGAAGTTCTTTTAAAAACCTTTCCAAGATAGAAAACTAATTTCAAACAAAAGTACTGAAAAATGTCTTTCAGGTCTAATACAGAGATTAACGGAGCTATATTATTGCTTTTACTTTATACCTGGAGTGCTCAGGCTTTTATCCCACTTGATGGATTAGGTTTTACTTAATGCTGTATCTTTTTCCTTTCAGTCCCCTCTGGGGATATCTAAGAAGTTCGCGCCCTAAGGAATCAAAGAGGAACCTAAAGAAAAGAGAAACTGCCAAAGAGGGACACATAAGGTGAGCTACAATTCATAATGGAAGTGCGTCAGCAGGAATCATAATCCTCTTTGGTGCCATATCTGAGAAGCGGGTCAAGTTATTTGTAGAGGACAGGGTTTCCTCCTTCCACGTGTTACCGTAATGAAGTCGGGAAGTCCGCCTTTGTGTAGACCGAGGAAGTTTCTGATTTCTCTGTTCATCCACTAAAAGAACCAGATGAACTGAGCGAGCAGCGTCAGAGGGCGACTTTATTCCGTAAGCGATGCTCTATTTCACTTGGTCACTGTGCATTTAGGAATCGGACAAGACCGAACTTATAAACCACAACACTTGCTTGTGCAGCGAGGCATCTTTTCCATGAACGAAGGGGGAAAATCGGATAGGGAAGGAAGAGGTGGCGCTACATCGCTCTTTCTTCCATTTCTTGGGAGATTTGTAGTTTTTTTTCCCTCCGCAAAAAATATTTTAAGGAATTGAAAAAGAAATTTTCTTTGCATTTCGTATTGAATTTCTCAGTAGAATTTAAAAATATTTTTCCAGATATATCACAATTAAACTGCAAAATATTATTTGCAATAAGAATTTGATAAAAAAATATGAAAAATATTAACATTCACTTTATAGTATGTTCCACATTTAGATTTTAGTAAGTTTTTATAATTATAATTTTTCTTCTTAGAAAAATTAGTATTCAAATCAATCAAAACCAAATTTCAAAATCAAATTTGAAAAAAAAAAAAAAAATAGAATTACGTTCAATACTATAATTCCAAGCTTCAAATTCATTTCAATAATGTCATTACGGATAAATAATTCTAAAAGATTCTTGACCTCGTCTTGCAGCGACATCTATGAACTTTGTTGTGAATGTGTTGCTATGGGACTGGATTTGAGATCGCGCAGATGGTATTTAAGCAGTGAAATAAAGGGGGGGGGGAACAATCACTTTTCTTATGCTGACTGGATTTTAAGTGTTGATGATATTAAAACAAATATTAATTTTTGTAAATATATCCGCATTGTTTAAATAAAACATATCCCAATTTTATTTGGTAGTTAGGGTAAGATTATGTGTTATCGAATTGATATCACGTAGTCTTAAATTTGCCAATCGGAAAAATATTTGAAGATTAAAACTTGGTAAATTTATCTCGTATTAAACACTAATCAACGAAAAATAAAATGTTCACTTCACAATAAACGTTTGCGTTGGGAAAAATAAATTAAATATATCGTAAGCAACTTCTCTAATTCGGTTTACTTGTTTGTAGAAGGTATTTAAATATTTTAAAATAAGTTTTGAATTGAGAAAATTAATAGAACTGCATCAAAATATTTCTCGACACTTCCTTTTCACTTTCAACAAAATCATACATCCCCCCCCCCACACCCAAAGAGTGTTATGGACCAGTCTTTACATTTGTCAGTATGGTAACTACCAAAATTGCCTCAAAGCAAAAGAAACCAAAAATGCTAACCGTTATAATCAAATGAAGAATTTGTCTTTTGAAACAAAAGAATGGATTATGAACTCTTAGCAGGAGATAAAAGGACGGCACTACTTTCTCTTCTGAAATCAAATTACTGTTCTAAGCGAGTGAATTAAGAACACCATTTGCTTTGTTTTCAAGTGTGAGACAAACAATAGCAAGCTATTTCTAGAATAACGAGTTTAACGGCAGTTGTTTGCCTTTGTTTTAAGACTGTGAAGTCGTCAGTGGAAACTGTTAAACTAGAGAATAATTAAATATGAAAATTCAACTGTTGGAGTTAGATTGTGATGTGCCATGTTTCAGTTGTTTTAATTTTATGCTATCTCGTTCCCACATGAGGGAAAAAAAGCCTTTAATAGATGCTAGGTCATTTCCACACAGCATACATTTTCTTCCTGATGACCATATGTGAATTTTCTAATGTCTTGCGATCCAAAGATTGCCAGCTACTTCTCTATGGAACAAACACCATTTATTTGCCTTCGACATGTAAATACATATTTAGAGTCAGAGTTTGTCCCCGTTTTGAGATCTAATCCGTTTGACTGTATTTGGAAATTTCCTCCGATTTTTGAGGTCCTTATTTCGTATATTATTGTTACACCTTCAAATGTTTCTTAGTGTTCTCATCTCAGTGGTTTCATTAGTTTCTCTAATTTTTGTAGCTGCTTCAGATGGGAGGCGAAGACTACATAAATATATCCAAGTCAACACAGGAGGCGTTTTCTCTGGTTGGGTTAGCAGTTCGCCAGAGAATGTTAAACCAAACTGCTCAATGGAAGTGTTGGAATCTTGCGAACAAAGTAATTTTTTTCCCCCAGAGGGTTTGATAATTTCAACATTTTTTTAAATATGTTTAGAAATTTTTTCCGATTTAAAGAAATAGAATGCTTTGTTTTTAAATTAATATCCAAAAATATTAAAAAAAAACATTTTACTCTGACTTGATTAAAGAATTAAGGGATGTGCCGAACTGATCCCCCTTTCCGTTATGCACAAACTATTCCTTAACTGAACATTAGCTCGGCAACCAACATTTTAAATTAATAAAGGAGATGAACTATCAGCAACTGTTTTGGGTAACTTCAAAGCTAAGTAAAAACTATCATTACGTAGGGGAAGCCACTAACTCCTCTGAAATCGTAGATACTCCCTAACTCAAGAATTCTTAGGTTGGAATACTACTGATTAATATTCTCATGCCTTGCTATTTTCTTACGATTCCTCACGAGCTTTATGATTTTCTTTATTCCTTCCTTTTTTGTTACTCCATTTTCTTGTTCTGAATTCTTCATGCTTTCTTCATTTTTCTTTGTTATTATCATTGCATTTTTAAATATTTACTTCTTTTTTTACGAGTGCTTTTTTTCCTTTTTCATTCGCCTTTTCTATTTGAGCGCAAACATTCGCATTGAAGGGAAAAAAGTGTGCGAGAGTGTCAGAGATATTTCCAGCGAGAATTTCAGTAGCGCAAGCAGACTGAGAAATTACGTAGCGTATGGCTTCCGCACTCGTTATCACGGAGTCGGCATATCAGCGGCAACCCCGATTATCAAAATGCCACACGAAACGAGGAGTCGAGATTCATGGGAGGTAAGAAGAGATGACGGAGGGAGGAGGAAAAGAAGCGAAGGATTCACCTTTTTCCGTAGGTGAAATGCACTGTACGCGTGGGATGGTGTACATGTGGGAGCACAGGCGCATACAAGAAGGCAATGCTTACATCTTCAGGACAAAAGATTCGTCAGCCGGAACGTTCCCGCCAATAAAAGAGCGCGTTTTATGTACTAAGAACAAATAATGTTTAAGTGCCTCTTCCGACGAGTCCCAGTCGGATGGTGACAACAAGCACCTGAAACCAATCACAGTTGGAGATACACAAGGCATTTCCCCGAGCGCCCATTTTCCACCCCATTACGTGTTTCCTACTGAAGCAGACTGAAGATAGGAAGCAAAACACTAACTTTTACCTCCCAGGAAAACCTCTGTTAGTGATGTAATAAAGAAATATGATAAAACTCATTCCAAGAGGAGGAGGAAGATACTTCTCTCTACATCATCTACAATGCATGATTTATATCGGAGGATACAAAACTAAAGAAGAAACTACTGACGAGCTAAAATCTTTAGGTATATGTACATGAAAATGCGATATACATCTTCTGGAAAAAATTCTCTTTTCCTTACCACCAATAAATTCCCTTACTGGTTCGAGAGAGTGCAGAAATAAAGTGTTCAGAGTAAGAGAATTAGATTGTCTAAGTCCACCAAAGAGGAGGTTTGTTTCAAGTAATTTGCTTACTTCTGTAACGAATATGGCATAGTAAAACCGTTAATGTCAGTGCATCGTTATGGGAATCCGTAGCTCAGTCGGTATAGACGAAGCCCTTTGGTCGACTTGAGTTCGATTCCCGTTCATGATGTGAGGAACCTTTATCTAGTCTCCTTAGACTGAAGGTAACTTGGCTGGTCTATCTCGGTCTCATACGGAGGTAAAGGGTTTTTTTCACCCAGAAACTCGGGTTTTTCGTCCTTCAAAACAGCCTGTGAACACAGATCTGCAGTCATAAAATACATACTTAATCTCCTCACTAGGAGAGCTCAACCAGTCCTAAGGAACGGTCGAGGAAGAGGGGGAAACCCCCACACGAATAAAAAAATAAGAATGCATCGCTCGGTTACAGTGTAGAAAATTGTCACATATATTAAATTCTGCATAGAGAATGAATTCTTTGGTTTTCTAATATGTAATAGTTTCTAATATTTTTCTGATACTTGGGGTTATTTTTAGATTTCTTAAAAATTGCAAAGACGGCAATCATTAAAATGATTTTTTACTAGCAGTTGACAATGATTTGTACACAAACTGCTTCTGTAGTCTTTTTCTCCTCTCATTTATAACAGCCGTCAGTTGGAAACAATTTTCTCTTCCCCCAATCCAAATAGTTCCTTACTTCTCAAGAGTATATTGAGAAAGCTGGCGATGCTGCACCAATGGCATCTTAATGTGGCAAGATGTAGGGGATTTGCGAAATTAAGAATTCCTGTACGGTAACCTAAATTTTCCGTAGCAATTCTAGTGGAAGAAATCACGTGTGCAGGAAGGATGGTTGGAACCGAAGGTCATCAGCGATGGTGCAGTCTGGGATATGCAAATACCATTTTGAAATATTTTAAATTTTCTTGTAAGCTTATTACATCAATAAGTGCGCTCTGCAGCTCATGCAGAAACCTCTGAAAATCATATCGGAGTTACAGCCACAACAACAGGGATGGAGGTAAAGTAGAAATTAAACATCGTGGACCGACCGAAAGAAAAATCCATTAATACCGGGGGACAAACCAGAATAAATTCATTTTGTATGCAGATATGGGTTTAAGTAAGAACTGAGATTACATATTCGTAGGGTAAAGCACTAATTACCTGTAAGGAACTTTTTGGTGTATTTTGTCTATTCTCGTAGAAAATATTGAAACTCAATTTTAATTTTACGGACGGTTAGATCCTTCTTTATGCATACGTCAAGTGAAAAGATGGGGAAGTTTGAAATTGGAGTTCATTTCTAATCGGAATGTTAAATACTGATTGACGTTTCGGTTACGTACTTGGGAACAAATTGCCTCAAGGATTTTATTTAAAATTTCTCTACGGTTTCTAGTTTAATTTAAGTAGGCAATGAACTGTCGTTTTCACTGGTTCGAAAGTTAACGATATGAACTTGTCTTCTTGCAATGATCGTTACATTAGGCATTACTACCGGAATACTAAGCGACAGTTTCTTCAGGTATGTCGCTAACTTCAAATCTGCTATCTTGTACGCTTCATCTAACTGGTTTAATTCGACTACAAATTCTGAGGAGCCCTTACACACATTCTATTGAATGTATTACAGCAAAATCATATGCTCCTATAAATCAATGGCATGTTAACATCTAGGAAAAATGAATGGTGAGCAACTTGGGCTGCTACCAATTCATAAAGTTCAAACGCCTAGGGCCGACCAGGTTGGCCGAGTGGTTAGCATATTCGCTCTCCAAACAAGAGGCTGCTGGTTCAAATCCCGCCAAGGGCATGGATGTTTGTAATTGTCCTACTAACCAATTACCATATGTATTGCTGTGACTTGGTGCAGTATGACCGTTGATGTCCATGCGCCATAAAAATCAAATTCCTAGGAGAATTTTCTACGGAATCAATTTAAACACATGAAATATAGAATTCGATTTATTCCTTTTGAAGATTTGTAAATTTACTATTTTTTTTTCCAGGAAACGTTATGTTTTTAAAAAAAAAATTGTGTTCAAGTTAATAATATTCAAAAATATACACAATGAGTGACATCTGGAGGCCTTTACTGACGACTGATACAAAAAGAAAACACCAAAAATTATTTGCTTTGGTGTTTTTAAAATAATCTTTGACTTATGGGGAGGGGTCGATAAACCCTTGACAAAAATCGAAGCCAATATGCTATCTTTATTACCTTATTATTATTATCTTTATTACTAAAAGCTGCTTATGCGTTGTTGAAAAATATTTAAAAATATATCGATGAGATGAAATAGAACTAGTCTACAAACATTACCGAACTGGAATACTAAATGGATATTATATTCCCGCGATATACGAGCATATAAGTAAAGAAAAATGTATTTTTTTATTGCAAAGTAATTTTCTCCTTCCCATATGCAACGTCAGATACATTGGATTATGCTGAGACGTGTTGCGCTCCCTCTATATCCAGTTATATATCCTTATATTATTATTAAACGTTTTATTCTGTGTAGAACAGTACTAATTTGTTGTACAACAATCTTGGGTAAATTCTCGGATTTATTGGTTTACAGGAAGCAAAATAAAACCTTCTCTTACATAGCTGTAAAAAAAGATTTATGACCTGTCATACAGTTCAAAATATCGAACTGTATCGCACTTCTGATTCGAATCAAGCCAAGCTCCGGAGTGCAATAGATTTGCTACTGATGTGAACAGAAGCCATTTCTGCCTGGCCAAGTCATCCATCTCATAGGCACGGCACTCAGCCCTCTCACTACTATCACGTTGTTCATCTATCTCATGCAGTATCTGATCATCTGACATCTTTCATACATAAACACATGGAAAACTATTCATTTTCTGCCAAAACTTCGAATTTCCCATTTGTCACTCTTTCAAACTGAAGCCCGCCAGGGGTATTTTTTCCCCTTCACATCACCTCTAGTTTGCAACCTTTAATTAAATCTATTTTAAGACCTGAAGGTGGAGATTGTTTAGTTAGTGCCGAAAGGCATTGACAATAGTATGGTGTGACCACAATGCAAGTTGCTAGCAAGCATTTATAGGGTTCCTCCATTCTGAAGGGCATCAATAATGACTCCCATTTTTTTTTTTTTTATTTGTCAGACTTGTGTTAAAGTTGATTATTTTTAGGCTATTTACATCAATATAAAACTGGGATATGACGCGTTCTCTGGATTATATCTTTTGCATTACCATGGGAGTGTTTCGTCTCATTATTCAACAACTTAAACCAGATTTCTAAAGAACTATTTAATGAATGTGAATATTTATCCACTACTTGCCAATTACAACAAAATGTGATAACTGCTTGAGGGAAAAAGGAACGGGGGAAATTTTAATGAGCACGCGCCTAAAAAAACATTGAACTTAACAATTTGTAAAAGACATCATTAACAGACTTCGAGGTTGACGGTGTAATTGGAAGGGGGGGAGATGAGATCGGATGATTAATCAATACAACGTGGTGTGAATACCACTGCATCTCTGTCTTTTTCTCGCTTCAGAATAGAATCAAAGAATTGGTCTGCACAGTAGTTTATATTAACGTGCAACACCACCCTGGACCGTTAACATTACAATTAACACATTTTAACTGTATCCAAGTCAAAAGTGAACTATCTTTGTCGTTCGTCTGCCAACCCATTTGTCAGTGCAGGAGATGACTAAAGAGATTAGACTAATTAATTTCAACTTCAGACTAAGATCAGTCAGTAGATTAACTACAGTTGTGTTTAATGAGAAACTAAATATTTCGGAATAATCTCGAAACCAATGTGCTGAGAAAACAGGTGTTCTTGCCAGTTGTTACAAATTCACAGAAAATATGTTTAAGTGGGAAAGCAATCGAATTACATGATTTGTTTAATTCTAAATACTAAGAAATATTTGTACGACGATCTTTTTTTATGATAATGCATTTAAACGGCAAAGAACGCTAAAGAATCGGAGTACCTTCCTGCGTTCAATACAGTTACAAAGGCTGCAATTTTTTAAATATTTTTGACTGTACTGAGGGAAAAACATTAGCAATATCGTAAATGGACATTGAAAACATCAGAAGAGAAAAAAAATCAAAGACAAGCTAAAAACAGAAAAAAATTCGATTGCGAGGTGGAAAATCAACTGAAAGAAAAAGTCAAAGCCTATGAAATCAATGTTAATACAAGAGGAAAGTTAAAATTCGCTAAATGCAAGGAGCGATGCAAAAACATGCCTTACAGCGTGAAGTTGATAAGTAAAGAAGTGAACTAAAAGAAAGAATGCAAGCAAATTTGTTGTGGTAATGAAAGAGTGTGATGTCAAAAAAGACCGAAATTTGCGTCGAATTTATTTAGGCCTTAAGTATGGTTTGAACATGAATTACTTCATCCCACTAAATAGGCTTTTATTTTTTGCGATAAGAAATTGGTGAACTCATCATTGATTTAAGAATATTCTTCCAGTTAAGACGATGATTACTTTGACGAACTGGAGTTTACAATATTCACCTTACCCTTCTTATTTCTTTCTAAGACTTCCCAATGGCTCAAATTTGAAAACTGGGATTCATCAGCATTTTCCCCCTGGGTGTGCATGGAATTAAAGGCGATAAGCTCATAGAATTCAATTCACTAAAAATCAAGATGAAATGACAGCACACATTTGCCTCACTCTGCACCTATTAATAGGTGTTTGAGATCAAGTTATCCAGCTTTCCATTACTTATCTCAGCAGATGTAGCAATTACTAACTTGCTTAAAGTTGTCGCATCTCCGTACCATCTGGGAAGGCTCGGATGCTGAATATGTGAAGTAATTATCCGGAAATTACGTAATGCGAGCATTCACTGGAAGTAAACGCTGAATCGAGGCTGTAAATTTTGGAGAAGTGCCCTCATCAAGACTCTTAAAGAAATGCGACTATATTGATGTGCCGTTAGAAAGGGGGATTAACTTATGGGAAAAAGTACGATGGATAAGTCCTCCTGCCGTATTAAAAATTCAGTGAGCATCCTAATGAAAGCGGGAGAGAGCGCGCATCTGAGGAATAACCAATGCAAAGTGAGCTCAGTCATGAGCACGCAAAAGATTGTGTCATTAATCTGAGTGGTATTAGAATCTTAACTTCGCTGTAGGATTGTTTAAAAGAAACAAACATATGGCCAATCGTTGATTGATAATTTAAATTTGGAGTGAAAATCATAAATAATGCACATTCATTTTAAATGGGCAAACTCAATTCTTATCACTACATCGTTGGGCATTTAGATGTCAGTCTGTTCATATTTAACCCAATATGACAGCCCTGCTTAACGTTGCCTCCTTGTTTCCACTTGATAATGCTACTTAAATCAATCAAGCTAACAACTTAACAGGGCATGATCGCGGACTGCATGCTAGTAAATGAATTCAGACTAAACTTCATACGTATCTACAGAACCTCTTCGTGTGGAAGATATTTCGTCCTAAACTGACTATGGCTGAAATTGATCATGAACAATATATCAGCAGACACATATATTCGGTGACAATTGTTAAAATACATGACACTGTTTGTTTCAGGCATCTTTATGAACTTCCAAAATTGTAAATTAATCTACTGAAATGAATAAATAATATCATCTTATTGCACGTCATTTAAACCCTTAAGCATGCAATATAATCCATGTTTTCTTCTTCTTCTTCAATGTACTGATCATAAGTCGTATTCTTGGAATAGATACACGTAAAGGCAATATAATAACACAGTGCATCTGTTATATTCTGAACCAGCGTAACAAATATACGAGGATCATCTCGATAGTTCTGTACACCTCGCATGCGTGACTTATGGCATGGCGTAATAAAAACCACCTTCACGTTAGTTGTAACCCACACGAGCTAGTCTGTGATCGTTTTATGTTTCTGGTGTTCTTGGTTTATTTTTGATTCCTTTAAATCTTTCTTTTCAAAAAAAGATTTAGTGGAAATACTGTATTGTTTGCCATCGTCGTGCGTTTATAAAAAAAATTCAGGGGATAAGGCCCATTCTTGTCATTATTGTGACTATACAAACTGGATCCAGTTGATAATCGATTAGTTTCCAACACGATAATAGTTGAAGTGGATTGAATCTACCAAAATTTAATTACAATAACGACAAGAATGAACATATTTTTTTCTCCCAAAATTTTCGCATCGAAACATATACAATTTTTACTCTTTCCAGTTGAGGATTCCACTGATGTTTATTTTAAGCATAAGCTACAAAATTTCAACAAAAACATCATAACTGACTAATATGCATTAGCGCCATCTAGCGAGAAAGCAAAAGTGAATTTAATATCAGCATAAATATTCTACTAAAGCATCATCGGAGTATTATACATAACATTGATTACATGCTCATAAATCAGATGCTGATTGATGAATCACTAAACATACAGATACGTACTAAAGCCAGCCACTTAGAGTAGATTAAGATTAAAACCAACGCTAAACTATGGAACGATAGTTCTAGCAAAAGAAAAAAAAAACTCTTCCGCCAACACAAGATGATCAAAGTCAGGCCTCATGTCATTTTTTATGCTTCTCTTATTATCTGATTTCTTTTCCAGACACAAATAAGAAAGGCGTCCTGGAAGAAGACATGGATGTCGGTGACAGAGATATACGACCCCAGCTAGCTGAAGGAAGCTCGAGCATTCTGCCTTCACTTCTACAATAATGACAGCCCACGAAAGATTGCAGCTAACCTCTGCTAGGTGTCGCTTTCATAAGTAGACAGGATTGCGTGTGGCATTCGCTGACTGCAGACGAGCTTTGATTATCCACACAAGGGAAAAAAGCAATATAGCGTTTTGGAAAGTGAAAAACTGTTTATTATTACAAGACGCTGGAAGTAAAGCTGCGGGGAGCAGAACTTCATTTGTTGAAACAATAATCTGAGCCAAATTTTATTTGCAGTTTACTAATATTTAAACTCAGGCGAAACCGTTAGAATACCGCGTATGGTTCCAATTGCCTTTCTCATTAGGATACTAACAGTACAATCGCCTACTGCATCATAAATCCCTCATCTACAGTTAAAATACGAGCATTTAAGTTCTTTTTATGTATATTATCAAAGCATAAATAATTAAAAAAATAAACTAACGTTTGTCATATACATTGAAAACATTATTTAGTCCGATATATATGAACGCAGACTTAAGTAATTGTAATACCACCAAGAGAGAAAAAGAGAAACTCCAGCTACATTGTAAGTTCCGCTTTTATCTACCCTAATCGTATATTCGAAAATGTACCGTGTTGCCAAAATTCTATGACTATCCCCATCTTGAGGATGGTGCGAATGAACCAAAAATTGAGTTGGAGTTTTGGAAGGATTCCAAATTTCAATGACATAGGTTCACAGCCAGAGTATAGGTATAACCTGTATGTATGCCGAGGCAAAACGAATCTAACTTGTATCTAAAAGCGTATTAACTATGTAGCATTAAGATTAATGTCATTAGCAATTTGAGAGTTCCGAAGAGGACAAAGGTTCATATACACCATCTATTGCTACTTTTTATTAACATTCTCATTGTGCGAAAGTCGATTGAACTGTATTTGAAAGTAGGATGTTCAGAGATGGGAATATTGATAACTTTGAATCTGCCGATACTGTTCACAAAGCAATTTGTCATACGAAATGAATGTTAGTAAAAAAAAGTAAGAGTGAAGCCAGGTGGCACTACTTTATATTTGCAAAAATCAAATGCAAACATCCATAAAAACATTATTGATAACGTCTCCAAACTACTTTTACTCATCATCCCAAGGTTTTTATAAATGCACGAAATAGCAAACAATATCGTATGCACAAATATTCCGAGCATCTATCTTTGTCATTTATTTGAATTTGGACTACGTTTCTCATACATTACGATTTATTAATATATAAATTAGTTATAAAATTTATAATGAATTTATATATTATAAATTCAACACTATTTACAGAAATGAACTCTTGGTTAATCTATGAGAAAAACAAAAATTTGATAAGATCAGAAATGAAAAAAAAATACACAAAAATTGTACCTTACAACTAGTAAATGAATGGATAGCAAACAGGAAAAAGAAATGGCAAAAGCATGTCAACAGGATGCAAAAGAAAGAACAGATGAATATAAAAATGGAAATCAAGTACTATAAGACCAGTTGGGATACCAAGAAAATGTCGGAAAGATGGATTGCAATAAACATTTTCGCAGTAGATCTACGACCTAAGGAGAAAGATATACCACTTGTTATCGTCTTGTGGTGTGTAACAAACACTACAGAATGTTTAATTGTTCATTCTTATAATAGAGAAATATTTTTATGGAGTACTATTGGAACAATAATATACGCATGTAGTATAACAGCGCCACCGAATTTGTTGGCACGATCGCTGTTAATGTGAAGCTATAATTCATTCTTTTCATTCGGTATTCTCAATGGACATGCAGGGTATCCCTTATGGCTTTGCTCAGCGCTGCATTTGGAGTTGATAACCTGACTTTTTAAGTCTAATGTTCACGAAGGTTAGTCTAATTACTGAACAGGCTCCAACAATAATGACTGCGTTAGTTTGGCAATTGTAATTAAAGAGATGGCACTCGGTAATCGACAGATAATGCTCTAACAAAATTTTCAGCTTTATCCGTTAATCAACCACTATGACAAAACTGGTCACAACATTTCTGTATTATGTTCACATCTCGTTCATTGGAATGGAATGTTCTCTGTTAGTAAATATCCATTAAACTAGTTTTAAACTAATGTACATATAAACAGGGCAGGAAATTAGGCTATTTTATAAACAAATAACTGTGACGTAGTTTATAGTAAAATAAAACTACATTGAAAAATGATTCATCTTTATTAGTATTATAATGGGTAAGAAGGATTCTTTGATTTCAGGAGGATGCTCAAAAAAGCTTGACAAATCCTGCTGTAGAGCGAGCAATGCTTCCCAAACTTCTGAATGTCAGGGCCCCTTTTTGAAAAATTAAAATATTTCACGCCCCCCCCCCTCGAAACAAAATCGTAATATAGACGTATATTATTATAATATTTACTGTATTTATATTCAATACAAAACATACACAGTGAATATTGCAAAAATCAAATGCAAATATTACATTTTTAGCATCTTACATACACATGACACATTATCTCATATTTTTATATAGATAGATATATCGTTATTGTACATTTGTAGTACAAGCACATGAAACGTAAAACGATTAGTAATAAAGAAAGAATTAAAAATATAAAAGAAGTTTAATAACAATTTAATGTGATGGATGTGTTTCAATACTGCTACAACAATATCAGGTGAAATATTTGAAACTGCAATTCTTAGATTTCCGCTTTGAAATGAAACTTATATGAATAAGCATATATTTACTAATATTCATTAAGCGCCGAAATACGCAGGAAGCAAAATCTGTGAACCCACACCAATGTGTGATTTTTTTTCCCATTAAAATATAAAAAATAACAGAAGAAATAATAAAAATTAAATAAGTTTCTTTTAAGATAAAAAAAATCTACTTAGTCTTAAAACATTTTCAATTTGTTTTCATTATTTCACGGCCCCCCTCAACAAAACCTACGGTCCCTAAGAGAGCCGCGGCCCACAGTTTGGGAAGCGCTGCTGTAGAGGACCCGTGATTCTAGTGGTTTTGTTTCTTTCAGTCCTTTTTGTTTTCTGATCGAAGTATATATCCGCCCTCTATAAATGTAACTACTGAATAAACAATGAGGAGCATGTTTGATTTTAGTATCAGCGATGACTGTTAGAGTAAAAAAGGGGAGTTTCTTCTCATCTCATGGATCAATAAACTGGATTGATTTAGTTTATATTAAAACGGCTAAATTGTGTACTTTCCTCCCACGCAAACAGTCTGCTGTGCTGCATCTAAAGTAGTTGTGCTGTAGCATTTCTAATATCAGATGGCATTGCACATCGGTATGCGGTATCTAAAATGATTTTACTACCCCCCCCCCCCCACAACTTAAAAACAGTTATAGTTTTACAGAAAACAGACTTCAAATGCGAAATAAACTGTTGACGTGTTAAATTTGACTTTTTTTTTAAAAAAAAAAAAAGACTTGGAGTTATGTTCCTACACCGCATTACACAAAATGACGAAGCTAATGGTTTGTTTTAAGCGCATTTTGCACCAAGTCATTTCCTCCTCCTGCATTCGGTTTCCATGGGACAAAGTCTTTTACTCATAACACATCAATGTTTATGTGTTTGCGTAGGTGTCGTCCTCCTCTCACTCGTGTTTCATGTAAATGTGACTTTTTTTCTAACGTTTATCATTCGTGGCGAAAACTCTCCGACTGCACGATCATCAGTGTAGAATCTCGACAGGATTACTTTATTACGTGATATTATTTTCGTTTAGAGTCCAACCTTTGGCTCTCCGAAAATCGATTCATGGCCTTAAACACCGTCTAAACGAATAGTGGGCTTCGCTTGTCCATGCGAGGTTACGAAGTTCTTTTAATGAGACCCCAAGAAATGCAACTAAAGCTACTGCAGTCTACAGGGAGGTTCATTTATCACAATGATTTTCTTTTTCTGGGAATGAATGCAACCGTTCTGAAGATGTTCGGTTTTTAAGAACAAAATACTTACTGGTGTAAAGAGTTCAGTGATTAACCCACTTGTAGTTTTTCTTTTTTAATACGTATTCTGCAAAGTCGTTACCAGCCTTGATCACAGCATGATGTGTACATACGCCTACGTCATGTACACAAATAGCTGTCACTGATGCATTTCTCGCATCATATTCAAGAACAGATAAGCATTGTACTCATTTTGTGATGTGTAACAATACAATATTCTTAATTACACGATAAAGAATAGTGTTTTATGATATAAATTAACATTTATAAAAATGCTAACTTTGTAAAGATAAAGATTAACAAATTTAAAAGTACAAATTAACTTCACCTATCGCACAAAAGGGGAGAATAAAAACAGTCAACGCAAGGGGAAAAACGATGAGAACAAGGGGAAGAAAGAAAGGAACATTAAATTAGGAAAGTCAAAAAAGTTGAAATAAAAACAAAGAAGGGGAAGGTTAAAAAGAGTTGCGATTAACCGACCTAAGACCAGAGGATGGTCAGATAATCAGCATCAGTTGATATAAAAAAAAGCAAAAGAAAACTAGTATAAACATAATATACACTTAGGAGCCAAAACATTATGGCCACCCAGTAGTCGATAAACTTGACACCCTAATTAACAGTAAATGACTTTACGTCCGACAGTATAGTTTAATGAAAAATATCCTTTGGAAATATCTGAACTTATATTTTTTCAATTAAAGATGACTCTCCTCTTCCATTCGGAAATGGCAGAGATTTGCTCGAAATAACCACTTGCACCCGTCTTGCCACCAACTCTGCGAGACCACTGAAGGTGTCATGAGGTATTCTGAGTCGACTGTACAGAATAACGTCGTGGAAGTCAGCGAATGAACGAGTCACTGGCATCGAACGGTAGAGGCTGCGTTCCACATGATCCCGCTAACGTTCGATGGGATTCAAAACAGGAGAATTAACTGACCGGAGGAGCCACAAAATGCTTGGATTTGTTTTTCGAACTATGCTTGTGCAATGCAAGCCTTGTGAGATGGCGCATTGTCTTTTTGGAATGAGTCCAGATCCATCGGATCACACTGTCACCATGTAGGACAATACCTGGTCGAAAATAATCCAAGGGTAAGACTTAGCAGTGAACGTGTGTTCATTGGGAATGAGAGAACTCGGTGATGTCTATGAGAACAATTTTCATTTTAAGATTCCATAACCACCGTGCAGTAGGCAGGAAACAGGCTGGATGGTCATAAAGCTTTGACTCATGAGTATATTAAATACAATATCGTACAAAACGTATTAAAGGCAGAAAACTACTTAATCAAATATAAAATTATTATGCAGGAAAAGTTTGAAAATTCAAAAAGCAATACACATTGAAGATATTCTACACATCTTAATAGTGAAAAACACTTAGTTTTTGAATCCTTCACGCTGGTTAAAGTTTGGGTTGTAGGTTAAGATTATTACAAAATTAAAGGCAAGTGGAAAGTGTTTATACCATTCACCGATGTTGCTAGATTATGCGGTAAGAAAATCCTGAGATGAATGGAAACGATCTGCCGCTTACTTAACTTTCAGTTGAAAAATCATGCTCGCATCTTTCCAAAAAGTCATCTCCACCAATAAACTGATCTACGGAAGGCTTTTTCAAATACTATTGTAGATATAAATGAACAAAAAAAAAGGAATAAAGGGAAAATGCGAAACATGAATTGGTTTTTCCTTTTTGCTGCATTTTATCAATTTTTGCTAGCTAAGCTAGCAAAAGCGAAGTTGAGAAGTCAGTAATAATGAATTTTAGCGTTATTAAACCATCCATAAAAACCTTTCGAAACAAAAAATGAAATTATAGGTAAGATAAACAATTCACTTATTAGTCTTTCCCCATTGTCACCTGAAATGTGTCTATAATTGTCTATAATTATTCTGCATAGTCTAAGCATTCTAAAGTTATCAACTATAGAAAATTTGTAACATATGAGCCAAGCTTCTAAAAGATTTTTTCCTTCGTTTTTTTTCTTCTTCCTTGTATTTCACCAAGAAATTTCTTTCCATCCAATTCGCCGACCTTTAGTGCAGCAGCTTTGATCCAAATACTGTTTTCTAGCATTGTGTACTAGAAAAGCCCTATGAAAGTTGGCAGTACCGCGACAACTGACAGATAGCTTTAACGATCAGCGCGAGATGCTCCACTAACAGCCAGAGAAATTGCTTAATCAGCCAAAGCCAAAAACTAGCTTTACATACTGCAGTCGTTAGTGAGTTGCCATTAAATCTCAAGACCGGCTGTCTCACGTCATTTGCCACGAGTGTAATTTCTGGCGCTGTATTGTTGAAATCACGTGATGCGTGAATTTGGTTTATGAAAGCATGCGCCCTCTTTTTCTAAAACTCTTGGTGCTGATGTATGAAAGGCAGTTTTGTAAAATACACAGAAAACAAACGCTCCGTACCGCGCTACAAGAACGAGTTGTTTTTGAAAGAGGTTACTCCGTAACGAAAAAAAAAAAAAAAAAAAAAAAAGGAAAACCAGCAATTCGAAAAGGTTGAGCGAGATAATTGCCAGCAATTCATGATCATTTTCACAGTGCAAAAATGCTTTTAGGTTTTCCTAACTTCAAGAAATTTTAATGTTGTTTATTTTCATGCTTTTACGCGTGATAGCAAACACCTCAAGTGCTGTATATCCGCTGTACAGTATTTACAGATCTAAAACAGAATAGACTGGTGCGACATCTAGCGGAATATTTTTCCAATTTTTAGCGAGAATGGAAGTTTTGTATGGAGACACTAGTGGCTATTAATGAGTCCTATAAGCGAGCAGACACGCCTCTGGAATGACTCGCCTGTGTTTTTCTCACACTTCAGTTGCTCCATTCTACAGTTTTCTTACGTTTCAAATTAAGAGACGGTATTTCTTTTTTGCCATCGATGCCATCTTGATATTACATCACCATTCTACTGTTCTACGAACAATAAAAAAGAATTCGTTGTAGTGTGAAATGAAAGCTTGAAATTTCCGCTTTCCGTACTGGCAGTGTTTCAATAAACCAACGCTGGGTGATATCCAGCGACGTAGATGGTACCATTCAACAGCAATGTATTATATAAAAGCTTTTTTTAATAACGTAATTTCTACAAGATGCTTTCCTGATTTCAAAAATGCTTAACTATAAATAGATTAAAAAATTGATGAATTCTACAGCGATGAAAATTCACTGAGTGTGGATAGGGGGAAGGAGATGTCCTGGTGAGAACGTTCGAGTATTTGAATATTTGAGACGGTTCTCTTAGGGAAACCTCAAATAAACGCTTTTATGTAAACGTAACTTAAATGCTTAGTTATTTGTATTGGGAATACAAAAAATAAGTGAAGTCTACACTTTTGTTTTCTAACTAGTCTGAAACCCGTACTTCCTGTACAGGTAACTAAACCTAATGGGAAGAATATTTTAGAAGCAGTTTTGCTCCATTACATCAACTAATCAACTCTGCCAAATATTCGCGAACAGCTAAACACAACCAGACCCACTATAATTAGAAGACATATCATATTTCAGTAGTTTCTCGAATACTTTCAGATGCCCCTAAGGAAAAAAAAATGATGTATCTCAACGGCGGTGAAAATTACTGCTTTAAGGGTAGGCAGCTCCGTCCCTGGATGGCCAAGAAACACTACACTGGCCAGAGACTGCTCGTGTAATTATCATCAACAGCCATCACTAGCAGTGGATCGATAGCTAACTATTGGGCTTTGCTAAATGACCTCTGGTGTCCTTAGTAATCATGGACTTCTCCTTGGGAACCGTAACTTTAAAATCCTTTTGTAGAATCTCGAGTAAGTGCGTCTATTATCTTTTTACCGATACTAAATTGTTCAATGGAGGAGGTGGTGGATTTTTTTTTCCCTTCTTTCTCTCCGGTTATCTCAAACTTCTCGATTGCATATAACTGAATTTAGTCAAGAGTTGATCATTGTTACCTTCACATTTCAATCGAAGCAAAAAGGTTAAAAATACATTACGCATATTTTTATAGACCACCCCATTGCCTGTGTTAGAACGAGAAGATAGCGATGATAAATATGTCTATCAATCACCGGGCCACATCATCCAATTCGATCAAAGCAAATCTGACAGAAAACAGTTGAGTTATTGGAATACCCTACCGGAAGAGAATAATGGAGAGATATTAGTTTCCATTTAGTGGGTGGAAAATCTTCGAGTATCCTTTGTCTTGTCAAATATCACGCTTTCATTTCTTTTGCATTAGTTTCTTGAAAGATGGAACTAAAGGAGGTGTTTGTACTTTGAGAAACTATTAAAGAAGTTAATGTAATTATAACTAAACGAAAATGGCAGCCTTAGGGTGACTTGACGTGAAGTAGTTAGGGAAGATAAGTTACGCTAGATGTCACTGAACTCGAACTGCTTCCATCAAGACTTTCCATATCAAGTAGACTTCTAGCAAGTTCTTACGAGGTTCTTTCCTCGTTACATGCTAATAGTTCTAATTAATTTAATTGTCAAATTAATCTCACAGTTTTGTTCTCTTTCTAAATCGATCCGCGCGGTGTCGTTATAATTAGCGATGAACCTGGTTTAAATGTCACATTCTTGTTTCCAGAGGACATCCTTTAGAGCACCATATAAGGCTTTGTGCACTTGGACAATAGATCAGTAAGCGACATCTTTGATAGAGTGCTGACAGGAGTATCTCGTTATTAGTTTTACTTAGCTCTTCCTTGTACAATTATGCGAAAGCAGTTGAGGAATGGGTTGTCTTCCTTTGGTGCCCTTTCCTCGAGTTTTTCATATGCGTAAGGCATTTATTTCATGTCAAGATTAACATTATGTAATATTTTATAACTTGAATTGAGAATCTTTTCAAAAGCTATAGAAATAAAATAAAGTTCTCCAGTTCAGCAATATATCACGCTTCCATTGACTACTGCAACTATTTGAATTTTATTTCAGAGAAAGTTTATTTTAAGGTTCTGGAGTTTATAACAGAAGAAACAACTAAAACCATGAGGCTAGTATAGAAATATAAGTTGCCTGCATTTCTGTTTTGCGGGAATCAATCCAAGGTTCTAAGATTTCACCTTGCCAACAACTATACGCGACAGATTAACTTTGAACTGATAAAGTCCTTATAAAGGTTCCAGACTGGATTCAAACCCAGGTCTTTTCTTCCTAATATAGTCAATAGCTACGAAGAAGGACCGGTAGAAACATTCTATAACTGAACCTATCTAACTACGATGTCTTAATTTTCTTCTTAGTATTTATTTCATATAGAAGTATTCTGTCCCAATTAGAAAATTTTTTCATCTAAGAAAAACAAGTCTTTAAGAAGCAAAATTTTACAGAGATGTACTTTGAAACTGACTTACTGATGGCATGGCTGTCACGTCACACGCTGAGATATAAAAACAGCTTTTATGTAAGAAGCTATAATGTAATTCACAAAAAAGTATATTAGGCAATTCGCAAACAAAGTTTAGTTTGTGAAGTTTTGAATCAAATGGGCGTTCTGAGAATCACCTTCCCTCTGATCAGTTGCTTCAAATGGAGGACGGATAACTGGATCTTTCTAAAGTAGTGACCAGTCTCAATTTACGGATACAAGGATACGCTTCTTGTATAGACATCGGCCAGGAAAAGTGTTTTTTTTTTTTTTTTAAAGGTGACATTGAAAAAAAATTCTACATATCCCAACAATGTCATGGTTAACTGCTGCAAAATTTATAATACTTTTGTAACGCCACTCCATGTGTGTGGAATATTGATTACCGCACTCATATAGCTGTGGAATTAACCTCGTTGTACACTGTTCTCTGGCAAAGAATTAGCAAACATTGTGTAATTACTCCATGTGATTTATGACTCATGCAGAGCTGAGGATCGATGGCCAATACAAGAGCATGTAGCAATTATAGATGCGGAAATACACCAGCCTAACTACAAACCTAATTTCTCCATCCAAAAACGTTCCATCGAGTTGGAGGTTTATTTAAAGTATTTCCCACTTTATGGTGTTGAAGGGGGGGGGGGATAGAGGAGGGGACTTTTCTCAGTGAACTTTTCTCTTTCCGTTTCCCTGTTGCTGACAGCTGCCACTCGTAGCCGACCACGGACTCTGACAGTCGACCGCCTGCTGGTCAAGTTATTGACACCTCAGTAAGAACTCTGCAAAATTTAACTACCTCGGAAGACTTTTACTGTTTTTTGGGTTACAGGAAACTTCACAGGTTAATTTTATTTGCGCTAGTTAATAGTATCAATTTTTTCCCCAAAAGGATTGCATCCTTTAGACTTTTCCTTTACATTAGTCGTAGTGAAGGCAAAATTAAGAATTACTTTATCGAATCCCTAGATTTCACTCAGGTCATTTGAATATCGATTCCCAAGTCTGCAGCAGTTTACCTAGAAACGGTACCTTCCATACGTATGTTTACAGCAGTTTTAAATATTTAAAACCCACTTTTCTTCGATATCTGAAAGTAGATTAGAGTTGCCATGACAACGGGATGATGGGAGTGGACTTATGAGATGGATATGCATTTTATAAATCAATTCTGTTAATGGCCATAGATATTATCAAGAGGTTTGTATGGCACAAATAATCAGTTTTTGAACCGCAGTTTTAATTTTTTTACGACACGTTCAGCTATAGGTTGTGAACTTTTATAGGTTTAGTAATGCTAGGGCATTAAGGATTGGGTACTCCAGAAATCTTATTCTTAGAAACCAAACAGCAAGTTTTTAATTCACTTCGAAGTTACAAATAAGCAGGATGTAATCTCACACCACGTAGAGAAAATCATCCACCACGAGATATTCACAAACATCCACTCCCAATTGTGGAATTTGAATCTAGTTATATTGCTGGGATGCTATCCACTTTGCCAACCAGGTCGGCTATTTATTGTTTAGACTATACAGTAATAGTGTTAACAATGAACTACCAGCTTATTTTTGCGTTAATTGGCGATAGTATTCACAAAGCATTCAAAGTCATTTTTTACGAAAAAAGTATGTTACAAAAGATGAGACACCGAGCTCAGTCGATTTCAACGGAGGTCTTTGGATGTAAAGGCCTGGGTTCGAATCCCATCTGTAAGGCGAGAGCACCTTTATTAGGCTTTTCAATCAAAGGTGAGTTAGTCGGTCTCATACAAATAGTATTTCGTCCCTCAAAACAAGCAAACCTCCCCCCCTCCTCCATGAACACACGTCTACAAACTTAGAATTACCATTCGACAAGGAAGGCAACAGGAAACTAATAATTCCCAAATAAAAGTAGCACAGCTACCCAACTAATGGGTTGAGGGAAAACACACACACACCCAAAAGACGATATCTTAAGATTTCTCCTTTTACAATATAAAGAAGCGACTGCTGAAGAATCTGCCATTTTACAATATAATTTGAACCTCCACGTATTTGTGTTTACCTCTTCTATATCTTTGAATCCTGTTTTCGCCCATCGCAAATGCCTTTCCCAGGAACGTAATATACAAGGAGGAAAACATGAGCACCTTGAAGATACACAGTAAATCACCCGCTAGCTTGTCGGAGACAAGAGATGACCGCGGTAAAGCGGACATCGGAGCGTGTAAGGAAGCACATTATACTTATCTACACGGCACAGTCGCATTACATCTCCCCGAAGGGGGAATCCACGTTGTAGCTTTGGGGAAAATGCTGAAGAAGGATGGTGGCAGTGAAGTAGTAGCAGTAATTTAAACCAACTTATGGGCGCAATTCGTAATTTCGATACATGCAGTTGTTCGTGACCACGATAAACTAAAGGACCCTATCCGCTAGTAGAACCTTAATGGAAATGTGACTCCCAGGACAATTACTAATGAATTTTAATTAAAAGATGCGCGCATATTTCATGGAAACTCGAAGGTGGTTTAAGAAAGTCAAATGGAAATGTATACAATGTGTTCAACGTTATGGCTTGCATCTTCTCAAGAGATTCAATTCCTCTTGAATTTGTTCTCTCCCACTCGCGAAAACTAAAAACATCAAATCAACATAAAAGTGCTTTATCAGATTCGCTTTTACGCCAGCATTTAGAATGTTCAAATGCCATACATCAATGTATTATAGCATGGATTGTTGCAGTATTTGGCATCAAAGTGGTTGCGAGAAAGAGTCCTATAGCGCACATGTCGTAACACGGACTAACACCCTTATACAGAAGCACACTGTTGTTCTCTTGATTTCTTTTGTGAGAAAAATGTCTCGAAAAGAAATAAGGAGCAAAGTTCTTTTCGTTCATTTTTGACATAAGAGAAAAATGGCATCCAACCATTAAAAAAAAAAAAATCCAACGTCACAGACCGTAAGTGAAGGACGTCGCAATAATTTTTTTTTCCAACCCTCTTTCCTCTGTGCTTGATGCAGTTCAAAATTTAATATTATTTAAAAATAATATTAAATTCTGAAATACATACGGTTTTATAGAATAGCAGAATGAATAGTATGGTTTATATTTGATGAGTTTTACTTTACAACAGTCTTCAAGTTTAGACATCTACTGGCATCGTATGTAAAAGAAAAGCACTTTATTGTACACATTTAAAATAATTTTTTTTTTCAGAATATTTCAAATCATTACTTTTTGTTGCTTGCTAAATAATAACTCTGCGGTCCTATTTTACCTATTCTGTTGGATCTAAGTAGAAGAAAGAATACTTTGTTTCGTTTACTGTTATTCTTAAGTATAATCGTTATATCAGAAAACTACTTATATGAATTTTAAGGAAAATAATCCATCTAAAGTTTTATAACAATTTGACCTTGATTTCTTTTCAAGTGTTCATAACTTTATATTTATAAAAGCTAAAATTGATCGTTTTATAAACAGAAATATGGAATATCCGAACATATTCACAATCATGTTTCACGCAGATGTGCGTATACCCTCCCCCCAACACACACACGCCTATTCATTGTATATACCGATTTCGTCATAATTCCATCTCCTTTTTCTTGAATATATTGATATTGTAACTGATATACTTCTATTTGTCACTTAGCAACTATTCTATTAATATTTTCGAAAACCTAAGACAACTTCCCCAGTTGTCCAAGTATTGTGTAATAAGTCAGCCAGGGAGCTGCATTTTAGCACTTCGGTTGTCATAAAGTGAATACCGCTTTCTCTGAAATTATTGACTGTTATATAAGAACATTATACGCATTTCCACTGTTTTCATATAGGATTCCGCTGCGTTTACTCTAACTGTAAGATAATACAATTCCTTGCAACAAATATTTTTCAGCATTATGTAGTCATGTACAGACTCAATTTTTTGTACACTGAAGATGTACCATGTAGACATCTGTAGATATGTCACAGCAGCACATGCTCAAGGAAGTGAACAATATCTCCTATCCTATGATATTGATCAGAGGATGACTCATATGGTCTGACAAATATACCGATCTGCACTGAGACCCTCCCTGTAGATGTTCCGAGATAATCCTGAATTACAGGGATATTCTCGGAATATTATAAATTACCGTTTGCACGGATTTCCCAACGTTAATGATTGTGCTGCCTGTGTGTAGGGGAATACTAAAAGTATATGGCAAATTGTAATATTTCTCACCGCATTAGCAACTAACACCGCATTAAGAATAGAAAAATATGTAAAAAAATATTATAATTAAAGTAGCATAATATATTACTCATCTTTTGGTTAATATCTAACCAACAACAAATAACCATTTTATAATGCACATCTTTTTTTATAGTATGGCATCTTTTTTTGTCCCTTCGCATAACGCTGATTTATAAACTCAGAAACCTCGAAGAAATTTATCACCAGCTTAAAAGGATTGAAGGGAGCATATTGACAAGATGGACAAACACAGCTTAGCCATACGGCGTTTTGTTATTATAAGCACTATTGACCAACGAAGACCTTACAAAACGCCTATAATGTTCAGAAAAGGTTTTTTCTATGTTACGTTAAAAAAAAAAAAACGGCGCAATCGTAGAAGGAAGATGTTGTAAACAGCAATATACATAAAATTTGAAATAAAAATACTTAAATTTATAAAAACGGAAGTAATCAAAATTTATTCTTGTAAATTCTAATTTACTGGAGGTGTTGAAATCATTCAAATGAGCACCTTCCGAAGTTGTATCCATCCTAACAAGGCGCTTGGGGTCTTATTGCACGAATACTAAGAACATGAGGTTACAGAATATGCTACCAATAATTATGATGGATGAATGCCCACAAACCTTAACTGATGTCTAAATCACGAATATTTATTCACTAAGTTGGAATCTTTATTGATATTTATTATAAAGAAGCAAGAATTCTATATATGCTGGAATTATCCTTATTTAAAGGATGCGTGTATAGTTGGGAAGAAATATAGAATTTGTCTTGCGGGGTTTCTTTATCTGATAAATTTGTAAATTCGTGCGTTGTCTGTAGTTTAAAAGGATCTTATTTTCCAATAGTCAAAATTAGACACGTCCTATGAAAACACAAAAATCACTAACAAAAACACATCGGCAAAGAGGTCCATTTCGCCGATGTAATTTTACATTGTCGAAATGAAGAGCATGGCTTTTTTTTTTTTTTTTTTTTTTAGTAATCACTAACGAAATATGTTCGTACGAACTGCACTGCAACGAATTTTGTTGCAGTTCAGTTCGTACGAACCGCACATAAATCAAGAGTATAAATGTTGCCTCATTTGATTGCCTTACTGGTCTTGCTTTGAGCTGAACACAATTGATGCAATTTACTATGTAAAATCTTTCTTTTTTTAATTTTTTTTTTTTAACAATCTTCATTAAAGCTCCCAAAAATATGCAGGATTCTTTATAAGAGCAGGTAACCCAATCACACCAATTACATATCTTTTTACAAATTAAATCTGAAGTAATTTTCTCTGTCGCTGACCTGAGTTATAGCTAATGAAGATATTTGAAGAACACCAAATGCTGGTACAACATGCTTCCTTCTAGGCAGAACTGTAAATTGATTAACTTTCATTCAAGTACGCCAGCGAATACATAATTTAGTGTGAGGGGAAGTTTATGGTTATTTTAAACAGTCCCTTCAAACGCTTAATGATGGGGTAGACGCATATTAAGACAAATTACTGTGTCGCATAGAAGTGCTTTTTTTCACTCTTGTTATAAAAGAGGGAGGATTTTATGTCGCTTAAACAAACAAGGAAATGCCGATAAATAAGTGGACTGTATGGATTTTTAAATGCGACTGCACATTGCCTATTCGATAAAGATGCAATAAAAATTACACAACAAAATCCATCCAACAAAATCCAATTTAAAAACACACACTTCCAATAGAATTAACCCACAGCCTGGATCTCAAATACTAATATTAACTGAAAGAGCAACAGAATTACAACTGCAGTCACTACGACTACAGCTAACATCAACTTTCCACATTAACTCAGGCATACTTGCTTCCTGTAAGAAGGCAAGAACATTGCTTTTGTCAGGTCTGATATCCTATGCTAAAGGTTAAGACCTGGAACCCCCTTTATATGATCTGCTTTGGCTGAAGATTTTTTTTTACCTCGCCGTGCTGCGGCTTCATTTGCTGCCTTTACGGTTTCTTAATTCTAATGACTATACTGACCTTTCTGATTATGTATGAAAGTTGATCACATACGGTGTAATTACTTAATCAGCGAAATCTCAAAGATTTCAATATCTATAATTCACACTCCTCTGACCTCAAAGACAAAGCCGCAAGAGAAGCGAAATTATCTTTCATCAATATTGATCTAAAAAAAGGTCGTTCTCCAATCTATCAGAATACCAAATAATCCTTCATTCTCCTAACACTGGATGATTTATTAACCAGCTCTCCTTCAAGTATACTTATGAAACCTTCTAGTACTGAAATGATTCAAGCTTCAAGATATTCCATAATTAATGTCTTAAACACCGATCTTATCCTTTTCAAATCTCGTGAATTTCATTGCTATCCAACTGATTTTCTTATTACGCAGAAGAAGGATCCTACTTATTGCCCTCTTTTTGTTGATTTCCAGTCAAGATTAGCTTTCTTTTCTTGGGCTTACCATTTTATATCTAATTATCTTGGCATAAACGTTATATCCATAGCTTCTTCAGCTTCCAAAAAACTTGTTTTTCGTTCAAAGTCCTGATTACATCCCCCCGCTTTCATTTATTCATGTAAGTCACTGGTCAGCATCCATACATAGATCAGCTCCAAACATACTGAACCAACTTTTCTTTCATTTCAATATTCCTTTGTGCTATTGCAACAGCCTTTCTCCACACTGTTTATCCCAATACGTAGATTTTCAAGAGACTTATTAATATTTCTTCTTTCTGCATAACCATTTCTCCACACATATGACACAGTTGTGTATAAGTTTTGTGACCTTTTGGGTGTTGAATTGATATTAAAAAACCTACTGAGTTTCAAAAAATAATTTACATCCTACCTCGTCACAAAACCAACTCGGCGCTTTTTCAGCCAAGACAAATCTTAAGATAATCAAAGTGCAGTCATATGACAAAATCTCCTATTTAAATCTCCAGGACAAGATCAAGATAGCAATTTCTTATTTAATTGCAAGATATGAAATGACTGCCTTGAATCCAGTTCATCTGATTGTTAGAAAAGTACTTAAGTTCTTTAATGTTCGGATAAGGCAGGAAAAGAAACTGGAACTGCGTGAGGTAATCACTGGAATTGGCAAAGTGGACTCCCACAGTGAAAAAAACTACGGGTACCATTCCGAAAGTGATAGTAACTTGAAAATACTTCACTTTTATTGGCAAATTATCCATTGAAACAATCATTCAGTTATCTTTGTCTGTTACCAAACAGCATAATAGCCATCATTCACAGCTTTTCATTATACCAGTGCTATAAAAGAGTGATGTAAAATTGTTACATCAGCTATTTTTTGATCGGTATGACAAAAAGCGGAATTGGAAAGAAATAAAAAGGGAACACAATTTGGTACTTTCGATATTTTATTTCACACGATGGAATTTCTGCCTGGATTACATACTACGAAAAGCTATTAAACCAAGAAAAATGAACAGCACAAAGAAGCCAAAGATTGTTAATCAGAAGTAAAAAAAAAAATAATCGGTTATTTTTGACTAAGAAAAACAATCTAAAAATTAACATGCATTCTCTCGATGCGTTGAAATTTATAGTCGAAATCAAGCAGTTCAAGGGACTCATCAATTAATTAGAATGAAATTAACCTAATGGTTTTTCAAGCACGGAAAGCGGTTCACCCATGACCCAACTGTGATCTATTGCTGGAGAATCTTTGAGCCTTCAACGGAGTTTTCTGTAGGCAGGATGTAATGGTAGAAGGTCATTATTTATAGGCTTATGAGGTTAAACGTAGGATGTGAATTAATGGAAATGCCCAAGAATATATTTAAAAGGGGAAGACCTTCATTTTTGGGTAACAGAAATATATAATATACAGTTTGTAAAATTTGTGGTGAAACTTGAAATAAGTTTTTTTTTTAAATGTTGCATTAAAATTAAATATCTCATGCGGCATGTTGGATGTTTGATAAAAACTTGTCATCTGTCTTAACCACTACTGAAGTGTGACATGTGTCCAATCTGCAGCTTAAACTGTTTGCAGACTAGAAACAGATATGAGAGAAAGAGAGAGAGAGCTGATGACTAGAAACATTAAGCCTGACATTCTAGTGTTGCTGCTTTGCTATCCCGTTCTTCCTAGTCGAATCGCCCGAAGCATTTGAAAGATAAGAGAAAATTACGAAAACATTGGTACACACATATATCATTTTACATAATCAGTCTGTTTTCCAAAGTGTAATGCTTCCCCTGAAGCTTTTCCCCTTCTTTGCTTTCATTTCCGCGGCAGTCACCCACTCTCGTTAGCGATCGAGTACGTCTGTGCAGTTTGAAACCATGACCTAGTTGTTCAACTTGCCACCGGCTACTAATAACAGCGCCGTCGATAAATAACTTCACTTGTTTTCTTTACGTTTCCACCCCTCTCTCCTTTTCTGTATACTCTTTTAGAAAAGTGCTATCTTAAAATTTTAAAATGCCATCATCAAAGCGACATCTAGTAGCAACGGAAAGACAGATAATTTGAGGTCTTCGTACTCCAAGTTGATGCTTACGTTTTTAAAATAGAAAAAAATGCGGTGGTAGGAAAGACATTTCATTTTTAAGCATAAAAAAGATACTTGACATACTTATTTCCTAGGATTTTTCATAACTATGTTAATTAAGCTAACTTATTTCATTACCATGATAAAGAAGTCGCACTGCTCTAGGAAAGACTCATTATTTTAATAAGCACAGTTTACAAGTAGTAGAATGTCCTTCCCAGGCACTAAACAATTACTGATATGTTTAAAATTCAAACTTCCTCTAGAGGGCGCGCGATTGCTGTTTATCGAAATGAAAACTACAGAAGCCTGAATTATGTCATGCTACGACCTTTCTCTTCTGCTTTTAGTTTTAACTTCATATGAATTTTCTGGTCTGGTTTATTGGCATATTCAATAAATAATCTCAAAAAATAATGAATAAAAGATATTTGGCACTGATTTACATCAGTTATTTATCAAAAAGCCATTTTAAAATTTACATAATTCAAATATTTACAAAACATTTAGCAAATAGTTTATTATTATTATTATTATGCAGGCTAAAGAGAATCCCAAACAGTTTTTTCAATATGTTGCAAGTAAAAGGAAAATGTTCATGGCAGAATGATTAAAAAAAAAAAAATGCTGAGGGTAGAGAGGTAACCGAATCAGTCATTATAGTGGAATTACTGAGCGAGCACTTTGCAAGAGTATATCATCCAAGTGGTGACATTGCAGGAATGGAAGAACCAACAGCTTATACTGGAATTGTGATGCATGAAGAAGAGGTAAATAGTCTATTACAGAACCTCAATGTCAATAAATCTGTGGGATTGGATGGTATACCAGCTCGTGTCGTACGTGAAGCGGCTAAAGAATTGTCAGTGTCCTTGACCATTTTGTTTAATTTGAGCCTCGGGATCTCGGTCTGTCCCAAGGGGGGTGGAAAAAGAAGGAAATAGTTACGCTGCATAAAGGTGGTTCCAAGGCTGCTGTTGAAAATTACCGGCCAATCAGCATAACAGGAATCGTTATCAAGGTCTGGGAGAAAATAGTCAAGAGGAAAATAAAAGATTGGATAGATGGAAATGGGATACTGTATCGGGGACAGCATGGTTTTGTGAAGGGTAGGTCATGCCTCAGTAACTTGCTCGCGTATTATAACATAGTGACGGCTGAACTTCACAGTGATTCTACTGGACCTTGCTAAGTCCTTTGACAGGATACCACATGGAATTCTAATCAGTAAAATGCAGCATATGGGGATGGATATAGGATTGGTGAGATGGATAGGAGGGTGGTTGACGGAGAGATATCAGAGAGTGGTTTATTTAGGAGCAGAGTCCAAAAGACGGCCTGTGACTAGTGGTGTCCCACAAGGATCTATTCTTGGACCATTGCTGTTTAATTTGTTCATTAATGATATAGGAAAGGATCTGAGAGGAACAGTTCATTTGTTCGCGGATGATGCAAAGTTGAGTAGGGCAATAGTGAATGCAGATGTCAAAATTTTGCAGGATGATTTGGATAGATTGGAGGTCTGGGCTAAGGAGAATGGATGTCAATTTAATGTAGCAAAATGTAAGGTTATACATTTTGGAATGAAAAGATTAGCAGCAGTTTACTACATTGGTGGAACTGTATACTCCAGGAAATTGATGAGGCGAGAGATTTAGGAGTGTTGATGGATAAGGAGTTGAAGTTTGGGGGGGGGGGCACATTGCAAAAGTGGCTAAATCAGCTCATCAAATCACTTGGTTGCTGAAGAATACTTTGACGAGCAGAGACAAGCATGTTATTGTTCCTCTGTATTAAGCCTTGATAAGACCCAATCTCGACTACTGTGCCCAGATTTGGTCACCTCGGTTTCTTCTTGATGGGGAAGAGGTTGAGAGGATCCAGAGGCGAGTGACCAAGATGATAGGTCTGTGGAATGAACCTTATGAGAACAGGTTGAGGATTGTGGGTTGCAGAAATTGGTTGATAGGCGGAGGAGGAGAGATATGATTGAGACATTCAAATTACTGAAGGGTTTCTATAAGATTAATTCAGAAGATATTTTTGAGAACAGGGCTGGTGGTGGGAGGACTAGGGTGCATCCATGGAAGCTGGGCAAGAGCGTGGTTAGTAAGGGAGTTAGAGCTGGGTTCTTTACTTTTAGAATGGTAAATGAGTGGAATAAGCTGCCAGAGTCTGTAGTGGGTGCTGTGACAGTAAATGAGTTTAAGGCAAGATATGATAGATACTGTGTGAATGTTGAATAGTTGTGATATGATAGATACTGTGTGAATGTTGAATAGTTGTGATGAACATGATTTGGGGCCTCCCTTGGTGAGTCTAAGGATTCCCTGGAGTTTCCCGTAATAATAATAATTATTATTACAAATTCCCTATATACATAAACAAGTATATTCATTTGGCGTCAAGCATTCATGGCAACACTAGGTTCTGCTTATGTGCTGTAAATCAATGCTTATACTGTTATCTGAAACAATATTATGTGATACCTCCAAGTATTCCAAGGACTCATCGCAGAAGGGTACTCCACTCCGCTACAAACATCCACTATAATATATTATTTTTTTTATTATTTAGCTTCCTAATTGCGCATAAATCAAGTAATTATATGCACAAGTAAATTAAGTAATTAATTACGTTGTGCTAATGGTTGATATGGTTTGAAATTGTCAGCTTATAAAGCCGTGTCCTTTTAGCCTGAGGTCAGTCTTTCACCTTGCAACATGAACGGAACTCTGGTCTCTGTATAAGAAAAAAAAGTATTTTCTTTCAACATTAAAATAAGGTATTAAACGTAATGTTTATTTTTATTTTGTTTATCATTCCATTTACGCAAAGTAATTTGTGTATGCTTTATTGTCAAGAGCGAGATGTCACAGCAGAGTGGTAAGATGCGCGCTATTACTTTCCAATGTTCAGGTTTCAACTCGCAAATGAAAACTAATGCATCAGATTCAACTTACGTGTAATTTGGTTGATATTGCGGGCTCAAGCAACTTAGACTATGAGAATGTCACTAAGTATACTGCTTTAATGTATATGATATTTTAACTATCTCAGAGTGAAAATAATTATGGCAGTTAAAAGCTTATACAGTATTCTTTATTTTACTAGGTCCAATCCTGACATGCCACTAAAATATTCCATTACTTCGAATGCTATCGAGAACTTAAAAAAAAAAAGAAAACAAACGAAATAAGTGATAATTATCTTGTAATGAAAGCCACCAAAAGGGGAGTTTAATTTCATTTTGTTCCTTAAAGCATCAACAGTTTTATCATTCAACTCTATATTATACTTTCGTACTGTATAAGAGAATTTCATTCACAATGCAAATATCTCAATTCGGAAACAAAGCCGTTATCTTCCTAGCTTTCGATAATGCCATATTTCGAGGAAAAAGAAACTTAACTGGGAAGTATGGGAATTGTTTCCTTTCATTCCCAATTATAATAGAGAAGAATCAATCTTCAGAGCTGTGCAAGTGAGGAAACCAAGTAACTGTGTAATAATAAGTATGTGCTAGTAATATATAATATAGGACTCCCTTGCTTAATAAATCCGACGCTCGGAGAGTTATTTTAACATACCACAACGACACGCGCGGCTAAAATGTATAATTAAAAATGGAATTAAATCCAAAAATAATAAACATGTATGTTTTTTTAGTTATGTTTAATCTTATTTTCTGCTTTCCCCCTCTCATTTGGAGTTAAAGCCTTTTTTTGTTACCAAGCCATCTTGTTTTGCATCGTATTCCCATTTTAAATTAAAGATTTTTATATAATCTTCCTCTTATGTATACGTTTAAACAACGAATAATAGGCCCTCATAATCCTGTCTATCATCTTCCGCATTTGTTTTGACTCCGATTTCCGTAGCTTTAAGATATTTACGATTATGCCAAAAGTAACGAAGCCTACGAGTGAATGAGTCAATTAATTTCGCGTGGGTGAGTTTTTCCTCCATAAAACAGAAGCAAAACTCATCCACATAATTCACCTAATTAAGTGGCACTAGGTGAATTGTTTGACTAATTCACACCTTCAGATGAAATTATCTCGCTTTTCTTAATAGGGGATTCGAACCCAGGACTCCAGGCTTTATGAAAGTTATCAATCTTGTAGTCTATGATTATTTCCAGACTAATTTTTTTTTAATGAATTCTTGATGGAACCGAGGAGAGTGATAGATACATCGAATTAAGGATGGTATACTTTCTGTGACATATCTCAGTATGAAACCGGACGGCCAAGAACGGATTTGAACCCAGCAAATGAGGGGTAAAAGGGTTTTATATGAGGGGGAGGATGAAAAGTTCCTTCTGATAAACATCTAGAACAAAAATAGACCAATTCGTGCAACAAGGGAAAGACGTTTTCGTTCGAAGGACAGCATGGAAGAATAATATCTGAATAAGTGAATCAATGAGGGCTAGCTCGCTAAACAACGTAATTGCTCTTATGAACTGATTCAGAAAATTTTAATGAGTATTTTATGGATATCAACGCAGAATGTGAGAATACGTTAATGGCTGCATATCTGAAATTTTTACTTAAGTCAGTGAACGGCTGTTGAGGTTCAGAAAAGCTTGACCCTGATATTATCAAGAAAAGAAAGCTTATGTCCGCATGAGAACATTATCCAAAATTTAAAAAAAGAAGAGAATATGTATATGAAAGGACCAAGACCTTACTTCTATTTCTCCAAACAATGCATGGCATTTGTCCAAGAATGCTGGATGTAAGCAAAGCACGTACGCTTTCGCCACCTCTATGGTGGAATTCATTCTAGAAATCACTTTAGTTCAGAGGTTAGCGCTCAAGACGACCCAACGTGTCACTGAAAAGGAGTATCTGTATTAATACATCCCACATATCATATCACATAACATATCATATACTTCGCCATGACAATATACTCTTGTCATGTTGCTGCAAGTCTTCGAATAATTTCTGCACCTGCTAACTTCAAATCAAGGTCAAATTCATGTTTAAGGACGGACATAATTCAGGAATAGGAATAAATCAAAAGGAGATTGAAAAACATTATGGATATCTTCTGATTTATCCTCAATTTTCTGTATATCATAATACATACGGGGGTGGTCGGAAAAGTTCTTGACCTAACATTTATAACTTCAAAATTATTTTTATTTTTCAACATAATCTATTTAAGACTAATACATTTATTCAAGAGCTGTTCCAGCGCCATTATCCCGTCCCTGTAGTGGTTCTTAAGATCTGCAAAATATCCCTCTACAGCTGCAATCTTCTTGCTTCGAAGAAAAACGCTGACCAGCGAGGAAGGGTTTTAGTTTTGGGAAGAGATAGAAGTTAGACGAGGCCAAATTTGGGGAATAGGGTGGATCTTCCAACAATTCATAGTGCAGATCCCTTAATTTTCTCATTGCCAAAACACTTTTGTGGGCAGGTGCATTGTCCTTATGAAATGTGATATTTTTTTTGTTCTTCTGCAAACCGGGTCTTTTCTCACGAATTTTTTCTAGTCTGGTTAAAAGATCTGAATATTTCCCGGTTATTGTTTTACCCTTTTCAATATTATTAATAAACAAAATGCCTTTAGCATCCCAAAACACTGGAACAGACTTTGTCTTCTATGGTGCTGAACAACCGGCTTCTGTCCACTGTTTTGACTGCTGTTTGGATTCTGGTGTGTAATGCTGAATCGAAGTCTCATATGAAGTAATAAATCGACGAACAAAATCAGTTTCATTCTTGTTAAAACGTCCCAAGCGCTGTTCAGAGATTTTCATGCGAGTGCGTTCAGTTTGACTCACCGATCATCCAATACCATATCGTGTGCACTTGCTCACGATATGGTATTGGATATTGCTTTGTCGAAAACGAAGGAGAAGAGTGCCCATAAACTTTTGTGAACTTCGAATGAATTTCGTTTGGCGTTGAATCTTCTTTTACAAAGAATTTTATAACCGCACGATACTTTATTTTATCCATTTCAAGGAATAGAGACAATTCTTTGAAATGACTTTTGCTTGAGACAGCTGTATAAAACATACTTGGTAGAATGACTTGCAATTTCACATGGATGCTTATGACAGATGTACCAACTTAGAAAAAAAAATCTTGCTAACAATGTTGCCATTTATGGTGGAAGCCGAGAACTTTTCTGTCCACTCTCGTATATTCCACACATAACGCTTTATATATTGTTGCCAGTCTACTGAAGCAGCAATGGTCTATATGAACATGAATCTAATTTCGCTTATTTGACAGTATGTGTTTGTTTAATTCTACAATTTTATTTATTTATTATGCATTTTTAAGATAAAAACCTGATCCATACATCCTCTTTCATGCATGAAACTACACTGCTCAGCCATCTCTTTCTTAGTGATACTTTTTCACTTTCTATCAGCACTTGACGAAACACCTTCTCTGGGTAAGCTCAGCAGGCTTATGCCGCAAAAAGTTCTTGCGTTCACAGCTCTTTTGTTTTTCTTTATAAAAACAGAGCAATCACAGCATTCCCTCAATCCTCGAGAACCATTCTCTTATCCCAACATTGCCTACAGAATCTGATATTCAGTTTAATAACCAACTCTCGTCCTTCTCACACTTACATCTCCGCTGTTACCCCATCTGTGACCCGAAGATTTCCATTTTCAGGTGTGTTTCGCAAAATGAGGAAGCACTTTAGAAGAGTCATAAAACCGACCGGCAAAACACAAGTTTCTGCACTCTGGTTGGTCGGAATTCACTCAAATTTGGCATCTTCGCACAAATTCAAATTTTTGTTTGAATCTTACCCTACCAAAAATAGCAGAAGAGTGTGCCAATTTTTATATTACAGTAACTACGTTTTGCCTAGAAAATTTAATGCAATTTAGGATTCAGGATACTCAAAAGAAGGACTTTATGTGGTTACATTTTGGTTACAATCGGTGCATTTTATTAGCAAAAAAAAAATCGAACCCATGATAATTCCGAAAATGTATAAAAGTTGATGAAACTGGTATTTTAGGACCAATTAAAATTTATTGAATAATTTCAATACGAATATTTGTTGTAATAAAAATAGGAAAAACAATTTTGACTAGAATATATAAGAAAAACGGTCGAAGTTTAAAGGAAGTTATAACTTTCGACATGTTGGATTTTTGCAGAAGTTCCATCGCTGGATAGATAGCCTAGTGGATTTCTGTCACAGATAAAGATAGTTCTCCCATGGAAAGACTGACAGTAGAAAGTTCATCTATGATCAATATAATATTAGATTGTTTTTACGCAATGATAAGAATCGCTAAACCTAATATGTGGTCGAGTGGATACAGTACTGGATAGCCTTGGTATACGCAATTTAAGGCTTTGATTTTTTAATGATAAAATTATTAAAAAGCAGATTATGTACAGTTCATATGACAAATGGATTATGTTTAGTCGTGATAATTTTAGTGATGCCTTTGTCGCTGATTTGTCCTATTATTACAATCGAGAGATCGGAGCATTCAATCTATTAAATTCCTGATTACATTGTATGTGCGGGCACAAAACGCACCACAAAGTTTGGTAATTCAAAGTAAATTGCTGGGGTCAGCTGTCTGAAGAAAATTGAATAAATAATGCCAAAGGAAACAAAAAATACAGCTTTCCTTTATACTCATCATGATTGTCAACAATATCCGCACAATTATAATTATATGTAAAAAGCAATCTTTACATGATGATCCAACTGTAGTTTTATTCATTTAACAGATCCACATGAAAAAAAAAAAAAAAAAAAAGTGAGACAGTGACGTTAGTATTAAGATCAGGATGGAATAAATCCCATTCCACTAGTGAAATAACGCAAGACGAGGACACTCCTAGCGAATCCTCTATTCTGGGAGTCAAACCATTCGCTATGAAGGACGCTTATTTAGCGGACTATGGAAAATTAATCTTGATTATGAAGAAGTAGCGCGGCTGCATCGCTCAATGGTCGTGTTTACCTAATCATTACACCGGACTGCTATGGTACGGCTGTTCTAACGGAAAACGTTCTGCTAGCCGACAGTTTTAATCTTTTGACGTGCTGAGGCTGAAAATTGGTGTCATAAGGGTTTGGTGGGGAAGATAAATTGCTACTTGGTTCCATGGTAACTGAGGAATTGTTTAGCACCATTAATAGCCTGTAGTTTACTTGTCAGCAGAGTTTCTGTATCTAGAGCGGATAATGTGGATTTTTTTTCATCTCCATTTTTACGTACGTATTCATTTCAGGATGGAATTGGAGCTACTTCGAACTAACCCAGGACTATACGAGGTCAGATACATTTACAGATGAAAAAATCCTGTTCAAAGTGAGCATTGGAGAATTAAAATGCCCGAATACGAAATTCAAAGCACAATTTAGAAAGAAAAAAAAACAACGGATGCACGAATTCGAGCCTTTTAAAAGGAGAAAAATTTTAGAACATTCAAATATTCAATTCAATTATATAAACGCGAAGTGCTATTCAAGTCCCAATTACTTCGGATGTTGGTTATTTATCTCTTTTATTGAACAGTTATTCAATCGCTCCTGAATACACTTTGCCAAGTGCAGTTTATACATTTAAACCACCCTTCCAAATCTGTGAACAGAATACGGTTCATTATTTCTCAGCAGTAGTCACAGTTTGCTTTGACAGCTACCATAAATTAGTTCTTACACAGAGATGTATTTCTACAATGACAGCCTCGATATTCCCTCTCAGTTCTGCTATAGAATCTCTCTCTCTCTGCCCCCTTATTACTTAGCGTTTGTACTGTATATGGTGTAACCATTCCTTTCTCAAGTATTTATTTTCTAAATAACTGTGACATCACCCATGTACCACTTCGCCTTTGATAGTTGCATGTTTAGGATTTGACCACCTCTCTCATCTCACACAGTATATATATATATATATATAACCCTTGGTAACCCTAATACACACACACACACACACACACACACACACACACAGGTGACTCTCGTATAACACGGATGTTAGGTTCCACAGAAATGTCGCGTTATATAAATCGCGTTACGCGAGACTCAGATCACAGAGAAAAAGTAGGGTTATGTTCCGAAATCGTTTTTTTTTTAAATTATATAAACAACAATGACATATCCAACAAAAATATATTTTTATTTAATTCAGGTAATTCATGTAAGTTAAGAAAACAAATAAACTATGAAACAAATACATCGTATAAAATTATGAATCGTACGTAAATCTCATTGCACATAATGCATAAATGTTTTAGGCTAAATAAAAAAAAATGCATAATTTAATCGTCATCATTGTCTTCAAACTACCATTTCGTAGATGTTCTTTATTTACGAGTGGGCGGACGTCGTCATCACTTGAAATCTCTTGTACATCATTTGTATAATTCTCATTGCATACTTCGGCTGGTTTAGTTATCAAGAAGTCAGTAATAAGACCTTGCTTACCACTATGCTGCAATTTTTTATTAAGTTCATAATACGGAGCTAAACAAATATCCAATTGTCTCGTGAATTTTCAGGAGCGCTCCATTATCCATAAAATAACTTTCTTGCCAAGTTCAGTCCTGCTAATTTCTCTAAACTGAATTCTTTAACGGATTCATCGCAATCAGAATTTTCGGCAGAACTCCCGCCCCCCCCCCCCCCATTTGGTTCGACGTCATCTATTAATGGTAGCAGTTCCTTCTCATTTAAATCTATTTCCCCATGAATTAATTCACTAATTTCGTTTTCAATCATATCGCACAAGCGCTCTAAGTGGGCATTACTATAAAAATAATTTTTTTACATTAAAAAAAAGATTACATATTGTATGTAACACACTTATGATTTTTAATGCGCTTTCCTGGATGAAAACGAAGACAATTTTCAACAATAAACATTTTATACGGTAAGCAATTGACGTGCATGCGTGCTAAAGGGTATTTCCCCTAATATATCGCTACTTATAACTACATGCGCGATAGGGCAGACGCAAATTTGACGAAGATAAAATTTGATTTTTAAGTCGCGCGTTGAAAAATATATGAAAAGATCAAGGGTTACTACGGTTTGTAGACCGTCTTATATCGAAACCGCGTTGTATAAGTACCCCGTAATACGAGGGTTACCTGTGTGTGTGTGTATAT